>NC_140999.1:163204734-163542234 GCF_052327205.1 Somniosus microcephalus | reverse complement strand
CCTGAAGTAAACATCTCACAATATTTTGGCTGCACTCCTGTGACCATGCTGGTTATGCCTCTCAGTTTAGGTACATTTGTATGAATATATTATTGGTGGCAAATTGCAAAAAAAAAGATACAAGGAAATACTAAAGACTGACCCCAGTACAGGAAACTCTTTTTTATCCAGCACTTACGGGACCGACGTGGTGCCGGTTGATCAAAAAGTCTGGATTACAGAGAGGTATACTGACCAAGGTACGAGAGCCCCATACATGGCCACAGGTGCAGGAGCCCCGGTTACACAGCCACAGATCCAGGAACCCCGGTTACACGGCCACTAATATATAGTAAAACTTACCTGAACCTACTCCTGAATTTTGCCAGTTAAGAGAGATTTCCAGATATTTAGGAGCCAGTTAAAACAGAGTTTCCTGTATTTTGCTTTGTTTCAGTTTTAATACATTTACAAGCATGTTTACAAAACAGCAGCTTTGGCAGTACTGAGAGAGTGCTGCACAGTCGAAGGTGCCATCTTTTGGACGAGACGTTAAACTGAAGCCCCGTCTCAGGTGGACGTAAATGTCCCATGGCACTATTTTGAAGAAGAGCAGTGGAGTTATCCCCGGTATCCTGGTCAATATTGATCCCTCAATCAACATCATTAAATAAACAGATTATCTGGTTATTATCACTGCTGTTTGTGGAAGCTTGCTGTGCACAAATTGGCTGCCGTGTTTCCTACATTACAACAGTGACTACATTTCAAAAGTACTTCATTGGCTGTAAAGCTCTTTGGGACATCTTGGGGTTGTGAAAAGCGCTATATAAATGTAAATCTTTTTTTATCTGTTGGAGCAAAACAAGGGGCTGGATTTTGCTAATGGGGAGCTTTTGGAGGCGGGACTCCCACTTGTTGGGTTTCAGTCCTGCCTCCATCGACTTCTGGCCAACCCACGCTATTTTCCCTTGATTGACCTTGTTAAGCCCGCCCAGTGGATTTAACAGGCCAATTAAGGGAAAGCCGCTGACAGAGAACGTCAGCGTATGACGTTTCATCTGTCAAAAGATGTTGGCAGATGAATTGTCATCGTTTGACAGCTCTGTGAAGCTGTCAAACACTGACATTCTCTGTTGTTTGATGAGTCCTTGTATTCAAGACTCATCAAACCTATCTGCTCAGCAGAAATCAGATGGTTGTTGCATCGGAGGATGCAGCAGCCATCTGTCATCTCTGCCAGTGAGATGCGGGAGTCTCCGGTTCCCCAACTGTTGAAGCCTGCAGGAAGAAACAAAGGTAAGTAATCATTTTTTATCACTTTACACTCACCTCACATACTTACCTCTCCACACTTGCACCCATCACTCACTTCCACAACGCACTTTTGGACCCCTCCAGCCTCTGCAGACCCACTGCTCGCCTCACTGACCCTGGCGGGTTTTCCCGATGTCGGGAAGCCCGCACTTGCAGGGGTAAAATGGGAATAATCCTCTTAACTGCCTGCTAACTACCTGTTAACAGGCAGTTAAGTGGCTGTAATCCCCTTCCCGCCTCGGGGAGGCGGCTCCCAGCGCGCGTCAGGTACCCGCCTCCTGGGAAGATGGTACAGAGGCGGGTTGGGGATGGGATGGGCACCTGCCCTCAGATTCTGCCATTTTCCTGGCAGTCCCGCCTCCAAACCCGCCTCCCCAGGGCTGGCAAAATTGCCCTCAAGGTGTTGCCAGTGGACTATTGATCTTCTGTCAAAGTGTGCTAAAACTGCAGATTATTCACTGAATGAATTATAATATGGTAGTAGATAGTGCCACCATTTTAAAGAGGAAAGTTAACTGAGGATACTGCTCCTTTAAAAACTTCATAAAGTCTAGTAGCCCACCTTACTCAGCTGTAAGGGTAGAGTTTACAAAATCATGCTCCTGTCACAAATTTGTGAAATCTACCCTATAAATTCAACTGGGAGACACCTTCAGCTGCAGAAGTGAGGGAGCAATATGATAATGGGCCGTATCTTGCTGGAAAAAATAACGGCGTGTTAATGACGCATGCCGTTATTAATGTGCAAATTGGCCAGCAAGTTCGGGGAATTAAGGGGACTGTGAATCTCCAGAACTTGCTGATTTATGCTGCTCCGCCATTTGCTTCCCACAAATGGCATCTCGCCCTTAGCCTCTCCATTCATTTTTTAAGAACTTACTGGATTTGCACAATAATTGCCCATTAAACTCGCCACAGAAAGTTAAGTCTGATAATTAACAGCATAAGTTCCTTTTTAACCTCTCTGGCCCAGAAATTGAACAATTGAACCTGTGGAGTCACATTCCTGCAGGTGGTAAATTGTTCTTCGAGATTTAAAAAGGTCAAATTTTAAATTTTATAATTTCTTTCTTACTTTTTCTTTCAGTCTCTTTTTTCTCTCTCTCTTAATCCAATCTTTTTTTCCTCTCTTTATTTCTCTTTCTGTACTTGATTTGACTCTAATTCACTCACTCTAATTTACCCTCCTTCTCAGTTGTTCCTCTGCTTCTTTCTCAATCCTTAAATCTCATTGGTTAATGACCATTCACCGAGGTCCCAGATGCCCTGTTGACCTCACCACGCTATTATCAGCTCGCAAGTTATGGCGCAAAAACTTTTTAAGTTGTAGCATGCAAAAAAAAGTCTAACTAACGGGGCATGCCGTGAGATGCCCCGCTCCAACAAGATCCAGCCCATTATACATGTGGTGCACAACACAGTCATATTTAAACCTTAATAGTTCAACATCTGAACAGGTACAGAACAGAGGTGGGTTGTGTGGGATCTTGGTATGTCGAGAATGTTCTTCCTTGAAAAGATGACAGTGACTACACCTATGGTGAGGAATCTGCCATTTTTGCCCGTTTATCAAGTACAGGTATATAAAAATAGTGCAAAGAACTAAAAGTGGACGTCTGATGACCTGAAAGAGGGACTTCAACACACAGTCTACCCTGGACCAATGATGCCTCAGTCATTGGCCTCAGGGGAGTTATCCTCGGTGTCCTGGCCAATACTTACCCCTCAATCAACATCACAAATAAAAAATTATCTGGTCATTATCACATTGCTGTTTGTGGGAGCTTGCTGTGTGCAAATTAGCTGCTGCGTTTCCTACAACAGTGACTACACTCCAAAAGTACTTCATTGGCTGTAAAGCGCTTTGAGACATCCGGTGGCCGTGAAAGACGCTATATAAATGCCAGTCTTTCTTTTCTTTTTCAAGCATTAGAGCGGTCTCATCTTAAATTAACAATTGCCTGACTCTGGCAACTTGCAAACGAAACAACATCCTGCTTTTTACCTTTCTTGTTGTAGAAGAACCTACTGTTTCTCCTTCTACTACTAGAGAAAGAGACAAACAAATGACTGAACTATAAGGTCAACCCAACACCACCATCCCCTCAAAAGAAAGAAACAGTCCTGCCATAAACTGTTCAAGCTCAAAACTGGGACTCAAATGCACCTTTAGAACTCCAAGAAATTCTCAAAATATATCAGGAAGACCTTCTGCAATGCATTCCATTGCCCAGCATTGGGAGAACATTGTATGTAAGGGGATGATTTTAACCCACGCCGCCTGGCGGGATCTAGGCTGCCGTGCAGTTAAAATAACCTCTGTAAATGTATTACCCCATTTCCGCTCAATTCCTGGCTGCGCCACCTTAATGGGGCCCTTTTTATTTTAGGCAGTCAAGGCGCCTGCCTAGTTTAGGGAAGAGCCTCATTAATACATGCAAATTGGTCCTATGATGTCATTAGAACCCCAATGGCATTTAACTGCCACCCATTCAGTGTAACCTGGTCTGCAGGAAGAAGAGTCTCTGTAAGGAGAGCGTTAAATTGATTTCGCAATTTGATTTTGACTCACTACTTTCCGTGCCCATCTTGCAGCAATAAATCATGACACTGCCAAGCTACTAGCACCATTATTTTTTAACTGACAGTGGAGTGAACACCGACATGCATGCAGAAAAATCATGATCACCATTGACTTCAATGGGACGGAGCTATAATAATGACCTTCTAACTGTTTTCAGCAAGGGTAACAGCAGAACAGTGCAAAAGTCCCGGGATAATATAGAGTGGCATAATTAATGCCTCGCTTGGGCCATAATTTCCTCTTTCTTTTGCATCATTCAAAGGTCCCTACAAGTTAGATGTGCTGCTACAATGGTGCAAGTCCCCAGGAAAACCTGGGCCAAAGCTAACTACTGCAATGAGTTTGCTATCTGGTCATTGTTATTTCTAATCCTGGAAGCCAGATGTAACAGCTAGTCAACAAAGAGTTAAGTGCAGGGTGTACAGAGACATACAGCCTTCACACTGAGATGATCAGTTAATGTACTGGCAATTAAATCAGTAGAATCAGCGCAAACAGTAACAATAAAAGTAAACAGTTACAGCTACAGCTCCGACTAGCTACGAGTCCATATTTTATTAAATTGCGGCAAGCAAAATATTTTTTAAAGCACACAGCAAAAATAAGAAATAAATATTGTATGGCGTGAATATACAGGAGAAAAACTGATCGAATTAAGAAAAACAAACCACTTATGATATTTGTATGAAAGCTGCGATACTCATGCCCTGTAATTGGGCAGTGCATATTTCAAATATTATACCTTTCCATTGTATATATAGACAGCTTTTTAATATATTTATTCATGGAGGAATCCTTAAGGACATAAAACGGCAAAGTGTTTTCCCAGTATCCCAGGCCTGTATGCAGTGTGCAATTTACACTTTTGAGAATAAAATATAGATTGAAGCAGGTTTTGGATTAAGATAATCTGAGTTACATAAAGTCAGATTAATCGAAACAGATAAGTGCCTGTTGCAACAGGGAAGACTAAAGACTCGATTTTCCATTCTGGGTCTCATTGTAGTGATGTTAAATGGGCTGTTGGGAGCAGAAAATGGTAGGAGTCTGTCTCTTTGGAAACCCAATTTACATCCCAATACAATTTCCAGTAGGCAGGACAGGCAAAAGAGGAAGTGCCCACCTCAAGCAAAAAATAATAATTTGGAGATCTGTAAGGAAGCAGAGTGGATGGTAGAACTACATTTTAGAAAGCAACTTGGAGCAAACATGGGGATAAAAAGTTTCAGCTGATCAATGTTGTGTGATGCTGGAGTGAGTTTGGGTGATGCAACAGTAAACTGAAACCTTTTTGATTTTACTATGTGAGGTAATGGTAAGAGGACCATTTGATCACATTGTTTGGGCTCTTGAGCATTTGAGCATGAGGGCTACTGGTCAAGGGAAGTCAGATGGTGAGATTCTGATCTTTAAAAATCCAAAGGCGAGTTTGCATATTAATTAAGTGGGTTTGCATGCAAAGTAAAGTGAGCAATACAAGAAAGATGTGGGCCGGGATTTTACTAACCTCGGCGGGTCTGTAGCGGGCGACATCGGTGGCGGGTCACAACCCTGCTGCTGGCTCTGTCCTGCTCTGTGAAATGAACTTAAGTTGATAGGGCTTGTTAAGCCCTCCCAGCGTGTTTCCCAGCCAATTAGAGGAAGCGGGTCTGGTGACGTCATTTGATGACGTGTCATCAGCCAGTTTCCTTAAAGGGACCATGGTCAACTTTAATTTGATATTTGTGCTGTCAGTGTTCTACAGCATTGAAGTGTTGCAAACACTGACAATCATATCACAAAGGCACAGGGCTGCACCCAGGCTCTCCCATGACTCCCTCCATATGGAGGGAGTCACAGCATGCATGGAGGTCCTCTTCCCTTCCCATGGGCAGAAGAGACCTCCCCAGGAGATCAACACAGCCTGGTTGCACATTGCACAGGCGGGCACAAGCAGGGATATGGTCAGGAGAACCTGGGTGCAGTGCTGCAAACGTTTCAATGATCTCAGTAGATCATGAAATGTTAGTACAAAACCACTCTCAACCTCATCATGCTATGCCTCTCATCGCATCCCCATCATTCTGCCTTCCCTACCCTACTCCTGCACATCCATACTCACCCCAACTTAGCTTGCACCTCCACCCATCCCTCTCTATCTACATTATCACATTCCCATCTATATTATCACATCCCCATCTCACTAGCTACCCCTCACACTCACCCTCATCCTAGTGCAATCATACCAACTAACAACACGCAAGGTTAGGCACTTGGGTATTTTATGCAATGTTCATGTAAAGTTTTTGTTAATGTGGTGTCAAACATTGAAACCTTTATTTTCAACACTTTGTGTTCTTGGACAGATTCGTGGACAGATTCGTGTGCACTTTAGAAGTGGCTTAGTGAGTTGCATTGAATGGTAATGGTACCCCCAACAATAGTGATGAGTGTGAAAGGAATGGCTTGGGCATTGTAGGGATGCTTTATGGTTTTGGTGCGGGGTGGTGCCAACCTGGCGCATCATGTAGCAGCCAGGGCGTACTGCGTCAAGTGAAGTAAATTTGGCCATGGTGAGGCCATCCCTGGCCTCCTGGGCAGCAATGTGGTCGGGTGCTGATGCCCTGTGTCCTGTGCAGCATCAGTTGATTGCGGAGAAGGTTGGTGCTGTTGCTGGTGTGCCCGGTGCTGCTGGTGTTGGGGCTGATCATGGTGGGATTCTGAGGACCAAGGTGAGAGAGTATAAAGGGCACCCATGTTGATGGAATAGATGGCAGGTGAAGTAGAGATGACAGAAGCGATCTGTCAATGGTGAGAGAGGTAATGAGGTCAGACTGGATGGAGACTTGTGTAAAGACTTGCAGCATGGTGAATCTGTTGTGGAAATGCAGTGAGGAAGAGCTTGTGGCTGAGGAAAGATATCTCTGTAAGGTGGGAGCTTTTACTTTACATTTGAAGCTATGAACTCAACAACTGATTCAATGGCCACTGAACTCCTGCCTCAGCTTAACAGACGTGATCCCCAAGCAGCGAGAACCCCGTGAGCGAGCATGTAAAGTCTAAAGGTGAGCTCAAATGTATTCTTAATGATCTCTAAACAAGGTCATAATGACCTGAATTGGGTCCCCGCTGGTGCATGTCGGGTCTGCTCAGCACTGACAGACCCATCGGGGAAAGGCGCGTGGCGGCGGGTTCACAGTGGGGTCCTGACCCGCTGGGGAAAAAAAACACTTTCCCACCTGATCCACCACCGATTGCACCTGCTGATCCCCTGGAATATCTCGGCGCTGATCGTGGAATCGCTGAAACTGGACCACTGGGTGAACAAACGACACGGCAGGAGGGGAGACAGGATATAAATGAGGAGAAAGAAAGAACTCATTGTAGAGAATTGAAGGAAGAACACCAGGAAGAAGCAGGGATTGTGTCTCTACCCAGAGGAGAGGGTAACACTGTTTTGCTTATTCCTCTGTACTATTGCTAAAGTGATTGTTTCCTATCAATAAAGCCATCACACAATATGGAGACTCCCTTGAATGCTTACAGACCTGTAGGTCCTGCATGCTATTTCCCACCATTCTGGCATGCAGGACATCCAATGTGCATCATGCCCTTGTGAAATAGGTGTCCAGCATTGCTAAGCAATAGTGCATAAACTGGAGTTCATGGAAAGGACATAATTCAAAGGAGAGTCTATTTCATCCATTTTGTAACTTTTTTTCCTTTGTTGTAAATTATTTATTTTTTGCCCTCAACATCATCACTGGCATCAGTAGGTTTGTCACTGGAAATCTGCTTGTTTGATAAGATTGGAGAAAGTGGAAGACCCATGGTGGGATGCCAGGCAGGTCAGGTTGCATGATAGATGCTCTGTCCCCACCCGGCAGTACCTGCACACCCACATCTAATAACAGTGGTGAATATGCCTTGCTCTGATAGATGAAGAATGAATGGGGAGGTTCTCTTTCTAAAGGAAGCTGGACAACAAACCCAATGGCACTACTATGATGTGTAACTTCCATGATGTTGGATGCATTCTCAGAAGTACCACTTTCACAAGAATATCACAATTCATGTATTAAAGATGGTGCGTCAGGGTGATCAAGCTTGATTGGTCACACCTGCCAAGATACTATCAACCATTTCTATAGGTCCTGGCATATCTACTTGGCACTGAGTGTGGGAACTGTCTTCTGGGGGTTAAGTCATCAGTGAGGCAGATGCAGAACTATACCATCTGCTGCAAGGACATGTGCAGCTACTATGCAGCAGAGGGCAGGCACATCCAGTGATAGCAAATGTTAGCGGTGGCCTGAAACTTGGCTTCATCTCCTTGCATATGCTGACTTATGGGGATGGTGCTGTGGAGTTGCATAGACAGCCACCATCATCACAACAAACTTACTCAGCACCAGCTCCACTTCAGCAGCCACCAATCAGGTGGTAAGGTGTTGCTCTATCGCTTGCCACCAGACTCGTGCATGCACCTTGGGTTCCCTTTCATTTCATTTTTACTCATCTCTTCTTAGCAGCCTGCCTGTTCAGTCTTGGCAAATGTATAGAGATGCCTTTTGAGGTTCTCCAAAGGCTTTCAGAATTTTTGACACCCTATTTATGACTTATGCCTTTAATTTCTCCCATCTTTTTAAATTTCACTTACACTTAATTACATTTGCACCTTTAGTGTGCTCTGTAAATCCATCCAAATCTGCACCGGATGCTGTGTGAATGATCTGATCATGGAAAATTAGCAAACAGCACACTTCCATTTGAGTCTGTCTAAAACTCACCAATATCCGTTCCAGTTTAAACTATGCCAATACAAGAATATCCATCCTTGGATGAATGCAAATCACTGCCCCTTTTCCCAGTGACCTTAGTTTGAATATAATGGGTAGAGCGGTTTCTGATGACTGTTACAGGTTGCAAATGAAGTGAGTTTCAAAGATATTATCTAATAATGGGATACCATTAAATTCCAGATCTCATTTAAACTAAAGTTGTAGTGATGTTAATTGTGGTATTTATCTTCTTTAAGCCAATATATTCTGTTCATTTTAGTCTTATTCTTAATAGGAAGGGGTTACTGTGACAGATTAGAAGAACTTTACCAATCCATGCCTTTCACAACAAATAGACTATGTTTCAGAAATTAATTAAAGAATTTGTTTTTGCAGTGAAGTTTTCACACTTGAATGGAAAAATTGACTCAATTTGTGACACTGTTGGGTTTAAAAGCCTAAGCACCAAGAACTAATTCAAGGACTCTTTGCAATTCAGTTTTTATGTTTCATTCCACAGTATAAATCTCTGATTCCTTTGAAGGGATGTTAGAGGGTAGAAACATTCCAGCCATTACTTGTATTAAATTAACCACAGATAGGTTTCAGAGACATAAGCCTAGAAATTGCTATTAGGGGAGGTAACCATGGGTTGCAGTAAATTTCTGGAATATTTCTGTCCTGCTCATTAACCCCTCTTATTGCTTTTTTGCTGCAAGTGTAAGCTGTGGACTGGAATGCCTGCTCAGCAGACTGACCAACGGAGTGTTGGAACTGATTATATTGGAGATCAAAGGTTAAATGGCTCATGGATGCATTTAACTCCCTGCATGTGTGCAGGGGAAAGCAGGTCACAGTTGAATCAACTATTTTTGCTTGCGATTTTAGTTCTTTTTTCTCCAGATCCCTTCACTCCTCCAATGCCAAGTGTGAGGAGCTCATTATTTTTTTCATGCCTAAGACTGAGACTATCTGCTCAGATACCTCAGTCCCCTCCTACTCCCCAACACCACTACACCCTTCCCTCACTCTTGCCCATCCATATATCACCCGATAGCATCGCCCCCCAAATTTCCTTCCCATCAAAGTCATCTCCTCCCAGAGATCCATTCAATTAACCCTCTCTTAATTCCTCAGGGCACAACTATTTTTTTCTTGGTCCAATATGCGCTGGCATCGTCCATGCTCATTTACTTCAGTCGCTGTAATGTGACTGTGACCATGGCACATTATCCCTCCTTTTCCCCCTTACTCTCGCTACAGTGTTTGACAAGGTTGACCACTCCATCGTTCTCTGCTGATCTAATTCTGTGGCATTGCTCTTGCACGGATCCTCTCCTACCTTTCCTAACATAGAAAGCACATCTTCTGTAATTCCTGGCCTTCTGCTCTCACATAGTCACTTTATGAGTGCTTATTCCTCATACTAGTGAATGATTGTCTGCATCATAGACTACCATGGGGACATTTTCAGTGGCACAAGTCCAAAGCTCAGTTGAAGAACCTCTTGTGAATGCTTACACTGCTGCGACAGGAGGTTGGAGAATTAGACCTACAAGAGGTGGTTTTGTCTGGTTTCAGCATGTTGGGAGATTTAATGGAGTGGACCCCGAGGCAGAGATTCACAGAACTCAATGCTGCTCACAGACCTGCTCCCCGCAGATCAAAGGGCATGCTGAGGGAATACCCAGCAATAGAAACATAAAGTAGACAAGGATAAAGCTAAAGGCTTCTATCTCTCAGAGCAAAACCACATCTGTCCCAACCAGCATCCCTGTGCAGTAGATGTGCCAGAAAGCAGAGAGCATCAGCCAGCCACAGCAGAAGTGATTGTATCTAAATCAATTACAGGGTCATCTCCGGGCCTCCTGAATCCAAACTGGCTCCCAATAAAACCATGTAGACAGCCACCACATTAATTCCTTCCACAGGGGTTCACTTGGAAAACATAACAGGTTAAGGGTTTGACAAAGCATACAACACACCAGCATTAAGGGGAAGCACCATAGCAAAGCTCACTGACCAGCATCATACATCACACAAAGTAACGCAATAAACTTGTTGCACTGTACTTAAATTGGGTCCAGAGAGTTGGCTTGATTGTGTCAAATTAGGTAACAGCACAGCAAAGAATGGGAATTGATAATACAAATAACCCGGGCACAGATGATTAGTGCAAAATGAAAGCATCATATATGCTGCCTGGGAAATGGGCATTGACCTGCATGGTACAGTGTTAGTGGCCGATGCCCATTAATGGAGTAAAATCCCTTTCTGCTTATGTAGGTCATTACATTGTGCATCAGGGCATGGATGGCCACATGGATGTCATCAGTTATCCTGCACTTTTGGAAATCCAGCGGTCTGGTGAAATTGGTCAGCCCACTCAGAATGCTGTTCCTGGTTAGTGGGAAAGAAGAGGAAGGTGCTTGCCCTCATGAATAAAGCATGTCACCTATTTAAACTGTCTGACAGAAAATTGGCTGCTATTGCAGATGACCCTTGAGCTAGCCTGGAAGGAGCTCACTGTTAGTGCTAGGCCTATGTTCAAGGTTGACTATGGATCTTATTGAAGCTGATGGCACAGCTCTGCAATTACCTTACTAAACCTGAGCCTCCAGTGGTGGTGATTTCTCAGTTATTACCAGGTGGATATGCCTGTACGTACATATGGTGTGTAGCATATTGCTGGGTGTGGACTGTATGCCTCTGGTGTTATCGGACAGCTGGAGTGGATGCTGGGAGGATGTTTCCCCTGGCTGGGGAGTCTAGAACCAGGGGTCACAGTCTCAGAATAAGGGGTCGGCCATTTAGGACGGAGATGAGGAGAAAGTTCTTCACTCAAAGGGTTGTGAATCTTTGGAATTCTCTACCCCACAGGGCTGTGGAGGCTCAGTTGTTGAGTATATTCAAGGCAGAGATCAATAGGTTTTTGGATAGTAAGGGAGTCAATGGATATGGGGATAGTGCGGTAAGGTGGAGTTGAGATAGAAGATCAGCCATGATCTTATTGAATGGCGGAGCAGGCTCGAAGGGCTGAATGGCCTACTCCTGCTCCTATTTCTTACATTCTTATGTTCTTATCCTTAGCAGTTACTCTCTACTCCTGTTTGTCCTCCTCCTCTGAATTGCCAATTCTGTGAACTTTGTGCCTGCTAAAACTAATTGATCTTGCTGCATAATGTCATAACATATTTCATATGGGCAAGATTAGTACATTGCATGCATGATGTATGAATAGAGGAATATTGTAGGCTCCTCTTTAGCAAACTTGAAAACTGGAGCATAAACACCGACATAGACCTATTGGACCGAATAGCCTGTTTCTGTGTTATAAAATTCTATAAGTATTGCACAATTGCCAGTGACAATGATTTATACTGACTTACTTTTAGTCTTGAAGTAGGAGAGTGTATATTATCCTGCAAAGGGTGAAATGTTTTTGTAAAATTTCTACAAACTAGCTGATCTCTCCTGGCACTGCTCATAGGCAGACTAAGGTCTGGAATAGCTCACTTGACCTATATCCTTGAGGCCACTGCTCCAGTACTCTGTGTGGGGAAATGGTATAAGTTGAGAAATCCTGGTTGCTTGTAAACTCCTGAGGTCAATCAGGAAGCAATTGTACATACCTGTAAATTTCTGGCTCCAGGTCAGAAAAAACCATCATGAAATTGAATGGCTTTCTTTCTCTTTCTTAAGCTTGTTTCAAATCATTTAAAAAATGTAATATTTTGAAGTGTGACAACTTGAGTGTAACATATAGGGGGAGAAATTGAGTGTAGGCCCGTTTGGGGCGCCAGCCTCGCCAGGGCGTTAAGTGGGTCGCAAGCCAACTGGCGCCCGGGCACGGCACTGTCCACGCCTCCCACTAAATTCCGCGGGACGCTAGTGGTGGCGCATTTGTGGCCGCCCGCCGGAAATTGAGTGGCAACGCCACAAAGGGAAGCGGGGCGCTACTGGAGGCGCCCCGCGTCCCTCTTGGGGCGCTGCAACTGAATATCGTGGCGCAACGTGCCGCAGTGCCACACGCTGCGGCACGTCGCGCTGTGGTATTGCAGGCCTTCCTCCCCTTCTTAATGGGGAGGGGCCTTGTGCAGCGCGATCTGGGGCCCAGCTGGGCCCCAAAGGATTGCAAGTGCAGGCAAAAGAGCCCGGCACTGAGGAGAAGTGCCGGGCTCTTGGAACGCAGCCGGCACTCCGTGGGGTGGGGGGGGGGGTTCAGGAGGCCGGGGACGGGAGCGCAGGCAGGTGCTGGCAGGCGGCCAACAACAAAAGTGGCCGCCCCGCACCTCTCCGGCCGCAGGTAGGCCCCCCTGAACCGGTCGGACATAGCGTCCGGCGGTAAATCAGGGGGCGCTTCCAAATATCGTGGCCGGGGCATTAGCGGGGCGCTGCGCACACCAATGACGTCATCGGTAGCGGTGCAGCGCTAACGGCTAGCGCCACCACTAGCGTCCCGCGGAATTTATTGGTAGGCGTGGACAGTGCCGCGCCCGGGAGCCAGTTGGCTTGCGACCCACTTAGCGCCCTCTTAAGGCGCTAACGGGTGGTGCAGCCAACTGAATTTCTCCCCCATAGGTTCTAGATGCACAATATATATATAAATAATAGATTAATTATGGGAGAAATTGCAGGAAAAACATTTTTTGTTGCAAATTTGCAAAATCTTCCATCAATTTTGGCCCAAAATATTAATAAAGACATCTCCGTTGTAGGAAATACTAGCTAGAGACAACAGCCTGTAATTTGTGATGGCGATTGCCACTGACTGTTTTGATTTCTTTTTGGGTTCAATAAAGACTCATTTCTGAAAGAGAATGTTGTTTAATCTAAAGTCTTGTTCAAGACTTTCTACAGCTTTTTACAGAACACACTATGCTGTGATGCATCTAGAATGAAACTGAAAGTAAAACTCCTCTGGACTGCTTGTCTCTCACATGACCTCTGCTGGTCAGGCACAAGTAATCAAAAACACAGACAAATATGCTGTAAGGCATAAGTAATCAAACACAGACAAATATCATCACTATTTGCTGATATCATTACATCTCCCTTCTTAAAACAAAAGTATTTTACTTTTAACTAACAACATTTAATGAACTTACATTATCATTATCATGATCAAGGTTTTTTACCCTTGCTTTGTGTGTTCACATGAAATATATCAATACACTAGAACTTGAAGAAAGAATAAGATAACATTACTTCCTTCTTTAACAATAGTCCTTAAATTTGCTCAATGAGTCTCTCAGGAGGCTTCACGTGTCTTGAGGATTTTCTGATTGATTGTCCTTGAATCTGAGTTGTTGCCTCAGATGATTGGTTCTCAGCTGTGTGATCAGGTTGTTCACCAGTATAAGTCTCTTGACCTGCTGTGGCTGGTCCCATGAGAAGATCTCGACGATTTCTTCTCAGAACAGCACCCTCGTCTGTCTGAATGGTGTATGATCTTGGTTGAACTTCACTCAGGACAGTTCCCTTCTGAGTCCATGTGTTTGTTTTGTCTTTCAACCTTACTTGGTCACCAGTGTGGAGTTCAGGTAGGTTTTGTGTTCCTCTGTCATAGTAGTACTTTTGCTTTTCTTTCTGTTGCTCTTTGAACTTCCTCACTTTCTCCCCCTCTTTTGTTTTCGAGAGGTTCTCCGGGATGGGTAGGTTTGACCTTAGCCGACGTCCCATCAGGAGTTGGGCTGGTGACATACCACACTCGAGCGGCGTTGTGCGGTATACAAGCATGCTTTGGTAGAAGTCAGTTCCACTGTCTTTTGCCTTGTACATCAGTCTTTTCACTGTCTGGACTGATTTTTCCACTCGTCCATTGGACTGTGGATAGTGAGGACTTGACGTTGTGTGGACAAAGTCCCACTCTTTGGCAAAGTGTCGGAAATTTGCATTGTTAAACTGGGGTCCGTTGTCTGTGAAGACCTCGCTTGCCACGCCATGTCTGGAGAATATGGCTTTCATACTTCTTATCACAGCTTCTGCAGTGGTGGTGTACAGTCTACAAACCTCTGGATACAGGGAGTAATAGTCTGTGACGACAAGATAGTCCTTCCCTTGACATACGAATAGGTCAGTGCCTACCTTCTGGTAAGGTCTGTCTGGTGCTGGGTGTGGCTTTAGTGGTTCTACCGGATTGCTTGCTCGATATTTCAGGCATATTGTGCAGTTTGACGCCTCATTTGTCACATCTTGGTTGATTCGTGGCCAGTACATCACCTCTCGTGCTCTTTTCTTACACTTTTCGATTCCCAGATGTCCTCCATGGATCTTTTTTAGCATCTCTCTTCTCAGACTCTTTGGGATAACTATTTTACTTCCTTTGTAGATGATGTCTTCGACCACTGATAGTTCCGCCCTGCAGTTCCAGTACTCTGCTATATCAGGTGAGCAGTCTTGCTTCATGTTGGGCCATCCATCCAAGATGCTTTTTCTCAGTCGTCTCATTGTTTCATCTTTGTTTGTCTCAGTCTTTATGAGCTCCATTTTTGCATCTGCTATGGGCAGTGCACTTGTGATCATGTCCACGTAGGCGTTCACTTTTTCATCCATTGTGGTGTTTGCGGGCTCACTTGGGTCAACAGCTCTGGACAACGTGTCTGCTGTATACATCAGCTTACCCGGTGTGTACGCAACATTCAGTGTATAGCGTTGCAGCCTGATCATCATTCTTTGTATTCTAAGTGGACAGCTATTCAGTGGCTTTTGGAACAATGCAATCAAGGGCTTATGGTCAGTCTCTACACTGATTGCTTGTCCTGCCACAAACTGGTGAAATCTTTCACAGGCGTATGTGATGCTGAGCAGCTCCTTTTCTATTTGAGCATATCGCGTCTCCGCGTCTGTCATTGAGCGCGATGCATATGCAATAGGTTGCCAGTAGTCATATTGTTGCAGAAGAACGGCACCGAGCCCACTCTGTGATGCATCTGATGATATCTTGATGGGTCTCGCTGGGTCATAAAACCTCAGAACTGGTTCCTCTGTGAGCAGTTTCTTTAGATCGCTCCATGACTTCTCATGCTCATGATTCCATTCCCATTCTATGTTCTTTTCAGTTAGTCTTCTCAGTGGCGCTATTTTTTCTGAGAGGTTGGATATGAATTTACCCATGTAGTTGATCATTCCATTAAACCTTTGCACGTCCTTTTTGCATTGTGGCCTTGGCATATTCTCAATGGCGGACACCTTTCTGGGATCTGGTCTGATGCCCTCACTGCTAAGGATATCCCCCACGAATGTCAGTTCTGTCACCCCGAGCTGGCATTTCTCTCTATTCAGCTTCAGGTTTGTTTTCCTTGTTGCTTCCAGCACTTTTTTCAGTCTCTCGTCATGCTCAGTTCTCGTGGTTCCCCATACTATGATGTCATCCATTGATGTATCAACTCCCTCCAGGTGCTCATAGATCATATGGATAGTCTTGTGATACACTTCAGGAGCTGAGGCAATGCCAAATGGTAACCTTAGGAATCTGTATCTGCCAAATGGAGTGTTGAACGTGCACAGTCTTGAACTTGCTTCGTCCAGCTTCATCTGCCAAAATCCTGATGACGCATCTAACTTGCTGAAATATTTGGCATTTGCAAACTGTGCCATGATTTCCTCACGTGTAGGAAGCTTGAAGTGCTCTCTCTTTATTGCTCTGTTTAGATCTCTTGGATCCAGGCAAATTCTGAGCTTTCCATTCTTTTTGTCCACTACGACGAGGGAACTCACCCACTCAGTTGGCTCATCTATCTTCTGAATCACGTTCAGGCTTTCCATCCTGTCCAACCCTGCCTTCAGTTGCTTTTGAAGAGCAAACGGAACTTTTCTGCATGGATGTATGACCGGTGTCATACTTTTATCTACTCTGATCGTGTGTTCTCCTGGAATGCAGCCTAGACCCTTAAATAGGTCTTTGTACTCTTTCATGAGTTCATCATAGACTGTCTCTCCTTCGCTTTCCACAACGAGGACTCTCTTTACCAGGTTCAGTCTCTCACAGGCTTTTAACCCTAGTATGGCTTGCACATTCTTTGGCACCACGATTAATGCTAGCGTGTGCTCTCTGTCCTTGTGTGTTACTTTGACAATGCATTTTCCTTTCACTGGTATATCAGTACCTGAGTATCCGGTCACTTTCACTTGTATTCCATGTAACTTTGGTCTGGGTCTAGTTCTCTTAAAATCGGTCTCTGATATCACATTAACTTGTGCTCCAGTATCCAATTTAAATGGAATGTGTATGTCATTCACTTTTAGTGTCAACATCCAGTCTCTTTCTTCTCTTTTGTTTTCAGACACAACATCTACATAGAATTCCTCTATGTCGCTTTCATCTACTGCATGGACCTTGCTTTGTTGCACTTGGTTCTTGCAGCAACAGGCATAATGGTTGTTCTTGTTGCAACTATTGCAAGTTTTACCATATGCTGGACACTTTCTTGGTGGATGCTGTGTACCGCATCGACTACATGACTTCCGATTGTCCCTTTCATTTTCGTTTGCTGGCCACGTCTCTTTTTTCACATTGGCGCTCTCTTTGTTAAACGGTTTGTATCCGTTCTTTCTCACTGCATCCACGTTGCAGCTACTGTCACTGAACAGCTCCTTTGCCTGCAACTTCACAGTCTCTGTAGCCCTACACAATGCTATGGCTTTTCCCAGGTCTAGATCTTGCTCTCTTAGCAGCCTTTCCCTTAGACCATTATCTGGAATCCCACACACCAGTCTGTCTTTTATCAGCGAGTCTGTGAGTCCCCCAAATTCACACGATTTGCTCCGGTTTCTCAGTTCAGTCACATACTGATCAATAGTCTCGCCGATTTTCTGTACACATGTGAAAAATTTGTGCCTCTCAAAGGTCACGTTGCGTTTAGGTATGCAGTAGGCCTCAAACTGTTCCATTATTTTATCTAGCTTCATTTTGTCTCCATCAACAGCAAATATGAAATTATTGTAGACCTCCAGCGCTGCATCACCCACGACATGTAAGAACACGGACGATTTTTGTTTATCACTTTTCTCGTCAGCTCCGATTGCCGCTAAATACAACTCTAAACGTTGTTTGAACCTTCTCCAATTTTCAGCCACATTACCTGTCAATTGAAGCGTCGCCGGTGGGAGTAAACCTTCCATTTTTTCACTTCGTTAGCTATTCTCTAATGGTAAGCAACGATGTTCTCTTCTGGCTTGCTAATATGTGGAGAGCTGATTTCGCTTACTTGCCACAACTGCTTTCACTGTCCCATCAAGTTGCTAACTTCAGATTTTTTCTCTTTCAGCCACTTCTGACATCATGTTTTGATTTCTTTTTGGGTTCAATAAAGACTCATTTCTGAAAGAGAATGTTGTTTAATCTAAAGTCTTGTTCAAGACTTTCTACAGCTTTTTGCAGAACACACTATGCTGTGATGCATCTAGAATGAAACTGAAAGTAAAACTCCTCTGGACTGCTTGTCTCTCACATGACCTCTGCTGTAAGGCATAAGTAATCAAACACAGACAAATATCATCACTATTTGCTGATATAATTACACTGACCTTGAAAAAAGCTACCTGATCTCTGCAGCGAAAACTTTAGGTTTCTCGATATGTAATTGATTGTAGTGCTGTCAATAAGGGATTCCCAGCATAGTGCAGCAGTGACATCATCAGGCTGTCTAAGCAGCCAATCACATTGAAGAATTCTAACAGACAGCAAACTAGGAATTGAAAAGCACTGATTATCAGCACTTTTTCAAAATGTTATAGAGAGCGAAATAAAGATTGGGACATGCACATGGGGTTAAGGTAAAAGCTTAAATATCATGAACAAACTTAAAAAATGTTTTATTTTATTGTAATTTTTATCATAATGGGGAAATTTGATATTCCACAAATATAAAAATTAGTTTTTCAGAGCCAGGATGGTTGTTAGCAGTCAATACACTATTCAATTCAATTCATTTTTATTTGCCATATGTACTAGTACAATGGAATGCTTACTCCCCGTAGGGACACGTCAGCTATTTTTACAGCGCCGTGTTCAGAAAGTCAATTCTTTGGCATCCAGTGGCAGTGGGAGCACGATGTCCCTCAGCTGCTCCATCCTCCTCATCACCGTGGCCTCCTCCTCACTGTTGCCGGCTCGGCTCCACGTGTGGTGGCCTGCTTCTCCCGCTCACACTCTGGCCACCATTCCCGGCTCCCCTCCTCCCAGTCGGACTGCGAGTCGTTGTGGCTGCTGCTGCTGCTCGATGCGCTGCGCTGCCTCCGCCCGACTCGCCGAACACATCCTCCGGTCGCCGCGGCCTCCACCTCGCCGTCGCCGGCTCCACGGTCCGACGGCCCGGGCCTGCTTCTCCCGCTTCCGGTCCAGCCTCTGGCCGCCATGCTCGGCTCCCCTCCTCCCAGACGGAATACTTCCCCGCTGAGGAGCAGCCGGCTGACGTGCTCTAGCGGGTCGACATGGCTGCTGCTGCGTCCCGATGCGCTGCGCTGCCTCCGCCCGACTCGCCGAACACATCCTCCGGTCGCCGTGGCCTCCACCTCGCCGTCGCCGGCTCCACGGTCCGACGGCCCGGGCCTGCTTCTCCCGCTTCCGGTCCAGCCTCTGGCCGCCATGCTCGGCTCCCCTCCTCCCAGACGGAATACTTCCCCGCTGAGGAGCAGCCGGCTGACGTGCTCTAGCGGGTCGACATGGCTGCTGCTGCATCCCGATGCGCTGCGCTGCCTCCGCCCGACTCGCCGAACACCTCGCTCCGGTTGCGGGAGCGAGCGGCGAGAGCGGGCCGCCCGAAGCAGGGAGAGCGCGCTAGCGCCGGACCGTCTCGGTCGCCATCTTGACTCTATTAACACCCCAGTTACAACTATTCCAACAAGGCTTATCATTTAATGGGGTATTTAACAGCAATAGTAGCATGGAAAAGCTCAAGTATCCGTCCGTTCCACTGATTTCACTGATTGCCAGCCAAGGAAGGGGGTGGGTGAGGGTGGTGTGATGGCGGGGGATCCACAGTGCAGACTGTGTCGGAGCAGTGACCGCAACTTGAGGATTTCCACGTTTAGATGCGCATGTGCTAAATCCTAAAGTTACAGTCAGTTTCAGAGGGGTAAAGACGGTGAACGCTGAGAGTTTGCTGCCATTACCAGCGCAAAATCCAGGTCAACATTTTTCAACCTGACCTGTTATATATACTAGGATCCCATACAATGCATGACAAAAATGCATTATTCTAGAAATTCTAGTGTACTTGCAGAAAAATTAATATAATTTTAATATACACAAAGGAAATTCTTAAACTATTTGGTTTAATAAAATAACCTCCTTCCTTAATGTGGGTGAGTACTGCATTGTGACGTGTGTTCTCTGCATGATCATTTGAAAGATTCCGTTATGTGATGGTCAGCATGCAAAACTAAAGCATCTGCAGAATCTTAATGCTTATAAAGTGAAATTGAATTGTTCACATTGCCTATATATCCTTTGCTTTGATGTGTAATCATTAATGCACACAAATCTAATTTCTACTTTTAATTACTTAATGTAACTTTATCAAGTAGAATTGCCAGAATCTGCAAGTTTCATGCAAACTGCAGAGAGTACGTTTAATAAGAAAAGTACTTAAAGCAATTTCTCAGTTTTGTTTGAATTCAGATAACATTAACAGATATCAATAATGTCAAAGAATATACATGATGAATAGTGAATCAGTTCTTGTTGCCACATGGGGGCAGCATGATAATCTTAATGGCTGCTGCAGCCGAAATTTATATATCTTATTTTGTAAGTTATGTTTCGCAAATCAACTATGGAGTGTCTACCTCCCAGTTAATTATAGTTCTAGGTTATCATGAAAAAGCCTGTAAGCACTTGCTGTCTGTTAAAAAGGGAGATGACGGACAAGTTGCAATTAGCTTTGTCAAAATATTTTTGCTAGCAAGGCAACAAAAATATATTCTAGGAAAAAAGCAGAAAGTAAAGAAAATCTTATCATAGGCTAGCAGAAAAAGCTAGGATATGCTGCAGTCTTTTCATATGTAATGAATGATTATAATCTTAGAGAGTTTTGTACTAGCATTAAAATTAAAGCATATTGCTGGGAACATCTCAGGATGACAGCACGTCTGCTCCGCCGCCAGCCTCTCAACTAGCACCCTTGTTGGTGCCAGACAGCCAGCTGGGCTAGACTGCCCCGGCTGAAACTGAGTCCTAGCAGACTGCATCCGGGATCTCAACAGTCACAGCTCCTCGATGTCGTCCACCATGCTCATCTCCAATCCCCTCAGTGGGAGTTCAGCAGCCTTCCACCTCCCAAGCTGTAGCCACGGAGAACCATCTTGTAGGAGCACCAGAACAGGTAACCGTGAACATAAAACAGACAAGGCACTACGGGCTAGAAATTCATTATAGCCCAGGAACGAAGGGTAAAATTAGAAAAGTTGGAGAATTAGTGCCATGCGCTAATGCTTTAGACTGCACACAAAATTTATGCTCAATGCTCAAAAAATGATTGGAGTCCTAATTCAACTCTTTAAGCCCAAGCACATTGGTGTTACACTCAAAGGGTGGACCAATATTAGGTGCAGTCTAATCGCAAGTCATGATTGCCACAGGCTTTTTCCAGTTCTTAAAGGGGAGGTTCATTGATGCTGCAGAACCTCATTCTCAGTATTGCTGGCTGTGCAGCTGCCTCAGCAAGCAGCAGCAGGTCAAGCAGAAGGAGCCAGAGGACTGAAGCAGCTGTACTCATGGCAGATCCACACCCCAGGGAGAGAGCCCGCAGATTCAGCAATCAAGCATTGGAGGCGTTGGCGTTCACTGTGGAGAGACGGAGGGCGGTGCTCTACCCAGCAAGTGGCAGGAGGCCCTCGCCACAAGTCTTCCGCACCATGTGGAGGGAGGTAGCGCAGCACGTCTCAGCGGCACTGCGGTCCCCAAGACCCACACACAGTACAGGAAGAAATTTAACGACCTCACTTGGGTGGTCAGGGTGAGTGAATGCTTCAAGAAATGCTACATACCACCATCTGGACCACAATCTTCACACACTGCCCAAAGCACCACACCCCCAGCACTCACCCACCAACAATCTCTACCTACCAACACTCACACCCACATCTCACACCTTGCACACAATGACAGCTATTCAACTATGGCAGGCACATCACCCAGACACATTGCTCCACACTCACTCACACTTTCCTTTCTCTTGCAGGCCAAGGTGGCTCACAACAGGAGGGAGCAGGAGCACACAGGCAGGGGACAAGCCGACACCCAACCACTGTCTGCACTGGAAAATAGAGTGCTGCAAATTATTGGGCGCCAGGTGGTGGGCGCAGTGGTCACCGGCAACGTTGACCCCCTTGGGGACAACAACGGTATGTTCATCCCTACTCCTTCTCACATCCCACTTCCCCCTCATCGCACAAGCATTTTCCACTTTCCAGCTAATCATGCTGTATGCATGCATTTCTCCCTTCCTGACCCCCTCCCCTCACCTTAACCCGACTCTTGTGCCTTTATGCTTTCAGGTAATCAGCAAGTACATGAGTAGCCTGTCCCCGAAGGCATTGTAGAGAGTGAGGCGGGAGAAGAGGAGGAGGAAGAACACACCGTGTCACTGCAGGTCCCACCTGCAAGCACCAGTTCAGATACTGGCACTACACGTTCTTTAGAGGCTAGTATAGTAGCAGGGACTGCACAGGGTGAGGCACTGGGGACGAGTGGGCTGCAGCAAGGGCAGGGGGAAAGGGTAGCTCAGGGGCCAGCTCCCCAGAGGGCGAGTTCGCGTGCGGGTTCTGCTGCACATGACTCGGAAGGAACTCGATGGGGAGGTGTTTAAAAGAAGGGTGATGGGCATGCATACGGAGATGATAGGTGCAATCACAAGGGTGCCCGAGAGCCTGTCGGCAATTGTGAGGAGCGTGGAAGAGTCTGCCTTCAACATTGTACAAGGCTCTGCGGGCACCATGGAGCCCATCATTTCCAGTCTGCAAAGGATGGTGGACTCCCAGAGAGACCGTGGTGACCCAGACCTGATGCCGCATGTGATGGGTGATCTGGCAGGTTCCATTGCAGCACAGGCGGAAGCGACACAATGTCTTAGTGCTGTCATGCAGTCTCAGCTTGATGCCACGCAAGGTTGGGTCTACCACCATCGACCAGGGCTTTCACGGTGTTGCAGCAGCCCAGCAATCTGTGCTCCAACAGATTGCTAGGGATGCTGAGCTGCTGCCCTGGGGGAGTGGCAGTGGGTCAGTGGAGCTGGAACCTGCTGTCCTCTCTCAGGATGACAGCATTTCTGCTCCCACCACTGCCAGTCCGCCATTGTCCTTGTTGCTGCCTGTCATCCAGCCAGCCCAGACTGCTGCCGCCCATGCTAAGGTGGTGCAGTCTACAGCTGGGCCTTCTAGGTCCAGAGTAGGCCGAGGGCGTCCTGCATGGCCATCTGAAGTCTCCCACATGGCCATCTGAAGTCTCCCGCATGGCCATCTGAAGTCTCCCGCATGGACATTCAGCAGCCTTCCACCAGCCGTGCTGCAGCTGACATTGGCCAATGCTTCGTAGCAGCACTAGAGTAGGCAAAGGCACAGTAACGAGAGGCACAAGGGTGAATAATTAATATTTTTGTTGTAAATATGTGTTCACTGATTTTTGATAAATTTATTAACTCAGTTTGGATTATTTTGTGGTGTGTCTCATTTCAGCTTTGCTGTTCATATGGCCTGTGACAGGGATGGAATGATGGGGATGTGGTGAGCAACGGGGATCTGGGGTTTAATTCATTCGAACCGTAGTCTGATGACGCAGTCATGGACCGCCCTTCCAGAAGGCCGATTGAGTGGCTGCCTCCTCCCTTGCTCCTGTTCCTCCTCGTCCTCCTTATCTTCCTCGTCCTCCTCCTCCTGAGGTGGTCCCGCAATCCCTGGTGGCAAGGACTGGTCCCTCATGATGGCCAAGTTGTGGAGCATGCAGCACACCACAACGAAATGGGACTCCCGCTCAGCCGAGTACTGGAGGGCTCCTCCCAAGCAGTCAAGGCAGCAGAACCGTTGCTTGAGCACCCCAATGGTCTGCTCAATGATGTTCCTGGTTGCAGCATGGCTCTCATTATATGAGTGCTGGGCAGGAGTGTTGGGGTTGCGGAGGGGAGTCATGAGCCATGTGGGGAACGGATAGCCCTTGTCTCTGAGCATCCAGCTATGAGCTTGACGTGGTAGCTGGAAGAGTGCTGGTACACCGGTCTGATGCAGGATGAAGGCATCATGGCTGCTGCCAGGATAGCAGGCATTGAGGATTAGCTGTCTGTGGTCACACGTCAACTGCACATTAAGTGAGTGGTAGCCTTTGCGGTTACAGAAAATCTCAGGATTGTTTTGCGGTGCCCGCAAAGCCATGTGGGTGCAGTCAATGGCGCCCTGCACCATGGGGAATCCCACTATCCTGGCAAAGTCACATGCGTGCTCTTCCTGCTTCTCTCTAGTGATGGGAAAGGAAATGTAGTCCCTTCTCCTACTGAGCCTCTGTGACCTCCCGGATGCAGTGATAGACGGCAAACTGCATGAGGTTACCTATATCTCCTGTTGCAGACTGGAAAGATCCGCTGGTGAAGAAATTGAGGGCGACGGTGACCTTGATTGCCACTGAGAGAGCCGTGGTCGCCCTGATCTGATGCTGGGGGTCTGGTTGCAGGAGCTGGAAGAGTTCTGTGCCCACCTCCTTGGTGAAGCAGAACCTTCTAATACACTGCTCCTCGCTTAATTGGAGGCAGGAGAAGTGCTCTCGAAATACCCGTTGAGGATAAAGCCTCCTGTTGAGAGCTCTAATGGCCCTCCTCCTCCCTCTGGGCACATGTTCCAGTCTTTCTTGCTGCCTCCGCTCCCTCCGCCTTAGATCCTGGAGGTTGAGGTCAACTGCCAGTACAGCCCTCATTAATATAACCAAGTGTGGCAGTTTGATTTTTTTTAAGAATAAATGTAGCTACTTTTTAGTTGCCACAACACTCCTGATGCTAAATAACCTTGAAATTATGGAATGAGACTGTTGCACTATGTCAAACTGACAAGAAAGCACTGAAATTCCACTAACCTACAGCTGCAACTCATTACTGATGATCCCATTAAATAACGTCCCTGGAGCTGGCTTCCTGCTGCTTCACGCCAGCTCTCCCTGTCACTATTTATTCCAGGTGCTAAGGTAGGTGGTGACAATCAATTTCACAGATCGGGTGGCCAGTGATCATTGCACACTCACTGACGTCACGATCCACCTGGTGTTGAGGCTCCCGGTGATAACTCTTAGCGGCGGCGCTGCAGGGGCAGGATTTGGCATGTGGCATTGGATTCGCCTCGCCCTGGCGATAATGGTCTAGCGGCCGGGAGGTGCTAAGGTACCGAATTTTTCCCCCCTCAGGCTTTGCACAAGAGTGATTATAGATAGGCATCAGTCATGTAACCGTTTGTCAAATTAGGAACGAGTAACTCAAGGATCTATCCTTGGCCCTCTTTTTGAACTCATAGGATGATGTCTCTTGGCAACATCCACCAAAGACATAGGGCTGGATTTTGCTACGGGGACGGGTTGGAGGTGGGAAACCCACATTCGGGCTTGTTGTCCCGCCTCCATGGAGATGTGGCCAACCCACTGGATTTTCCTCTGCTTGACCTTGTTGAGCCCGCCCTGTGGGCTCAGCAGGCCAATTAAGGGCCACCCGGCAACAGGTGACATCAGAGATTGACATTTCATCTGTCAAAAGCTTTTGGCAGATGAAATATCAGTGTTTAACAGCTGTTTGAAGCTGTCAAGCACTGAAAAACTGCTAATTCAGCCTCAGTCCTTTCTCAGGATAACTTTAAAATCATTTTGCTGCAGAAACCAAGAAGCTGATTTTTTTTTAAAAATTGGAGCTTCTGTGGTTCTTGCAGCCAACTCCCGACACCAGAATGCAGGACTCCTGTAAAGGTAAGTAAAAGTAAGTTAAACTTATTTAAACACTTGCAAAACACTTACCTTTGCACTCCTGCACCCCTCACTCACCTGAACACTGGGCATCTCGACCCCTCCAAGACCTCAGACCCACGTCCCGCCTCGAAAACTTTTTGTGGTTTGGAGCTGTCGGGAAGCCCACAAACCAGCAATAAAAATCGCGAATAGGCAAAAAACTACCTGTTAACAGGCAGTTTAATTGCCTTTAATCCCTTCCCGCCTCTGGGAGTCGGGTTCCAGCACTTGTCGGCAACCCGACTCCTATGAAATTGACATGGAGGCGGGTTGGAGGCGGGATGGGGTCGGGACCCCCGGATCTCCGATTTTTATCGCCCGCACGCCTCCAACCCGACTCCAGGGGCTTAGGAAAATCCAGCCCATAGTGTACATGTGGAAATTGAACCTGACAACAACCAGCTTTATCTCTCTCTCACCTCTCTCAACCCCTCCACTGCCTCTGCACTGTCGGATTGCTTCTCTGACGTCCAGTCTTAGATGAGCTACAATTTCCTCCAGTTAAGCATTGAGAAGACCAAATCCATCGTCTTTGGCCCCGTCATAAATTCTGTACCCTTGCTATTGATTCCTTGACCACTATCTCAAGTTAAATCACACTAAATAGGGAGGTCACATATTACTTGAAAAATACAAATCTAAGTGGGGTAGAAGAGCAAAGGGATCTCGGAGTACAAATACACAAATCACTGAAAGTAGCGACGCAGGTTAACAAGGCTATAAAAAAAGCAAACCAAGCACGAGGGTTTATTTCTAGAGGGATTGAATTGAAAAATAGAGAGGCTATGGTAAACTTATATCGAATCTTGGTTAGACTAAGAAATGTGAAGCTACCCACTTTGGTAGGAAAAATAGAAAAGCAGAGTATTTTCTAAATG
Source organism: Somniosus microcephalus (assembly GCF_052327205.1). Lineage (NCBI taxonomy): Eukaryota > Metazoa > Chordata > Chondrichthyes > Squaliformes > Somniosidae > Somniosus > Somniosus microcephalus. The sequence continues at coordinate 163,515,747 of NC_140999.1, read as the reverse complement.
GTGAGAGATTGGGAAATGTTGGTATTCAGAGGGACCTGGGTGTCCTTGTACACGAATTACTGAAAGTTAACATGCAGGTACAGCAATCAATTAGGAAAGCAAATGGTATGTTGGCCTTTATTAGAAGAGGATTTGAGTATAAGAGTAAAGACATCTTACTTCAATTATATAGGGCCCAGTTGAGAACACACCTGGAGTAATGTGTACAGTTTTGGTCTCCTTACCTAAGGAAGGATATACTTGCCATAGAGGGAGTGCAACGAAGGTTCACCAGACTGATTCCTGGGATGGAGGAATTGTCCTATGAGGAGAAATTGAGTAGACTAAGCCTATATTCCCTAGAATTTAGAAGAATGAGAGGTGATTTCATTTAAATGTAAAAAATTCTTAAGGGGCTTGATGCTGGGAGGTTGTTTCCCCTGGCTAGCGAGTCTAGAACTAGGGGTCACAGTCTCAAAATTAGGAGTCGGCCATTTAGGACGGAGATGAGGAAAACGTTTTTCATTCAAGGGTTGAAATCTTTGGAATTCTCTACCCCAGAGGGCTGTGGATGCTCTGTCATTGAGTATATTCAGGACAGAGATCGATAGATTTTTGGATACTAACGGAATCTTGGGATATGAGGATAGTGCGGGAAAGTGGAGATGAGGTAGAAGATCAGCCATGATCTTACTGAATGGCAGAGCAGCTCGAGGGGCCAAATGGCTGACTCCTGCTCCTATTTCTTATGTTCTTATCCTTTGATACCCTTACATAATAAAAATCTGTGAATCTCAGTCTTCAGCTTCTGCACTCCTCCCACCCCTTGTATGTCCACATACAACTCTGGGGGAATGTCAGGAGCATTCCTGGGCTAGCCTGGGAATTCCACTCATTGGGGTAGAGCTTGACATTGTGCAATAGTGTAAAATGGGCGATAGCGAGTCGGCAGCCCATTTTACATTGCTTCTGATTTTTATTTCCATTGAACTCACATTGGTTATAGGGGTTTTAAGGCTTGTGAGGTGCTCTTCTTTGAATAGTGCCATGGGATCTTTTACATCCACCTAAGAGGGCAGAGGGGACCTCCGTTTAATGTCTCATCCGAAAGCTTAAATGTTACCTCCCAGGGAAAGTACAACAGGAAATGGTATGGTCCTTCCAGGAAGTGCACACTGTATGCAAGGCTTTTCATATATTATAGATTGCGCTAAATGTCAGATCAGCAGCTTAAATTCAAAATGAAAGTGTTGTACCATAATAATGGAACAACTTTCGGTCATTTGATTCAGAAACAGATTCTAACATATGAACATTTCCTGTCTTGCAGAAGTAAAGTTGTGATCTAAACTGTCATCAGCTACACATGAGAACACCACAGGCGGTGATTAACAATTTCTTTACTATGGATTCCTGTAGTTATTGCCTTCCTGGTTTTACTGGTTAAATTAATTCACAGGAAAGTTACATGCTACATATGGACCAAGAAAGGTGAAATAAAAACAGAAAATGCTGGTCAGGCAGCCACTGTGGAGAGAAGAAGGTAGGGTTAACGTTTCAGATCAGAACATGTTCAATTTTATTTATTTCAGATTTCCAGCATCTGCAGTATTTTACTTTTTGGATCAAGAAAGGTATTTTTCTGTGTATTCACCATCAGTCAACAGTTCCGAGTCCCAACTGTTTAATGGGGTACATCCAGATGTCATTTAGAAACTGATCAGACAATTAAGGACACATATAATTTTCTTAACCAGAATCATTATTTTCAAGAATTTATCTTTCCATTAGAAACCAAGACCGCCTACTTCCATCTCCGTAACATCGTCCATCTTCGCCCCAGCCTCAGCTCACCTGCTGCTGAAACCCGCATCAATGACTTTGTTACCTCTAGACTTGACTATTCCAATGCTCTCCTGGCCGGCCGCCCACATTCCACCCTCCATAAACTTGAACTGATCCAAAACTCTGCTGCCTGTATCCTAACTCGCACCAAGTCCTGTTCACCCATCACTCCTGTGCTCGTTGACCTACATTGGCTCCCGGTCCAATAACACCTTAATTTTAAAATTCTCATCCTTGTCTCCATGGCCTCACCCCTCCCTATCTCTGTAACCTCCTCTAGCTCTACAACCCTCCGAGATCTCTGCACTCCTCCAATTCTGGCCTCTTACACATCCCCGATTTTAATCGCTCCACCATTGGCAGCCATGCCTTCAGCTGCCTGGGCCCTAAGATCTGGAATTAAACCTCTCTGCCTCTCTACCGCTTTCTCCTCCTTTAAGACACTCCTTAATATCTACCTCTTTGTCTAGGTTTTTGTTCACCTGTCCCAATATCTCCTTATGTGGCTCAGTGTCAAATTTTGTTTAATAACACTCCTGTGAAGCACCTTGGGATGTTTTACTATGTTAAAGGTGCTATTTGAATGCTGTTGTTGGTGTAACTTGTTATACAAATCTCCTAAAGTAGAGTAACCTGTAAACAAAGTTCAATTAAACCAAAAAAAATCAGAGTAAATCTTTACTTTGCATGCTGACATATAAACACCTCCATTGGGAAAATTCTAAAAGTGTGACTGAAACAAAAAGTTGGGCCATGAATTTTGCCGGCGCTCAGAGGGCGGGTTCGGAGGCGGGTCAGAGGTTAAATTCATTATGATTGACGGCGGGTTCGGAACCTGCCGTCATCCCGCCTCCACACAACCTTCCCGAGTGTTGGGTCCCCGATTTGCAAATGGATCCGACACCAAGCGGCGGGAAAGGGATTAAAGGCAATTAACAGGTACTTGTGAGCAATTTTCAGAGAATTTCCAGCTGCTGGCTCGGGTTTCACGACGTTCTCTCACCAGCTTGCTGTTCTATGCCCATCTCTCTGTCCCCACCGCCAACTCCTCTGCACCTCCAGCGATCTCCGGGGCTGCCTCCTCCGCGCTCGTAAGGTGAGCCAGGGATGGTGATCCTCCTCCTGTCCTCCCCCTCTCCCTTTTATTGTGTGCTCTCTTCTCCTGTAGTGAGGGACACAAGTAGAGCTCGAGAGAGACTGATGGAGTGTTAAGAATGCATGACATAGATGTTTAGAGGCAGACTGTGAAGGAGTGAGGTGCACTAACCATTTTCCCTCCCTATGCATTTTAAGTTGTAGGCATTGCATAAGGGTGTGAGTGTTGCATATCAAGATGGGGACGTGATTCTCTACAGAGAAAGAGAGGGATGGGTGAGGGTGCAAGTGATGTTAGAGTGAGTTGGGATGTGCAGGGAAAGGTTCCCAATGCAGATTGATGGGGATGATAAGAGATGGAAGGCAGATTGAAGGGAAGTATGATGTTATATTCACTTTAGCTGATCTCAACAGATGATTAAACCTTTTTTGACATTGAACCATGTGCATCTGCACACAGACCTCAAACTCACCTCCTCAGCAATTTGCAGCCAAACTGCCTTGGTTTGCTGAGGAGGCCTCCTCCTTCCGTTTCCAGGGAAGAGGACCTCCTGACGTCCTCTAACTCCCTCCACAAGAGCATGGAGGGAGCCCTCATCGATCCTGAGTGCAACCTTAGTTTGTTGCGCTGCCATTCCTGCAGCAGCCAGCACCTCTGAGAGAAAAAGCTAATGCTTCTGTAAAGGGGACATGGCCCCTTTAAATCTTCACTGAAACAAGTCATCAGACACGAGCATCTGACACACTCCAAGCAATTGCCTGGAGGGACCCGCATGTCGGCCGTAACAAGGCCAATCAAGGTAAAATTCCACCTACGGGGCGACGGCAACCGGGAGCGGGACCGGAAGCCACCGACTACTCAACCCGACTCCAACCCACTTCTGCTGGGAAATTTGTGGCCTTGGTATTAACCCATTTTGGGGTTTTGTTGTATGGTTGTAGTTGAATCGGGATTACAAATTAGGCAGGTCACTGGATAAAAATACGTAGGTACCTTGAGATCATTGAGATATATCTATATATATAAAGCGGCTCTTCTGTCTGTCTGTCCCGATGTCTGTCTGTCTGTCTGTTCTCTATACGTTTGAAAGTTACAGAGCGTACCGACGCGCGCGTTGCCTCAAAAGAAAGCTTGCGATTCCGGACCGGTCATAGGCGTATTTACGTTTCGGCCGCACAAAAATCCCGCCCGCGGTATCCGAAAAACGTTCAGCCTTCCGCTCATTAGCATCTCATTAGCGACCGTGTGACGTCGAGGTCGACCAATTGGACGGCGGGTTCCTTCCTACAGTTGAGTGTCGAGTGACTCGACGATTGACCAATCCTACGCTTCGGTGACCTGACTGGTCGACCAATCGGTGCGTGTGTGGGCGGGCCTTATCCTTCTGAACCGAGGTGAGTGGCCGCCATCTTGATTTTTCACGATTTTTTCCCCACACTTTCAGTGTGTTAGGGAAGTAAGGTAAATATTTGAATTATGTGTTAGGGAATTAATTAACAATTTATTTGAGTTTTATATTGTGTTTAGCAACCCCCCCCTCCTCCTCACCCTCGCGCAGGGGGGACTCGGGGCCTGAAGCTCAAAAACTTTCTCTCTCTCTCTCTCTCTTTCTTCCCTCTCTCTCTCTCCTTCTCCTCTTCCCTCTCTCTCCTTCTCCTCTTCCCGCTCTCTCCTTCTCCTCTTCGCTCTCTGTCTCTCTCTACTTCCCCCTCTCAGGTTTCACGGTGTCGCGGACGGAGCGTGGGCGGGCCGCCCGAAGTTTCCCGCACTGACCGCGCATGCGCCGCCCGCACTGACCTCGCATGCGCCGCCCGCACTGACCGCGCATGCGCCGCCCGCACTGACCGCGCATGCGCCGCCCGCCCGCAGCGGCCGTCCATCAGCCGCGCGATACGCAGGGGACCTCAGCTCCGGTCCGTCCCGGCCTCAGAACCCAACCGCGCCTTAAGCGCTAGGCCCCGCACGGCCGCTATCGCAACGGCACCGGACCTCAGGCGCTAGGCAGGGGGAGGGGCCGGAGAGAGGGACAGAGGGGAGTGGGGGAGCGGGGGAGTGGAGGGGAGGGGTGGGGGTGGGCGAGGGGAGGGGAGGGGGAGGGTAGGTGTGGGGGAGGGGAGGGAGGGAGGGAGACAGGGGAGGGGAGGGAGGGAGAGGAGGGGAGGGAGAGGAGGGGAGGGGGAGGAGGGGAGGGAGAGAGGGGAGGGGAGGGAGGGATAGGACAGGGAGAGGACATGACAGGGAGAGGGGGGACACACAGGGGCAGGGAGACCAAGCGCCCCAAAATTGCCCTCGCAACGCGGGGCTCCCCAGCTAGTACTTTATAAAAGAGGACAAGTGCTTCCTCTCAGGGAAAGAGAATGATTCACTCCTGGTGCATACCCTTTTGCTGGGTGTAGATTGCATTAGTTGAAACAGGATGTCTTGTCTCTACACCGAGCAAGGGCATGATGTACGAGGCAGGATGCAGTATGACCTGCAAACCAAAGGCAGGGGGAACGGTACTTTTATAAGTGCTGATCTCATCAGATAATTTAATGCCATAGAGATTAATGGGGAAAATCCATAAATGAATCGAGTTTAGTCTTAAACTGAGATTCTGGTTGTTGGACCTGCCCTTTCAGCCTGTGTCATATGTGTTCATACTGATTTAATGTGACAGGGTCTTGTAAAAAAGAAAGCGTCTCAGACACACAAGAAAAGAATATAAAATAGCAAAACATATCAAGAATGTAATGACTGGGCATCTTCTGAATGTGTTCTTGTTTGGTCTGTGACATTTAGAGTTGCAGGCCTTTATTCCATAATGTCTGAGGAAATACTATGATTAGCCTTCTAGAACAGCAGGAATGGCCCATCTGCCAAGGTTATCCACAGGCAATTATTCTTATCAGAGCTGGAGCAGGTTGACTTTATGTCTCGTGTAAACAAGATAGACATAGAGGCTGTGCTTCTGTCTCAAATGATAAGCCACAGCAGAGTTCCAAATAAATCATTGCTACCAACCTTCAGAGGCCAGCCTTAATGTAGGTTAGTGACTACTAACCGGAGAATTCAATGCGGTTAAAGGTACCACCACATATTGGTCCATTTCAACAACACGTGCTTAAAGGCTATTGGCCTAAAAATTCAGTTGATAAGAGGGTGCTAATGGGGCGCAAAGCAACTAGTGCCCAGGAGCAGCGCCGCCAATGCCTCCTGCGAAATTCAGCGGGAGGTTAGCGGCGGCAGTAACCATTAGCACCCCGCGGTGCTGCGCCGTCATCGCCGTACGCAGCGCCCCACTCACGCCCCGGCTGTGATCTTCGGTAGCGCCCCCTGACTTACCGCCGGACGCTATGTCCGACCGGGTCAGGGGGGCCTACCTGCGGCTGGGGCGGCACTAATTAAAGGCAAGGTGCCGGGTGGCCATTTTTGTTGCTGGTCACCTGCCAGCACCTGCCCCCGTTGCCGACCTCGGTCTCCTGACCAGCCCCCCCGCAGAGTGCCGGGCTCTTTTACCGGCACTCCGATCCCTGGTGGCCCAGCTGGGCCCCAGGTCGCGCCGCTCAAGGCCCCTCCTCTTTAAGAAGGGGAGGAAGGCCTGCAGTACCGCGGTGCGACGTGCCGCAGAGCGTGGTGCTGCGGCACGTAGCGCCGTGATAGTCCCTCGCAGCGAGTCCCTTGCAGCGCCCCAAGAGGGAGGTGGGGCACTTCCAGTAGCGCCCCGCTTCTCTTTTGGGGCGCTCCCGATGAATTTCGGCTGCGGGGGTGCTAATTTTTTCGGGGCGCTAAAAGTAGCGCCCTGGTGAAGTTAGCGCCCCAAAGAGGGCGTGACTCAATTTTTCCCCCAATTCCTGAAGCTGGCTATTTTTTTAAATTGAAGAAACTCAATTAATAATTTACTCATTTTGGATTGCAAAATAATGCTGTACACCAAAAAATCTTCACTGAGATTCCCAAAAGAAGATAGGGAACATCTTAATGGAACATTTATTAGAGTGACTGAAGAAATATAATTATTTATTTTTGGTCAGCTGGGTGTCTGACATGTACGGAAACTCAACTAAAAATTGTCAAACCAAGCTTCTGATAAATCCACACTGGCACAGTTTCTGACTGATTGACATGAAGTGCACACACTCTCCCTATAGAAACATACCCCACTTTCCCAAGTCCACAGAGCAATGTTGCACATTGCCAAGAGCCAAGGATTAGGGACCTCCCAGGATGCACAGGGGTACACCATCAATCTATCGTTGTAGCATGCTCCTTCAGGAGTGTTGCTTGGTGGATTATATGTTTTCATCTCTCATGCTCCTTGATTTACCACATGGCGGTGAAGATCTCTATATTCTGGGACCTGGGGTTAGCTGTAACAGTCGAGAGCCAGGCACTTCTTGGTATTCTAGGAGGGCATTTCGAGATCTTTGGAGGACATGTTCTGAGTATCTTGCAGGCATCATGTGACTGGTCAAGCTTGGCCATGTGCCCAAACTGTGATAAACACCTTTTGGCAATTGTGATACTTAGGGGAGGTTAGGTGATCATCTTGCTGCAATTTCTGGAGTGTTTTGGAATTACTTGTAGATCAGTGATCCCAGATATGTAAACTGCTCCACGCATTCTAGTCTCACCTGCAATCTCTGGATTAGGCTGACACAGAAGAAAGTCACTGAGTGATTGGACTTCAGTTTTCTTCCAGTTGACTCAAGCCGCTGGCTTCCTCTGTGAAGATTTCCTCAGGAGAGACTGTGGAATGCACGGAGCAGTTTACGCATCTGGGATCAAAGATCAACAAACACTCCAGAAATTGCTAGGGCATGGGCTTGCAAGCTTATGTGAAGTTAAGTGGGAAGGGTCCCAGCCTCCAGCGACAGGTTTACCAGTGTAAAATATTTAAGTAATCTTTGAAGAGAATCACCGGAGGCAATTTTAACCCTACCCACTTGACAGAAACCAGGAAGGTGGGCACTCAGGTTACTTACGTGCCTGGATCCCATCAACCGCAATTTTTGCACAGGCTTCTGGACAGGTGGCTAAGCCACCCAAAGCCAGCAGAGTCTTTCTTTAAATATGCAGATCAGGGTTCGATGACGTCATTGGGCCGTGACTGCAATTCTATCTCCTGCCTGAGCGGGAAAGCCGCCGGGGCTTTCCATATGTCTGAAGAGAGTTGATATTTTCCTGAGATGAAGAGGCCCAAACAGGCAACTGAAGCCAGGTGGAGCAGGAGCAATTAGTCTGGGCCTCTCTTTCCCTTCACCGCCCCCTCCTTCCCTTTGAGGATCTTTCCAGAACCCCATTCCGCACACTTACCCAAATGCCGGTGGGCGGCAGCATGTGGACTGTTGGCATGGTAATAAGGCCCGGGAGATAAAATAGCCCGGCCTGATTTCTGCAGCAGCGGATGAGTTTACAATTCACCTTGCCACACACTTGTCCAAAACCTGCCTGGAGTTAAAATTTGTTTTAATGGCCACTGTTAACAAGTATTTGTAAAGAAAAGTAGATTTTAATGGTTAATAAAAAAATAACAACCATCTGATTTAATTTTCTAAAGTTTGGCATGTGCCTTCGCTATCTTTATCTCATATTATTAAATTAATGATGCTATTAATTCTGTAAAACCTACATTATTTCCAACTAAATAAATGGGAAAACATCCCTGTAAATAGTGCAGAAAGAACTTGAACGATAACATTACAGACAGTAATTTCTACCCGGACGTAAAAAATTCCTGACGTGTAGCAAGATGAAGTAAGTTTTACAGAAACACAGCGAGATTCTCTCAAAATGCCAGACGATATACTGGAGATATAAATTCAATGGCAGATCACCTAGCTTAGTAGGCTAGGATGGAGTTAATTTTTACTTTCTAAATTATAATTGTTTTTTCCCTAGGAAACTTTGAAACGACATCCTGCCACTATTCACATTACAGAGCACAGGAAAAAAAAGCTTTCCTTGTGAAAATGGTTGGAGTGGGCCACCTGCTGGAGGAAGTGATTTTTCACACAGAGAGGAAACTGGTCTTAAATTAAGCAGAAGGTCAAGAACTTGTGAAAGGTAAAGGGCAGCTCTGTTCTAAATTCATGAAGGAAGATAAGGCTGTTGTTGATCACAGAACCTCAAGCTTTCTTTGGACATGAACAGTGAAAACACAAAACACAAGTCGGGAGATTTTAACTGCTGGGCCTCACTTGAATGCAGCCGGTCAACTGCTCAGCCCTTTCCAGTGGAAAGCAGCAGCTGGTCTGTGGGGAGGGATGAAAATCAGGTGGCCCAGAGGCTGCTGGGCAGCAAGATAATTCCAGGAGGCAGGTGTTGCGAGGGTCTCATGGCTGGTGGGAGGGGAGTCCCGGGCAGCAGAGACTCGGGGGGTGATTTTGCCAATGGGAAGCTTTTGGAGGCGGGACTCCCACTTGCCGGGATACAGTCCCACCTCCATCAACTTCTGGACAACCCACGCTATTTTCCCTTGATTGACCTTGTTAAACCCGCCCAGCGGGCTTAGCAGGCCAATTAAGGGAAAGCCGGTTGCAGAGAACATCAACGTATGACGTTTCATCTGTCAAAAACTTTTGACAGATGAATTGTCATCATTTGACAGCTCTGTGAAACTGTCAAATAGTGACATTCTCATTTACAGAAATTAGATGGTTGTTGCATCTGATAATGCAACGACCATCTGTCATCCCCAAAGCGGAGGTCCGAGACTCTCCGCATACCCACCGACTGAAGCCTGCAGGAAGAAACAAAGGTAAGTACACTTTTAATAACACTTTACACTTACCTCAGATACTCACCTCTCTGCTCTTGCACCCATCACTTACCTTCACACTGTACTTTTACACCCCTCCGACCCCCGCAGACCCGCTACTTGCCTCGCTGAGCTGGTGGGTTTCGGAGCTTTTGGGAAGCCCGCACTTGAGGGCAAAAAGGGGATAATCCTACTTTCTGCCTGTTAACTACCTGTTAACAGGCAGTTAATAGGCTTTAATCCCTTCCTGCCTCCAAGGAGACGGGACCCGGCGCGGGACAGCTTCCTGACTCCTGGGAAGCTGGCACGGAGGTGGGTTGTGGGCGGGTTGGGCACCCACCCCCAAATTCTGCCATTTTTCCAACAGTCCCACCTCCATACCCGCCTCCCCAGGACCAGCAAAATGCCCCCCCCGCCGACCCCCCGGACGCTCTTGTGGGGCCAGTGCCTCATGACAGCTTCACTTGCTCAGGAAGAAGTTAAAATTCCATCGGGGTGCCATGTACCTCATGGGATGTCAATTTACATTTATTAATGAGCCTCATCCACCCCCAAAGTCCAGCGGCGTTAAATTGCAGATCAGTGGAAATGGAGACTCTCCATTTAACTGCTGCCCTGCTCCTTTCCCGCCGATTGGGGAGAGTTAAAATTGCTCTCTTTTGCAAGTTGGTGTTCTGAGGAGATGTGCTGTGGAGTGTTAAGCTGCAGATTCGTGCTCATGTCTCCAGACAATGTAGATTGCTAACCTCTGCTCTGCTATCAGGGAAAAATGAAGAGTGAAGGCGAGGCACTTTCCCACAAGAAACATGGAAACATAGAAGATAGGAGCAGGGGTAGGCCATTCGGCTCCTCGAGCCTGCTCCACCATTCAATGCGATCATGGCTGATCATCTAAATTCAGTACCCGGCCCCTGCTTTCTCCCCATACCCCTTGATCCCTTTAGCCTTAAGAAATATATCCAACTCCTTCTTGAATATATTTAATGAATTGGCCTCCACTGCCTTCTGTGGTAGAGAATTCCACAGGTTCACCACTCTCTGGGTGAAGAAGTTCCTCCTCATTTCTGTCCTAAATGGCTTACCCCTTATCCTTAGACTGTGTCCCCTGGTTCTGGACTCCCCGACCATCGGGAACATCCTTCCTGCATTTAGTCTGTCCAGTCCTGTCAGAATTTTATAAGTTTCAATGAGATCCCCTCTCATTTTCCTAAACTCCACTGAGTACAAGTCCAATCGACCCAATCTCTCCTCATACGTCATTCCTGCCATCCCAGGTATCAGCCTGGTGAATCTTCGCTGAACTCCTTCCATGGCAGGAACATCCTTCCTCAGATAAGGTGACCAAAACTGCACACAATACTCAAGATGTGGTCTCCCAAGGCCCTGTACAACTGCAGCAAGACATCCTTGCTCCTGTACTCAAACCCTCTCACTACGAAGGCCAACATACCATTTGCCTTCTTAACTGCCTGCTGCACCTGCATGCTTACCTTCAGCGACTGGTGCACAAGGACACCCAGGTCTCGTTGCACTTCCCCTTCTCCCAATCTATTGCCATTTAGATAATAATCTGCCTTCCTGTTTTTGCCACCAAAGTGGATAACCTCACATTTATCCATGTTATATTGCATCTGCCAAGTTTCTGCCCAATCACCCAACATGTCCAAATCACCCTGGAGTTTCTCGACATCCTCCTCACAGCACACACGCCCACCCAGCTTTGTGTCATCTGCAAATTTGGAGATATTACATCTAGTTCCCTTGTCCAGATCATTTATATATATTGTGAATAGCTGGGGTCCAAGGACCGATCCCTGCGGTACCCCACTAGTCACTGCCTGCCATTCGGAAAAAGACCTGTTTATTCCAACTCTTTGCTTTCTGTCTGCCAACAAGTTCTCTATCCAAGTCAATACCTTGCCCCCAATCCCATGTGCCTTAACTTTACACGCTAATCTCTTATGCGGGACCTTATCGAAGGCCTTCTGAAAGTCCAGATACACCACATCCACTGGTTCTCCCTTATCTATTTTACCAGTTACATCCTCAAAAAATTCCAGTAGATTAGTCAAGCACGATTTACCTTTTGTGAATCCATGTTGACTTTGTCTGATCCTGTCACTGTTTTCCAAGTGCTCTGCTATTACATCTTTTATAATGAACTCTAGCATTTTCCCCACTACCGATGTCAGGCTTACCGGTCTGTAATTCCCTACCACCTTTTTTGAATAGTGGGGTAACATTAGCTACCCTCCAATCCATGGGTACTGTTCCAGATTCCATCGAATGTTGGAAGATGATCAGCAATGCATCTACTATTTCTAGGGCCACTTCCTTAAGTACCCTAAGATGTAGATTATCAGGCCCTGGGGATTTATCGGCCTTCAGTCCCATCAATTTCCCTAACACCATTTCACTACAAATACTGATTTCTTTCAGTTCCACCCTTTCATCAGACCCTATGTTCCGCGGCATCTCTGGGAGGTTATTTGTGTCCTCCTTTGTGAAGACAGAACCAAAATATCTATTTAGTTGGTCTGCCATTTCTTTGTTCCCCATTATAAATCCCCCTGATTCTGACTGCAAGGGACCTACGCTTGACTTCACCAATCTTTTTCTCTTCACATATCTATAAAAGCTTTTACAGTCAGTTTTTATGTTCCCTGCAAGCTTACTCTCATATTCTATTTTCCCCTTCTTAATTAATCCCTTTGTCCTCCTTTGCTGAATCCTAAACTGCTCCCAATCCTCAGGATTATTGCTTTTTCTGGCCAATTTATATGTCCTCTCCTTGGATCTTATGCTATCCCTAATTTCCCTTGTTAGCCATGGTTGAGTCCCCTTTTTTGCTTTATTTTTATGCCAAACAGGGATGAACAAATTCTGTAGTTCATCCATGCGGTCTTTGAATGTTTGCCATTGCCTATCCACCGTCAACCCTTTGAGTGACATTCCCCAATCAATCCTACCCAACTTGCGCCTCAGACCATTGTAGTTTCCTTTATTTAAATTTAGGACCCTAGTCTCTGAGTCAAATACTAAATTCTCCATCTTAATGAAGAATTCGATCATATTATGATCGCTCCGACCCAAGGGGCCTTGTACAACAAGATTGCTAATTAATCCTTTCTCGTTACATAATACCCAGTCTAAGATGGCCTGATCTCTGGTTGGTTCCTTGACATATTGGTCCAGGAAACCATCCTGTAAAAACTCCAGGAATTCCTCCTCCACAGTATTGTTACTAATTTGGTTAGCCCAATCTATATGTAGATTAGAGTCACCCATGATGACTGCAGTGCCCTTATTGCACGCTTCTTTAATTTCCCTTTTAATGCCATCCCCAACCTTCGCCTTACTGTTTGGAGGTCTATATACCAATCCCACTAATGTTTTCTGCCCCTTGGTATTTCTCAATTCTACCCATACAGATTCCACATCATCAGAGCTAATATCCTTCCTTACAATTGTGTTAATCCCTTCTTTAACCAGTAATGCTACCCCACCTCCCTTTCCTTTTTGCCTATCTTTCCTGAATATCAAATACCCCTGGATGTTGAGTTCCCAGCCTTGGCCATTCTTGAGCCATGTTTCCGTAATCCCAACCAAATCATATTCATTTACCTCTATTTGCGCAGCCAATTCATCCACCTTATTACGAATGCTCCTCGCATTAAGACACAAAGGCCTCGAAATTGGTTATACCCCCACTTGGGGCGTTAGAATTGGCACAGCGCAAAGTTTATAGCCAGACGCAACTTATCGCCACCTGGCGCGATATTGGGTTGCATCGCCCCTAAAGGTGATTGAGGCGTGAATTCAGGCATTGCACGGGACTCCTAAGGCGCTAAACTTCCGGTGCAACCCAATATCGGAGCGGACGGGCGCAGCGCAGGTGCTCTCAATTACCAATGACCACGAGACTTCCAGGCGCCGGCCAGCTCTTAAAGGGGTGGGTCACTCAGCTTCAGCATCCACACTCTGCGCCTTGCAGGCCTCAGAATCGGCGCAGGCCCTTCTCTGGCGCTAAAAACTTGGACCAGATGGAGAAAGTGAGACAGAGAGCAGAGCGCTTCACCAATGAGGCTCTGGAGCAATTGGTGGCCGCAGTGGAGCGCCGGCGAGATGTTCTCTACCCAGACAATGGCAGGAGGCCGAATCATAAGGACTACCGACGAGCTTGGAGGGATGTATGCCAGAGGGTCAACTCCAGCAGCATGGTGACCAGTAGCCCTGTCCAATGCAGAAAGAAATTCAACGACCTCACTCGGGTCGTGAGGGTGGGTGTTGTTTCTGCAAACTTCAGCATCCCTTCATTTGCACCTGACTTTATGGCTACAGGGTGGCCTGTGCCCCATTGACCATCTGCCAGCAAGCACCCATGGCCCTTTCTGGGCACACACATGCACATTTGACTCAAGGCATCATGTAAGGGCTCTTGCACCATGGGGGGCATGAGATGATCACTCAGGGCATCATGTAAGGGCTCTTCCACCATGGGGGCATGAGATGATCACTCAGGGCATCAGGTAACATAACTTCCCCTCCTTTCCCCTGCAGTCAAAGCTGGTGAGGGTTGGCAAAGACCAGCTTCGCACCGGTGGAGGACCTCCACAAGTGGTCACTCTCACAGATCTCGAGGAGAGAGTCCACCAGATTCTTGGAGGACGTCTGAGTGGTCCTGTAGCCAATGCAGCTGCCGACCCCATTGTCGACAGCGATGGTAAGGTTCTCACCTTTTACAACTGTCTCCTTCCACTTGTTCCCCCCGCCAGCATGCTTTCTCACTGTGGACCCATGTCATAGCCTTGCCGCAATCTGGCATCCCTTGCTGCCAAGCTGTCCTTTTGCTAAAGCCACTCTTCCACCTCCCTGCTTTCAGATGCTGCACCACCAGCTCGGGAGACGGGCCCTCAAGCTGCCAGTGCCAGTGCCTCCAAAGGCTCAATGAGAAAAGTACTGTCCAACAGCAGGTCAGCAACTCTCTCCAGCAACGATCAGAATGACCAGTCCAAATGGCTGCAGCTTTTATACTAGTGCTGTCCCCTTTAAATAGCGCCCCCCGAGTCCGAGAAGGGCCTGGGAACGCTCCATCCAACTGTCAATAATAGCGCCAGGCAGAAAGGTTGTGGGCACCACCGAATATCCGGTCCGGGGCGCCAAAAAGGCGTTGCACACTGAAATGACGTCATGATCTGCCTGCGCCCGCGGGCGCGCGCAAAGAGTTAGCGCCGGCGCTAAAAGGATACTCAATATGGGAGGTGGCGCTATATTCACTGCACCCGTCCGAAAATTGGGTAACGCCTCAATTCTCGGGCTCTAGGCGCTAATCGCTGGCGCTACCAACCGAATTTCTAGGCCAAAGCCTTCAGGCTTGTTTTTTTAACGCTCTTAGACCTATTAGAATTATTATTTACTGTGGCCACATTTGATTTAAACCGTTGATTTCTCTGACTGCCACTTTTGTTTCTCTCCTTCCTATCTTTTGCTTTTATCCTCATTACCCTTTCCTCTGTCTCCCTGCTCAAGTTCCCAACCCCCTGCCATTTTAGTTTAAACCCTCCCCCAGAGCACTAGCAAACACTCCCCCTAGGACATCGGTTCCAGCCCTGCCCAGGTGCAAACCGTCCGGTTTGAACTGGTCCCACCTCCCCCAGAACCGGTTCCAATGTCCCAGGAACTTGAATCCCTCCCCGTTGCACCATTCCTCTAGCCACGTATTCATCTAAAATATCCTTCTATTTCTACTCTGACTAGCACGTGGCACTGGTAGCAATCCTGAGATTACTGCCTTTGAGGTCCTATTTTTTAATTTACATCCTAACTCCCTATATTCAGCTTTTAGGACCTCATCCCGGTTTTTACCTATATCGTTGGTACCTATATACACCACAACAACTGGCTGTTCACCCTCCCCTTCCAAGATGTTCTGCAGCCGCTCTGAGACATCCTTGACCCTTGCACCAGGGAGGCAACACACCATCCTGGAGTCTCGTTTGCAGCCGCAGAAACACCTATCTATTCCCCTTACAATAGAATCCCCTATTACTATAGCTCTACCCTTCTTTTTCCTCCCGTCCTGTGCAGCAGAGCCACCCCTGGTGCCAGGAAGTTGGCTGCTGCTGCTTTCCTCTGATAAGCCATCCCCCCCAACAGTACTCAAAGTGGTGTATCTGTTTGAGAGGGGGATGTCCACAGGGGACCCCTTCACTACCTGCCTGCGCTTAGTACTCTGCCTGTTGGTCACCCCTTCCCTTTCTGCCTGTCCAATCTCTACCTGCGGTGTGTCCAACTCCGTAAACCTGCTAATCACAACGTTCCGAGCATCACGAATGCTCCAGTATGCATCCAATCGCAGCTCCAGCGCCGCAATGTGGTCTGTCAGTAGCTGCAGCTGGATGCACTTCCTGCACACGTAGTTGTCAGGGACACAGGAAGTGTCCCTGAGTTCCCACATATCGCAGGAGGAGCATACCACGTGGCCGGGTTGTCCTGACATGACTTACCCTTTAATTATTTGAAATTAAATTAAATCAATCAATCCCACTAATTACATTACAGTTAAATGGTTTACCAACAGTCTCTGCTACACCAGAGAGACCTTAGTAACTATAAACCACAGAGTTTAAGTTTAAAAAGAGAGAAATACTCACCAACCAATCACTTACCTGCTTTCTGGTGACGTCACACTTCAATTACTTTTTACTTCTCTCCCTCCCTCTGAGCTCAGAGATTGGAGACTGGTACGCCTCACCTGAACTCTGGCGCCCTTTTTAAACTGCCAAGTCTCCCGAGTCTCCCGCAGGTCCGCACTGCCGCCACCTCCGCTGCTGCTGTGGGGCCTCACCTGAACTCTGGCGCCCTTTTTAAACTGCCGAGTCTCCCAAGTCTCCCGCAGGTCCGCACTGCCACCGCCTCCGCTGCTGCTGTGGGGCCTCACCTGAACTCTGGCGCCCTTTTTAAACTGACGAGTCTCCCGCAGGTACGCACTGCCGCCACCTCCGCTGCTGCTGTGGGAACTTCAGATGGTCAGCTACAGTGGGCAACTTTCCTGCACTGCCTGGTGATCAGCTCAAGTGTGACATTGGCAGATTTTTGGCAACAAGTTGCCCCTTGTCCACTCAGCCAATGAAATGGGTGCAAGACTAGAAGGACAAAAGAAAGAGGAATCCAGTCATTCCCTAACAGTTTCTTTCAACGTTGGGATGAAGCTGCAGATTTACAAGCTGCCAATCTACAGAGAAACAATTATGCTCTAAATTAATCTCAGCATATGCTTAGCCTCTAATGACCCAAGGATGTAGCTAGTTACAGTAATTAGAGCTTGTACCTGAAAAGGACTGGCCAATTATACACAGCTGCACCTTAGCAGTAGAATAATACAGGCAACCTGTTGACCAATACTGGTGTTCTTATAAAATAGGGGACTCTCTACTACTAAGTTTTCAAGAAATTGCAGTGAAGCAATGATTGGAACTTTTTCCAATGATTTGCTTTATCAATTTTAAATCATAAATTCAGAATCCAACCACTAGTGCCCATAATAGGTACAACTCCATACTGCCAAAAACTTGGAAAGTTACACCTCACTTTGAGAAGAGACTTTTGTTCTTAACTTGACAATTTCACTCAACCAGAAACTGTTGCTTGAACTTGGTTTGGGGCTATCACTCTTGAAGAAGAACAACGTATGCCTTTGGGTCTAGATGGGGAGGTATAATATGCATAATATGACCTAACTATACACAAATATCAGCCTCTATATATTTATGAATGCTGAGACGGTCTACATATCCCATGACTCACCTGGATATGTAAACCATGTGTAAATATAAATGTTGTTACACCATGACTCATCAAAATATATGTAGCTATGAATATCCATGCCCTAAAATATACCACAACTTGCTTAGCTATATATACATCTTCCAGATAACAATAACACTTTCAGAAAGCGAGAGAAGGAAGAATGAGAGTAACCCAAAGAGAGTAGAGATAGCTTTAAGACTAAACTAGCTCATGGTTTAACGTTTGTTTTTTTAGCATTGGCCAATCATTGTAATAACAATACAAGGCCAATTTTCTAAATGAGTGCTCCAAGCATGCAGCCTCGCTGATCGGACACATATATTGTGAATTCTGGAATGCGTTGTCCATGATTTTTCATGGATGGAATGTCATGAGGAGCGTGTCTGTGATTTTCACGATATGCGCGCCTGGTGGGCATGGGTCTGTGCTGGGAGAGCATATTCAGAAAACTGTCCCTTAAGTGTTTTCTCAATCAGTTAATAGATTTAGAAAGTCTTGTTTTACTATTTGCCAAGCTGCCGACCTTCTCCCGCCCCCCAAGACTGATGGCACTTATATAGAACCAGATGTTTCAATTATTTGTGGAGAGCTTCAATTCTGTGCTCACAAGATAAGCTTCAAAATCGACAACGTGTTCAAAAATATCCTGTCCATGGGCCTTTTCTTCCTTGTTACAACTTATTTAGTTAGCCTTGTTTCCTGTGCATCATGCTGGTAATAGCTTCCTGTTTTCTTCCTGTCTCTCAGCAGCTCTGCTGCTTTAAGAAGCATGTCTGCTGAAGGAAAACAGCCATGGACAAAGTGACAGTATCAGGAAAAACAATGAATAGAGAGTTATAATAATGCAGGGATTTGGTCATTTTAACTCTTCCATTAACTGTTACACTTGTTGAAGTTGAAACAAAATGTTTCCTTGACAGCATAAATCAATAATTCAATGTGGGTTCAGATCATCTCAGTTTTGATAGAAAACTATTACATCTATACTGCACTTATGTGTGAAACATTAAAGGGGACTACCTTCAAGGAAAAATCATTTGGCAAACTCTTTTGTTTGCTTGCAGAAAAGGTAAGACCAGAAGCCCTGTGCATTATTTTTGCTATGGTGAGATCACCGGGGTTATTTTCCAAGTTTGCGCTATTGGCTGGGAGTTGCACACACTGGCTGCACGTATTGGGAAGTCGTGGGCAGAGCACTCAGCATTTCCTGCTGGCAGGGCTAACTCTGAAAATCAGCTCTCATGTGCAAGTGATGGGACGATGTATTTTGACACGGAGTGCTCATAAACAAATATGAGAAAAAAGTTTGCCAAACCCTTTATGAAAAGCAGCTGCTTTAAAAGGCAAGAATTTGCAACACTGAAACATATTATAAATTTTAAATGGCAAATCTTCTTTTCAATGTTTGCCTGATTTTAGGTATTATTTCAATGAAAATTGATCAATTTCATGTATTTATTCAGTGCTGTTGAGTGACATCATCCCTTTGATAACAATCTGGGTGATTTTATGGCTGTTGAAGCGAAAGAACAGAGTCAATTTTATTCCTTATCTGCTTGCAACAGTAAAGAAAAGTCTGGCCGGCAACTTGTGAAAATAAATGCCGAAAAGAACATATGCAGGAGCATATTTCAACACAACGCCTATGCTTTATTATCAACCTATCTTAGTGAATGGTTTTGAGTTAATTTTTCAAATTCGGACAATGTCACAGGAGCCAGAACTTAATGTCAACAGAATAAATCAAAGCATGAAGCACGGGAGTTGGTGAAAGGTTGAACTAATTCCTAGTGCAAACAACAACAGTACTTGAGCAGTGAAACAATAGGAGCTGTGTCATGCTTTCAACTACAGCAGTTTAAATAAATAATGCACTTTTTTCTTTTGTCCACCATTAGGGGCAGAAATGAGTCCTTGCTGCACCTATTTTCCAGGCGGAAAAGGGGGGCAAAATGGACCAATTTCAGGGCGCAACATCCCGTGCCTGATTTGCGCCTGAATTATGTAAATGAGGGGCCTCGCGCCCATTTCATGCCCCTTTGCAGAGATTGGTTTGGATTGAGCGAAGCAGGTGTCGCTCCTGCTTCGCTAAGGATCCTACAGCGGCCACTGTGCCCTAAGCAGCAGCCAACAGGCGAGTTTAATTTTTTTTTTTTTAATTTTAAAAGTGTGCCTGTGGAGCTAGGAGAAGCAGGAGTGCTCCCCCAACTCCACAGTCCTCACGATCGGGCACCCCGCTTGCAGCTCCAACCCCTCCCTCTAGGCACTGCCACCGAGGCAAGCAGCCTGAAATTCATCTCAGTAAAATGTACGAGCTGGCCGCGGAGACACGACAGTCATCGGCAGCTCACGTAAAAAATGTTAATGAGACCCGAGAACCAATTTCGGGCCGGCCTCGGAACTCTGAGTTGGGACACACGCTGTCGGCGTGCCGCTGGTTGTGGACTTGATGGCATTTAAACTCAGGCCTGAGCGGTTTTCCCGCCAGGCTGAAGCATGTCAGACGATGATCAGGATAACTTTCAGAATGCTCCTCCAGACCCCACAAGGAAAATTTAGGCCTCCCCTGCTCCCGTGTCCCCACCCCCACCCCCAGCCCCATTCCCTCCTGCCTGACCTTCCCAGAATTCCCTTTCCCACACATCCGGTGGGAAGTGGATCAGTGGTATATTAATGAGCCGCATGGGTTAAAATAAGCAGGACCAGATTTCTGCAACAGCGGGTGAGTTTCCAAACCATGTCACCACCCACCCGCCCAAACCCCACCCAGAGTTAAAATTGGGACCAAGGAGTTTGCCTGTTGTCCTGGCCAACATTCCTTCTCATCCAAAACAATTAAACTGGTCATTCATTGCATCTGTGAGAACGTGCTGTGTTCACATTTTCTGCAATATTTACAAATATAACAACAGTGATACCACTCCAAAAAGTTATTTGTTGGCTGTCAAGCACTTTGGGATATGATGAGGCACAATACAAATGCAAGCTTTTGTTTTCTTCTACATAGTCGACTGATTATAATAGTACATTCAAATGTTATGCTTGAATGAGGTGAGTAGTTAATCCTAGTGGGAAAGGAAAATAAAGAAAGTACAATATATAGAGAGGCAAAAGAGTAGGAATACTTCACAAGAAGGAATTATAAAATGTTAATACCTAGGTGATTTCTCTTCATGACATTCCTGCACTCCTTATGTCATCAGAAGGAAGGCATTTCTGATTATATGACAGGGGGAGATTTACAGCCCTTGTTTGTGGTTTGTGATTAAGTGGCTCTAACCACTTGGCCATACTTAATACAGCTGGGCAAATGTGTCACTTTGTACAAAACAAGCAGCTGCTCCATGAACAGTATACATGATCTATTCGGTCTGCATCCTTATCTCAGCTGACATCTGGACATTGTAAATCCAGGCCGAATTATTTTTAAAATCCCTTAATGTCACTTTCATACTTATAATAAGTTTCGGAGTAAGACTCATAGAAACATAGAAGATAGGAGCAGGAGTAGGCCATTCGGCCCCTCGAGCCTGCTCCGCCATTCAATGCGACCATGGCTGATCATCCAAGTTCAGTACCCGGTACCTGCTTTCTCCCCATACCCCTTGATCCCTTTAGCCTTAAGAAATATATCCAACTCCTTCTTGAATATATTTAATGAATTGGCCTCTACTGCCTTCTGTGGTAGAGAATTCCACAGGTTCACCACTCTCTGGGTGAAGAAATTCCTCCTCATTTCTGTCCTAAAAGGCCTACCCCTTATCTTTAGGCTGTGATCCCTGGTTCTGGATTCCCCGACCATCGGGAACATCCTCCCTGCATCTAGTCTGTCCAGTCCTGCCAGAATGTTTATGTTTCAATGAGATCCCCTCTCATTCTTCTAAACTCCAGCGAGTACAAGCTCAATCGACCCAATCTCTCCTCATACATCATTCCTGCCATCCCAGGTATCAGCCTGGTAAATCTTCGCTGAACTCCTTCCATGGCAAGAATATCCTTCCTCAGATAAGGCGACCAAAACTGCACACAATACTCAAGATGTGGTCTCACCAAGGCCCTGTACAACTGCAGCAAGACATCCTTGTTCTTGTACTCAAACCCTCTCGCTATGAAGGCCAACATACCATTTGCCTTCTTAACCGCCTGCTGCACCTGCATGCTTACCTTCAGCGACTGGTGCACAAGGACACCCAGGTCTCGTTGCACTTCCCTTTCTCCCAATCTATTGCCATTCAGATAATAATCTGCCTTCCTGTTTTTGACACCTGTGGTAAACCACTGTTTGTATTCCTGTTTGTCCTGTTTGTATTCCACTGTGTATATGCCTGGACATGCCTCGGCTGACTCCTCCCACAGGTCCTAGTATAAAGGTGACTGCTCCCCAGCCCTTTGTATCCTGGACCGGTCGACCACGCGAGGCAGACCTCCATTCTGTTGTTAATAAAAGCCTTTAGTTACTCTTCTAACTCTCAGTCTTTTATGAGTAATTGATAGCGCATCAATTTTATTAACAACATTTTTATAATGGAGAAGATCCTCACACCAGCATGCCTGGACTTAGATCATCGGGAGGCGGACTCATCCACCAAGTTTACTCACTGGCTTAAGTGTTTCGAAAAATTCCTGACCGCCTCCGAAGCAATCAAATCGGACGAGGACAAACTGGATGTCCTGACCTCCAAAGTGAACCACCGAGTGTACTCGGTCATCCAAGACGCGACCTCGTACGCGGACGCTATCAAGCTCCTCAAGGACCAGTACACGCGCCCAGTGAACGAAGTGTATGCCAGGCACCTCCTGGGGAGTCGTAAACAACAACCTGGGGAATCGACCGTGGAATACCTTCAGGCACTGTCTGTGCTTGGCCGGGCCTGTGGTTGTAAGGATGTAAAGGCCGCCGTGTACACAGAGGAACTTATCCGGGACGCTTTTGTAGCGGGCCACAGATCCAATTACACCCGACAGCGACTGTTGGAGCAGAGTAACCTCGACCTCAACAAGGCCTCTGAACTCGCACTATCGTTGGATGCAGCCTACCAGGGCATGGATGCCTACTCCTCTGCACCGTGGACGCCGCGGGGAATGACAGCCTGGGACATGGTAGGACCGCCTCATAGCGCCGTGCCACCCCAGCCACACCCCAACAACGGCCCAACTACCGCAGCAGTGTCCCAAGGCCAGATAGCAGTGCCCCAAGGCCAGAAATGCTACTTCTGTGGCCAGGCAAAACACCCCAGAGCGCGCTGCCCGGCGAAAAACGCGATCTGCTCGGGCTGCGGGAAGAAGGGACACTACGCTAGCGTCTGCAGGGCCAAAGCCACCCCGAACCCCAGCAGCGCCGCGTGTGGGCCATGCGGGCCGCCATCTTGGACCTCCCCGGCCATGTGCGAATCACCGGTACAGCAGCCATTTTGGACGCCTCCAGCCACATGGGGATCATGGACGCCGCCATCTTGGACGACAGCCGGGACGCAGCAGGCCCCCGACACCGCCTCATCTGATACCCGCAGCGACACACCGACCCCTACGCTGGCATCCGTTACACTGGACCAAGCGAGACCGCACCAACTGGCCAGTTCCACAATGGACATTAAGGTAAATGGTCACGATATAATCTGCCTTTTTGACTCTGGGAGCACGGAGAGCTTCATCCACCCCGACACGGTGCGGCGTTGCTCTCTCCCAGTCCTGCCTGCGCAACAGCGGATTTCTATGGCCTCCGAGTCCCAGTCGGCGGACATCGGCGGCTACTGCGTGGTGACACTCGTAGTAGACGGGACCGTGTACGATCATTTTAAACTTCTGGTCCTGCCTGACCTCTGCGCTGCCGTCCTGCTGGGGTTAGATTTTCAGTGCCACCTTAAAAGTGTTACGATGGCGTACGGTGGACCCCTACCCCCACTCACAGTCCGCAGCCAGCAGCTTCCAAATTGCCCGCCGCGCACCAGGTGCAACCTCTCCACACTCAGAGTCACCCCCCCACCACTGTTTGCTAACCTCACCCCCGACTGTAAGCCCATCGCCACAAAGAGCAGGCGATACAGTGCCGGGGACAGGGTTTTCATTAAAACCGAAGTGGAGCGGCTCCTGAAAGAAGGGATTATTGAGGGCAGCACCAGCCCCTGGCGAGCCCAGGTTGTGGTCGTTAAGACCGGCGAGAAGCAGCGCCTGGTCATCGACTACAGCCAGACAATAAATCGCTACACCCTGCTGGACGCCTACCCACTCCCCCGTATAGCTGATATGGTCAACCAGATCGCGCAGTACCGCGTCTTCTCGACCATTGACCTGAAATCAGCGTACCACCAGCTCCCCATCCGCCCTGAGGACCGCCAGTACACTGCCTTTTGAGGCAAACGGCCGCCTCTATCACTTCCTTAGGGTTCCCTTTGGCGTCACCAACGGGGTCTCCGTCTTCCAAAGGGAGATGGACCGGATGGTAGATCAAAATGCGTTGCAGGCCACTTTCCCATATCTGGACAATGTGACCATCTGCGGCCATGACTTGCAGGACCATGACGCAAACCTCGAAAAATTCCTCCGCACCGCCCAACTCCTAAACCTGACATATAACAAGGAGAAGTGCATATTCCGCACAAACCGCCTCGCCATCCTTGGCTGTGTTGTGGAACACGGAGTCATCGGCCCCGACCCCGACCGGATGCGTCCCCTTATGGAACTTCCACTGCCCCAAGGCCCTGAAGAGGTGCCTAGGGTTTTTCTCCTATTACGCCCAGTGGGTCCCCTACTATGCGGACAAGGCCCGTCCGCTGATCAAGTCCACCTCTTTTCCCTTGACGGCAGAGGCCCGCTTAGCCTTCCACCGTATCAAGGAGGACATTGCCAAAGCCACCATGCACGCAGTGGACGAATCCATCCCCTTCCAGGTGGAAAGCGACGCGTCCAACTTTGCCCTGGCCGCTACCCTCAATCAGGCGGGGAGACCCGTGGCCTTCTTTTCACGAACCCTCCAAGGCCCGGAGACCAGACACTCCGCTGTTGAGAAGGAGGCCCAGGCGATTGTGGAGGCTGTGCGTCATTGGAGGCACTACCTGGCCGGAAAACGATTTACCCTGCTCACTGACCAGCGTTCAGTTGCTTTTATGTTTAACAACAAGCAGAGCGGCAAAATCAAAAATGACAAGATCTTGAGGTGGAGAATCGAACTTTCCACCTACAACTACGAGATCTTGTACCGGCCCGGGAAGCTAAATGAACCCCCGGATGCGCTATCGCGTGGCACCTGCGCCAGCGCGCAGATCGATAGACTGCGGGCCCTCCACAATGACCTCTGCCACCCGGGGGTCACCAGGTTCTTCCACCTCATCAAGGCCCGCAACCTGCCTTACTCTATTGAGGAGGTCAGGACCATGACCTGGAACTGCCAAGTCTGCGCTGAGTGCAAACCGCACTTTTATAGACCAGACAGGGCCCACCTGATAAAAGCCACTCGCCCCTTCGAGCGCCTGAGCGTTGATTTTAAAGGGCCTCTCCCCTCCTCCGACCGCAATGTGTACTTCCTCAATATTATTGATGAGTACTCCCGTTTCCCGTTCGCCTTCCCCTGCCCGGACATGACCAGTGCCACGGTCATTAAATGTCTGAACAACCTCTTCACCCTGTTCGGCTTCCCCAGCTATATCCATAGCGACCGGGGCTCATCGTTTATGAGCGACGAACTCCGTCAGTACCTGCTAACTAGGGGTATTGCCACAAGCAGGACCACCAGTTACAACTCCCGGGGGAACGGACAGGTGGAAAGAGAAAATGCGACAGTTTGGAAGGCCGTCCTGCTAGCCTTAAAGTCTAGGGGCCTTCCAACCTCCCGCTGGCAGGATGTGCTCCCCGATGCGCTCCACTCTATTCGGTCACTGCTCTGCACTGCCACTAACGCCACCCCTCATGAGAAAATGTTTGTCTTCCCAAGGAAGTCCACATCGGGGACATCGCTACCGCCATGGCTGACGTCCCCAGGGCCGGTCCTACTGAGAAGACATGTGAGGACCCATAAAACGGACCCCCTGGTCGAGAGGGTCGACCTCCTCCACGCCAACCCCCAGTATGCTTACATCGCATACCCGGACGGGCGGGAGGACACAGTCTCCATAAGAGACCTTGCACCCTCGGGGGCCGCAGTAACCCACTACCCACTACCACCCCCCCCCACGATCCGATATCCAGCCCCAGCAGACGGCAGGCCTGGGCCCCGCGACCCGCTCGACATCTACGAGGACGACACGCCTGTGCCACAGCCTACGCTGGACTCGACGCCGGAAGCTTCACTACCCCTGCCGTCGCCACGCCGATCACAGCGGCAGACAAGACCTCCGGAGAGACTCCAATACACTAACTTTTAATACACTTCACCCCGCCGGACTCAATTTTAAACAAGGGGTGAATGTGGTAAACCACTGTTTGTATTCCTGTTTGTCCTGTTTGTATTCCACTGTGTATATGCCTGGACATGCCTCGGCTGACTCCTCCCACAGGTCCTAGTATAAAGGTGACTGCTCCCCAGCCCTTTGTATCCTGGACCGGTCGACCACGCGAGGCAGACCTCCATTCTGTTGTTAATAAAAGCCTTTAGTTACTCTTCTAACTCTCAGTCTTTTATGAGTAATTGATAGCGCATCAACACCAGAGTGGATAACCTCACATTTATCCACGTTATATTGCATCTGCCATGCTTCTGCCTGATCACCCAACCTGTCCAAATCATCCTGGAGTTTCTCGGCATCCTCCTCACAGCACACACGCCCACCCAGCTTTGTGTCGTCTGCAAATTTGGAGATATTACATCTAGTTCCCTTGTCTAGATCATTAATATATATTGTGAATAGCTAGGGTCCAAGGACCGATCCCTACGGTACCCCACTAGTCACTGCCTTCCACTCGGAAAAAGACCCGTTTATTGCAACTCTTTGCTTCCTGTCTGCCAACCAGTTTTCTATCCAAGTCAGTACCTTACCACCAATCCCATGTGCTTTAACTTTGCATGCTAGTCTCTTATGCGGGACCTTATCGAAAGCCTTCTGAAAGTCCAAATACACCACATCCACTGGTTCTCCCTTATCTATCCTACCAGTTATAGTATCTTTTTTTCAATTATCTTCTGTCAATTTCATAAATTCAAACTCAAATCACTGGTGAACTGTATGTATCTGGCCCAAACTGAAAAAAGGATCATTTACTTTTTAAAAAGATACTCACTACAACTTAATAGCAACTTGAAAATTGAAATAGGCTCATTATACAAATACAAACTGGTAATTTTGTTATAATTTCTGATCAAGGGTATAGAAACATTGGTAAGAAACACACTTTTATTCAGTTAGTCTTTGTTACCATATTTGAAATTTGCACTGAACTAATTCCAAATAAAACAAGTTTGTTATGATTTATAAAATGAAAAATGAACCAGTTAGCTTAAAAACAAAATGCTACCTAAATGCTTATTAGTTTAAATCCAATTGCTGACTGAATAGTTAATTCACTTTTCAGGTGAAATAACTGATGGTTGAGCTTGCTATCTTGAGTGCAGAACTTTCACTTTGTCCATCTCTAAAGGCCACCTGTTTGATGGTCAAGGAGCAATACTGGATACTGCAATGGAGTCTGTGGTCTAACAACCTTCTGACAGAGGTGAGAGTACTAGCATTGAGCCCTTTGTGGTAAATGAAGAAATTAGAGGGTAAATTAAAGAAAAAAAGCCTCTTAGATCTGTTGCGACATACCCTACTGCTTATCTTTAGACATAAAAACAATTAGCAAGGTTTTACTTGTACACCAGATTCCACAGTCCCTATTCATAATGACATAGCAATTTGAAGGTTAAAGCTCAAATATTTGTTCAACATGCGAACACACCAGGTGTAATCATCTCTTTCTGCACGTTGGATTTCTCCAACTAAAAAAAAAACCAGCAGCAAACTTTTAGAATCTCGTACAAATAAATAAACTGGCAGCAAAAATTCCATAGGTAATGTGCAAGTTCAAATTCTTCTCATACTTTCAGCTATGCTGAAGTAAAGTGAGCAGAGTAGGAAACACACCAGCAACTGAAATAACAGGCAAGAGGAAGCAAGCTCCAAAATCACATTTAAAGAGTCAAATAGCTGATGACTTATGATGGAACCAAAAAAGTAACAGCAAAAAATAAAACATTAGAAAACATACCATAATACGCCTGGGCTGATGGACAGAACCTCCTCGCCCCATCATGCGGTGGGACTGTCAAGGTTAGGGCAGCTGAGATCCCTGTTGTGGTGAGGGGAATTTCTGCCAGCATTCTCAGGGGTGGGGAACCAGCAATAGGCTGGAAAATCCAGCTCAATGTGTCTGTATACGACACTGGTATGGTTATCCTTGAATCCTGTATAAAATTCTAGTTGCCATGCTACAGCAAACATATCCAAACATTGGCGACAGTATCAACATGGGCAACAACAACAACAATTTGCATTTATGTAGCACCTTTAACATAGTAAAACGTCCCAAGTCACTTCACAGAAGCATTATAAAACAAAATTTCACACCGAATCACATAAAGAGATACTGTATTAGGACAGGTCACCAAAAGCTTGGTCAAAGAAGTAGGTTTTAAGGAGCGACTTAAAGGAGGAGACAAAGGTAGAGAAGCAAAGAGGCTTAGAGAGGCAATTCTAGAACCTAGGCAGTTGAAGGCACGGCTGCCAATGGTGGAGCGAAGGAAATCAGGTATGTGCAAGAGGCCAGAATTGGAGGAGCGCAGCGATCTCGGAGGGCTGTACGGCTGGAGGAGGTTACAGAGATAGGGGCAAGGCCATAGAGGGATTTGAATACCAGGATGAGAATTTTAAAATCGAAGTGTTGCCGGACATGGAGCTAATGTCATTTAGCAAGCATAGGGTGATAGGTGAGTAGGACATTAGTTAGGTTCCGTTAGTTAGGTTACACGCTGCAGAGTTTTGGATGTGCTCAAGTTTACGGAGGTTGGTAATTGGGAGGCTGGCCAGGAAAGCATTGAAATAGTAGAGTCTGGAGGTAACAAAGGCATGGATGAGGGTTTCAGCAGCAGATGGGTTGAAGCAGGGGCGGAGACCAGGGCAACCAAGCTTAGGGTATCTGTACCTTAAAAGAGGTTGAAGAGCCTTTGTTTGTTTCAGCTGGAGAAGAGAAAGCTCAGGGGAAACATTGCTTAAGTATTCCACACTCTTTAGGGAATGGAATTGATCAATTGAAACGTGATAAGGGCCCAGAAATTCGGGTCCCAACACATGAGTACGCACGGGGTACTCACGCGTAGGCCCAACAAAAGTGACAGTTTTGTGCATGCACTGCCCATGCGCAGGAAACCGGCATTTCCGTTCCCCTGAAAGAAGGGGTTGACAGGTGGAGCGCGTGCGCCGGAGAGGCAGCGCGTGCGCATCGAAATTACGTTTTTTTTGCAGGTTTTCCCGGGAGGGTAAGTCTCCAGCAGTTACACTTTTAAAAAGCAGGTGCAAGGCCTGCTTTTAACAAGGTACGTGGTGAATTAATTAAAATTAAAACATTTTTTCCACAGGTTTATTATTTTTAAATACTTTAAAGAAAGGTAAGTTTATTTTTAGCCCCATTAGAAAATGTAATTAATTTTTTCAAAAATTTAAATTATTGTTTAAAATAGTTATTTCATGTAATTTATAGTTATTTTAAAAATGTGATTTTTAAAAAATTTATTTGAAGTTTTAGTGATGTTTTGGGGCTTATAGTATTTATAGGTTTGACAGCTCTTCCTGTCAAACTAATGAATGAAGCATTCCCTGCTACCATTGGCTCTCCATGGCCCACGTGATCCCTGGGGACGCATCAAACTAACTGCGCCCCTGGGATATGCAAGCACTGTGCGCCGGCAGTTGGAGCAGGCCCAGGATCGGAATCCCAAGCGGGTCCACAGCTCAATGGCCGGTGCGCTAGGTAAGTGCAGGTCGGAGGCTTGCACCCGCAGGAAGCCTCCGACCCAAATTCCTGGGCCAATATGTTTGGGATCGCTACAAATTCTAGAACCAGCGGACAAGGCTTAAATTTCGAAGGGCAAGCTGGTTCTGAAATTCCATGAGGGTTCTCCCAGTCTTCTACCGTAACTTTGGCCCAAGACCAGCAGAATTCCTGGAAGAACAACTTAAATGGACATATGGCGGGAGACATGGGGAACCCCGATGGAGTTTCAATGCCAACTGCTTTACATAGAAGTTGATGGATGTGTGAAATGGACTGCTCAGGGAAGTAATGGAGACAAAGGGGGGATTTTTCCAGGGGTTCAGCGAGCGGGATAGGTGGCGGGTCAGGTGGGAAATTTGATTTTTTTGACAGCAGGTTGGGACCCCCGCTGTCAACCCGCCGCAACGCGCCTTTCCCACAGGCGTGTGTGTGATCTCTGATCCGACTGAACCCGCAGAGGCGGGCGACCCAATTAAACCAATTATTGGGTTGTTGACAGACCCTTAATAATGCTTTTAACTGTACTTTTTCACTTTAACGATTTGCCCACGGGGTCCACATTGCTTGGTGACCGTGTCTGTGAACCTGAGGTGGGAGTTGAATGGCCACTGCACCAGCTAATTATTTGACAGCTTCAAATGTACAGTAAAAGCTCCCACCTGACAGATCATCACTTTCCTCAGCCACAAGCTGTTTCTCAGTTCATTTCCAGCTCAGATTCTAAAGGCTTTCCACTTTCCAATCTCCATCCACTCTTACCTCTTTGGAAGAACCCACTCACCATTGACAGAATGCTTCTGTCATCTCTGCTTCACCTGCCATCTATTCCATCAACATGGGTGCCCTTTATACTGTCTCACCTTGGTCCTCAGAATCCGACCACGATCAGCCCCAACACCAGCAGCACCAGGCACACCAGCAGCACCAATAACAACACCAACCTTCTCCGCAATCACCTGATGCTGCACAGGACAGAGGGCATCAGCACCCGGCCACATTGCTGCCCGGGAAGCCAGGGATAGCTTCACCATGGCCAGATTTGCTTCATGGAGTCATGGGAGAACCTGGGTGCAGACCTGCACCTCAGTGCAGTGATTATCAGTGTTTGCAGCACTTCAATGCTGTAGAACACGGACAGCACAAATGTCCTTTTAAGGAAACTGGCTGATGATGTGTTAATGAATGACGTCACCAGACCCGTTTCCTCTAATTGGACCGGGAAATGCGCTGGGCAGGCTTAACAAGCCCCAGCAATGCAAGCTCCTTTTAGGCAGAGGGGTGGAGCCAGCAGCGGGGCCGTGACCCGCCACCAACATCGCCCGCCCCGGACCCACCGAGGTAAGGAAAATCCTGGCCCAACTTAAGGGGGAGTTGGATAAATATTTGTCAGTTGAGAGGTATTAGTTTTTGGGAATGCATACTCTTTTCTAGTTCTGTATTCGCCAATGTTCCCATTTGATAAGCACATACCATTGCCAACTGTAATTTGGATTTATTATTACCAGAAAATCAACAATATGATAATTATCTTGCAGAGCAATTTCAACATAAATTAGTTAATAAGCAACATGAAATATAGTAAAATCCTTTGGGAATTTGGCAAAGGATTGAATTATTTGGAGTTCTTTGTTTAATTTTCATATTTCCCTTAAATTACTTTTTCGAAATCTGTGCTGTCAGTGTGGTATTGTGCTACATAAAGAAAACATTTAAGTATGCACATTTATTTCGAGCACCCTTTGCCCTGAGATGCTGCATCTAACTGGTGCTTTTTATTTCACTGGTATTTAGTCAGTGATAAGCGTGCACTTGGTGCTTTTGCTGCCATGTACTTTAAAGAATCTGTAAAATGCCAGCTGCAAATAACTCTTGCTTTAACATGTATTTCTTTTTAGTTTTGAACTTATAATTTCCTTTCTTATTCTTGTAGCAAGACGATGTAAGTGAGGTATACATTATTGTACTGTAATTAATTCTGGTTCCTAATATATATTTTCTTCCTATTTTACCAAAGGCAAACAATTGTGTCTAGAAACTCATAATTAGAAACAATATTTAAATGGCATAAAACATATAATAGGTATAACCGAAACTGATCCAAATAAAGCTATATAATTAAAAGTCTTGGATCTAGAACAGGCACATAGTCCATGGGAAACTTATTCATCACACTTGCAAAGCAACACACTTAAAAAAAGAACATGCATTTACATAGCACCTTTCACAACTTCAGGATGTCCCAAAATGTCTTCTGTTAGCAACCTGTTCCTGGCAGCTCTCTTCCAACTTCCCCATCTCCCACCACCTCGGTATGTTTGCTGAGCAGTTGAAGAGTTTCTCTCTTGTGCACACTAAACATAATCATTCCTCCCCGGGCACTTTTTTGCAGCTGCTTATGGGCAACCTTTTCCTTTTCAAGGAGAATACAGATTGAAAAAGGTGCCTGATTGAAATGAGAATTAATTTCATGCAGGCGTCTGCAGACATTCCATGTTGAGAATGCTTTCAGGTGCATGCTATGCATAAACCACTTCTCTTTTCAATCTAACACAACCACCCTTAGTCTCAGGCACTTGGATAAGGCAAAGTGGAATAGCACAAGAGGAGGGCGATTACCCTGTTCGTTTATTCATCTCTTCATTTTAACTTGGAGGACGTGGTAGCTATGCAGGTGAGTTGTGGCTCTAGAATTCTTTCAGGATGTGCATGGCTACTTGTATCTTCACTGATTAACCTTATGTATTTACTGTGTTGCAGCATATGGGGGACGTAAAGGTGGCACTTACTGCCTGCAACATCTCCTTCCACATTGCTTGAACCACCCACTCCTGGGGATTCCTGTCATGTGCACCTAAAAGTTAGTTTCTCCTGGCCATTTAACTCAGCCAACAGAACCTCCATGGAGGCTTCTGTATATGTGGGGGGTGTTATCTCAGCAGATGCCCCTGATGATGCTGCCCCTGATGATGCTGCTCCTTCAGCCATTTCAAACCGGTTTCTACAATTTCAAGTGCCTCTGGTCCTTTAAGCAGCTGCAGCAAAACTGCATTTCCCTCCTTTCCAGTGGCAGCAAACCAGTCAGGAGTGGGAATAGCACTGAAACCACCTTACTCTAGGAACTTCCAGCAGTGCTACATGGGTAGAAAGAGGTCCTGCCCCATTGGCCGCGATTTCCCCTACCTCGGGGGGGTCTGGGGCGGGTGACGTCGGTGGCGGGTCCTGGCCCCGCTGCTGGCTCCAGCAGCTCTGTAGAATGACTTTACGTTGATTGGGTTTGTTAAGCCCACCCAGTGCGTTTGCCGGCCAATTAAGGGAAGCGGATTTGATGACGTGTCACCAGCCGGTAGCCTTAAAGGGACCATGCGCAAATTTATTTTGACATTTGTGCTGTCAGTGTTCTACAGCACTGAGTTGCTGCAAACACTGACAAGCACTGCACAGAGGTGCACGGCTGTACCCAGGCTTTCCCATGACTCCCTCCATATGCTTATGGAGGGAGTCACAGCACGCAGGAAGGTTCTCTTCCCTTCCCATGGGCAGAAGAGACCTCCCCAGGAGACCAACACAGCCTGGTTGCACATTGCACAGGTGGGCACAAGCAGGGATGTCGTCAGGAGGACCAGGCTGCAGTGGCGCAAACCTTTCAATGATCTTGGTAGTTCACGAAACGTTACTGCAAAGCCACACTCAACCTCATCCTGCTGTGCCTCTCATCACATCTCCATCACTCTGCCTTCCCTACCCTACTCCTGCACATCCTTACACCAACTTACCTTGTACCTCCACCCATCCCTCTCTATCTACATTATCACAAGGGTAGGTACTTGTGTATTTTAGCCAATGTTCCTGTAAAGTTTCTGTTAATGTGCTGTCAAACATTGAAACCTTTATTTTCAACACTTTGCGATCTTGAACAGATCTGTGTACACCTTTGGAAGTGGCTTAGTGAGTTGCAGTGAACGGTGAGACATAACAGTACCTCCCACAATGGTCATGAGTGTGAAAGGAATGGCTTGGGCATTGTAGGGATGCTTTATGGTGTTGGTGTGGGGTGATGCCAACCTGGCACACCATGTGGCAGCCAGGGTGTACAGCATCAATTGAAGTGAATCTGGCCATGGTGAGGGTATCCCTGATGTCCCAAGCAGCAATGTGGTCGGGTGCTGATGTCCTCTGTCCTGTGAAGCATCAGTTGATTGCGGAGAAGGTTGGTGTTGTGGTTGTTGGTGCTGCTGTTGTGCCTGGTGCTGCTGGTGTTGGGGCTGATCGTGGTGGGATTCTGAGGACCAAGGTGAGATAGTTTCAAGGGCACCAATGCTGATGTACTAGATGGCAGGTGAAGTAGAGATGACAGAAGCGATCTGTCAATGACGAGAGAGGTTGTTCCAATGAGGTGACGCTGGATACAGAGTTTGCTCCAAATATTTGCAACCTGCATAAAGCTCAATCTGTCTTTCAAATGCAGTAAGCAATAGCTTCTGAGCTTGGAAAGTGAACAGCTGCGAGATGGGAGCCTTTATAACACCTTTGCAACTGTCAAGTAAAGAGATGATTCCATGCTCATACAACTCCCGACCTCCTTACCTGACGTGATCCCCGAGCAGCTTGGACCCTGTGGGCGACCTTGTAAAATGTAAAGGTGAGCTCAAAATACTTCTTAATGGGCTGTTAACAAGGTCATAAAGACCTGAATTGCCTCCCCTGCCGCTGTGTGTTGCGTCTGTTCAGCCCTGACAGACCCGACATCTGGGAAAGTCGCATGGCGGCAGGTTGACAGCAGGGTCCTGACCCACTGTCAATTTTTTTTTCCACCCAACCCACCACCGAATGCGCCCACGGACCCCCTGAAAAATCCCTCCCCCCATTATGTTTGCTGTGAAAACTTTAGCCCCCAGCCTTTAATGTGCCATTATTTTCAAGCTAAACATTGGGAAGACTGGAGCCATTGGAAGTGTAGAAAAAGTCATTTATAACAAGTGCACAGAAGGTTAAAAACAAATTGATCTGATCAAGTGGGCTACAAAAACATCCTGTTTTGATTAAGTGTGGAGTTATTATTCATTTTTGTTCACTTTTCAAAACAGAATGATACCAATTGCACCCTGACACAGTTGTTACTTTATCACTGAAATGTGTAGTTGGAAGTCAGACTTAGTTAAGAGGAGGAAAAAAAAACCTATATGGAATTAGTCAGAAAACACAGCACCTTATCCAGTTGCTTAATGAGAGTTCATTGCCTCCCGTACATAATTGTAAATCAAGGCTTCTGGTGCTAATGTTGTTCTCAGAAGGTTGCTTTTGGGATTCAAATTGGGACAAATTAGTCATTTCCTTCCGCAAGAACTGCTTCTGGCTCACAGGTTTCTTCCTGTAATCTTAAATGATAGTTTCATGTGCTTTTTCCAAACTAGGTTATACTTATTATTTTGAATAAGAAAATGAAAAAAAACTGAAAACCAATGGGGTAAATTCAGTTACCCTGCATTTCCAGCGGAGAAGCCACGCACTTCGGGAACATGAGTTGGAGACAGGCCTACAACATTGTAGCCCTGATTCTCTAACCCGCACTCCCTTCAAGTACTGCTCCTTGATGACAGCGTAGAATCATTGAATTTACTCTCATATCTCAAGCCCTTTAAATATAGTATAACATTAGCTTTGCATTATATTGAAACATTCTGTGCAGACTGCTTCACTCACGAAAGAAAGCATAAGATGTCAACAGAAGATTTCAATGTGATACAAAAGAAAAAATATAGTTTCCTGTTTTGTATGTGAACCATCCCCACAACTCTCAAGCCTGATTGAAAAATCCCACTGAAAACATAACTTGCTTTTCTTTTACAGATACTAAATGATCTAGAGATTATTTTTATTATACTGTTTTGTTCTTAACTGAAGATTTGTTTTTTTTTGGTGTGTATATATTTACTGAAATAAAGAAAATATTTTTCTTTATTTGTGCATGCTATTGTATCAGACTTTTTGAATAAAAGGAAAACATGGAGGGGCTGGCATTTCTATGACTCCATTCCACCAATAGATGTGCAGCAAAGAAGGATCTAATGGAGTGAAGTGAGCCAATGGAATCAGACCCAGACGCAAACTCAAATCGTGGGGATGGGATCATTGGGGCAGGTGGCCAGTGCCGGTAAGGGTTTATCAGCTGTGTCCACCCTGCTGGAATCCTGGAACATTGGAGAGACCTCCATGTTCCTCTGATAGCGGAGCAGTGACCAGGTGTAGACCAAAGCTATGGAAGGCAACATTTTGAAGACTGCTCCTACTAAATTTAAGTTAATCGATCCCCTCCAGGATTGATTAGCTTTGGCCGCAAGAATTCTGGGGCCTTTCCTGGATTTTCAGCTGGACTCACGCCAGCTGTCTGTTGGCAAGAGTTTCGCGGAGGCTTGCTGAGGTCGTGCTGGCTGGATTTCCCAGAATAGCCCAGGAAATCCCCAGACGCACCCTCTTGAAATGAGAGTGGGCCAAAGATTTGCCCTCTCCCCTCCCCGGAAACCCCCTCCCTCGGAAAATCTCTCAGATGTGCAAATGGGCTGAATCCCGGCAGAACTGTCTTCCGGTCCATTTTCCAGTCCTTGTTCGGCAGTTCCACCAAAGAAGCACCAAGGACCCAATCGTAATTTGGGGCTCTGAGACTCCAAATTTACATTGCGGGATGTATAATATGCAAGGTTACTCTCCACTATTCTGGCAGAAACATTAACCTGTTTAGCATAAAAATGTTACTGTTTAAAAAATTATATTTTTAGGAGATAATGAAACCTAGAAGTTGGTGTTTTGGTGCTGTGCAGGGTTAACTCTGAGTTACTTAAAGTTCAGGGGAGAATTTATTCCTGCGAATTTGCACACAGGTTTCCCTATCCATTGCAGGCAGATAAGAAAACAAATTTGTTCCCTTACATACCACAGTTACATAAATAAATCACTACATATTTTCATTGCATATTTCCATTGCTCTTTTCCTAAGCTTATCAGGTGAGCACAATTTCCTATCTCTTATTAAAGCATGGGATAAGAAATGTAAAACATAAAAGATTAAACTATTTCATACCTTTTCTTCTTCATCAAATATTTCTGCAACATGTAGCATCAAAATATAAAGGTTAAATTAAAATGTTTTGTAGTGTCCGAGTATCAATAATACACAGACTGCAGGAGAACAATAATAACAGGTATTTACTGAACAGAGGGTAAGTTAAAACTGAAAGTACAGAAGCCTGCTATGGCTTTTTATACAAGTGTGGTCACTGCCAGTACTACAGTATAAAGTCAGTTCTCTCTTAAAGGTACATACACAACAATTCCTCCCCTTTTAGATAAACAGTACATAATATTCTTTTAACAATTAAATAATAACTAATTACAATTACAATTTTATCTGTACTATATACATCAACTGAAATAATCATTTATAAGTTCAGTCTTTGAGGAGGCTTCCTGATCCTGACTGGATAGCGCCTTTCTCGAGTATCCTGTTGTTGCGGCGGAGTTGATTCTGGCTCATTGTCATTGGTTGGTTTGTCAGCTTCCAATACTACTGATTCTGAGGTAGACGCAATCTGTACTTCGGGTTCATTACCAGGTGCACCTGCTCGTGGTATGGGTTTGGCTTGTTCCTGTGACTCTAGAATCTGGTCAGCATGGCGTCTCACGATGCTCTCTCCAACGTCCACTGTGTACATTAGTGGTCCCTGCTGTGTGCATATCGTTCCTGGCTGCCATTTTTCTGTTCGGTAGTCGTGGGCCAAGACTGGTTGCCCTATCTTGAAGCTCCTGGTTGGCTTCTCATTGATGTGCTGGAATTGCTTATCCTCAACATCTCGCCTTATGTTTGGTTTGAGCAAATCCAGGCGACATCTTAGCCTTCGGCTGAAGAACATTATGGCTGGAGCTTGGTTGGTGACTGCATGTGTCGCATTCCGGTAAGCAAACAAGAAATTATCCACCTTGTGTTGTAGTGGTATGTCGTCGTTATACATCGCCTTTATTGCCTTTTTAAAGGTTTGAACAAACCTCTCAGCCAATCCATTTGTGGCTGGATGATATGGGGCAGATGTGTAATGTTTCACCCCATTATTCCTCAGAAACCTCCGGAAATCCTCGGACACAAACTGTGGCCCATTGTCGGAGCAAATCTGTTCTGGCAAGCCATTCTTGGCGAAGATGGTCCGTAGGACTGCAATAGTTTTCTCCGTGGTGGTGGAGGACATTTTGACGACCTCTGGCCATTTCGAATGGGCATCCACGGCGATTAGAAACATTGAGTCCATAAATGGACCAGCAAAATCAATGTGTACCCATTGCCATGGAGATGAGGGCCACTCCCATGGGTGTAGTGGGGCCTGTGGTGGAGCGTTTTGGACCTTCTGGCATCCTGTGCATCTCTTGGTCATATCCTCGATTTCTTTATCGATTCCCGGCCACCACACAAATGCCCTGGCTAGGCTCTTCATTTTTACCCCTCCCAGATGACCCTCATGAAGCTCATTGAGCACTCTATCTCTCAACTTGGGTGGAATTACCACTCGGGATTCACACATCAAGGTCCCCGGCACACTGACAGCTGTTCTCTCCTTGGCGAGAATGCTGGCAACAGTGAGTCGCCATGTGCTGGCCATCCCTTCACCGTCAAATCATAGACCCGAGAGAGTGCCGGGTCATTTCGGATTTCCTTCTCTATACTTGAGTTTGTAACAGGTAGACATTCGACTATGGTCGAATGGAATATCTCAACAGGGTCCACTGCAGGTGCTTCCTCCACCGTAGGCAACGGTAGGCGCGACAGCCCATCAGCATTTCCATGCTGTTTCGTACCCTTGTACTCTATGTCGTACTGATGTGCCCCTAGAAAAAGTGACCATCTTTGCAGCCATTGCGCCGTCATCACCGGAACGCCCTTCTTTGGGTTAAAAATGGAGACCAGAGGCTGATGATCAGTCAGTAGGGTGAATTTCTGCCCGTGCAGATAGTGATTGAACTTCTTCATCCCCCACACCAGGCTGAGGGCCTCCCTGTCAATCTGGGCGTAGTTACGCTCGGCTGAGGTTAATGAGCGCGACGCAAAGGCTATTGGCCTCTCTGAACCGTCAAGGAATTTGTGTGACAGCACCGCTCCAATGCCGTAGGGAGACGCATCACATGCCAACCGAATTGGTAGTGTTGGATTGTAGTGGGCCAATACTTCTTTTGAAGTGATTAGGCATTTACATTTCTGAAAGGCACGCTTACACTCATCACTCCAATTCCATGTTACTCCAGTTTGCAGCAGGGCGTTCAGTGGGTGCAGAATTGTAGATAAATTCGGCAAGAACTTATGGTAGTAGTTCACCAACCCGAGGAATGACCTCAGTTGCGACACATTTTCCGGTGCTGGAGCCTTGACTACTGCCTCAATCTTGTCTGGGGACTTATGCAACCCTTCCTCATCAATCATGTGACCACAATACGAGATTTGTCTCCTGAAGAACTCGCATTTGGGGCGGTTGGCTCGTAACCCATATTCTTGTAATCTAGTGAGCACCTGCTCCAGGTTGGCAAGGTGTTCACTGTCATTTTCGCCCGTAACCAGGATGTCGTCCAATAACACTGGGTCCCCGGGATCCCTTGCAGGACTTGTTCCATCGCCCTCTGCCAAATAGCCGAGGCTGATGCTACCCCGAATACCAGTCGGTTGTACTGGTAAAGGCCTTTGTGAGTGTTTATCATGAGGTATTTCCTAGATGCTTCTTCCACCTCCATTTGTAGATACGCTTGGGCCAGATCAATCTTCGTAAAGCATTTCCCTCCAGATAGTGAGGCGAAAATATCTTCTATCGTGGAAGTGGATATTGTACTGTGTGCAGGACTGGGTTCACAGTTACCTTGAAGTCCCCACAGATGCGAACATTCTTCGGCTCCCCAGGCGTGCTGTTCAATGATTTCTTCATTACAGGAACGATGGGTGTGGCCCACTCGCTCCAGTCCACCTTGGACAGCACACCCGAACGTTCCAGACTCTCCAGCTCTGCTTCAACGGCTGGGCGGATCGCGTACGGTACCGGTCTGGCCTTAAAAAATTTTGGGTTTGCGTTATCTTCGATTTTTATCGTTGCCGTTACTCCTTTTAGAGTCCCAAGTCCTTGGTGGAACACCTCTTTTGCGTCAGTTAGAATTTTTGACAGTCGTCCAGGTGTGACGTTGTCATCCTTTTTGTCAGTCACAGTTAGCGCCTGAATGGAATGCCAATCCAATTGTATTTTTCGGATCCATTCACATCCCAATAATGGTGGTCCTCCATCTTGTAGTATATATAGATACAGTTTCTGTGCTTCCTTGCCGTTGTATTTAACTGGCACCCTTATTTTTCCTCTGGGGTAGACTTTTTGTCCCGTGTATGTCTTCAATACAATGGACGTGTCCTTCAAGGGTATGTGTGAGAATAGCCGCTCATAGTCTCATCGATTCATGACAGTTAGGGCTGATCCTGTGTCCAATTCCATCTTTACTGGGGACCCTGCTATCATGAGGGTGACCCAAATGGTTCGGTGATCCTCCTTTGCGATCACGTTGTGTAACTTTAGACAACTTAGTCTCCTGTTCCCGGAGTCATTATTACTCTCCTGATCATCTGAACTACTGTCTGTCAGTTTTTTTACTTTCTTGTACTTTTCCTTAGTAGTTCTTTTAGTGTTGGTTTTCTTTCCCGACCTGCAGACTCTTGCTATGTGTCCCATTTTCCCACATTGCCTGCATACTTTGTCCTTAAACCAGCAGTCCTTCTGATCATGGGTTGTTCTGCCGCAGCGATAGCACTTTTCTGCTCCATATGCCATTTCGTTAGCGCTGTATTCTTGTGGTTTCTGTTGTATTTCTGCAGCTCCCCGTGCTGCTGCTTCGTAGGATACTGCCACGCTGAAAGCCTTTTCTAGCGTAAGGTCCTTTTCCGAAAGTAGTCATTTCTGGGTTCCTTCACTCTGGAGCCCGCAGACAAACTTATCCCTTAAGGTGTCTGCCAGTCCTGCTCCGAACTGGCAGTGCTTCGATAACTTGCGTAGTTCCGTAAGATAGTCAGCATTGCTCTCATCTTTGTGCTGGTTTCTTTTATGGAACTTGAATCTTTCTGCTATCAGCAGCGGTGTAGGGTTTAGGTGTTCCTGTAAGATATGAACAATCTCTTCAAAACTTTTCTCCATTGGTTTAGCTGGGGTAATTAAATTCCGCAATAGGCCGTACGTTCTCGCGCCCATCAAATTTAATAATACCGACGCCTTCTTTCCATCGGCCACCTCATTTGCCTCGCAGTGCACTTCAATTCTTTCCACATACGTGGTCCAGTCTTCTACCTCGTTGTCGAAAGCAGTGATACTGCCACTCTTCAGCATCTTGGGTGGTTTAAAATGGCACCTCCCGCGCTTTTTCTTCTTCCCCAATGGATTAAAATGGCGCCTCCCGCGC
Organism: Somniosus microcephalus; assembly: GCF_052327205.1. Classification (NCBI taxonomy): domain Eukaryota; kingdom Metazoa; phylum Chordata; class Chondrichthyes; order Squaliformes; family Somniosidae; genus Somniosus; species Somniosus microcephalus. The sequence goes on along the minus strand of NC_140999.1, from coordinate 163,474,864 downwards.
TTTTCCTTCTTCCCCAATGGAATAAAATGGTGCCTCCCGCGCTTTTCCTTTTTCCCCTTGCTGCCACGCTGCTCCTAGTGTTATACAGGGTAATGGCGGCGACCCGCGGCTTCAGCGCGTCTCACTTTTCCTTCCCCTTGTTTTATTTTCTCTACGCTGCCCGGTTATTGAGCACCGACCGCGCCCTGTGCGCTCCACTCTCTCTCTCTCTCTCTCTCTCTCTTTTCCTCCCGACGACGCTGCGCGGCTCCTTCTGCAGAGCCGCTCGATCGAGCCCGAGCCCGCCTCAGTCCGGAAGGGTCAGCGCACTACCTGCTACCAGCACGACTTGCTGGAACACCTCGACTGGGGAGCCAAGCCCAGCTCGCCACAGCCTCCCCTGCAATTCTCCGAACTCCAATGGATCCCTGGGCGGTTGCTCGCGGCCGACGCCCGTTGCTCTGACTTCGACCTCCCAGAAGCTTCTCTTCAGGGAAAGATCCCCGTGAGGACCTCCCAGAAGCTTCTCTTCAGGGAAAGATCCCCGTGAGGTGATGCAGTACTGCAGGTGAGTTCTAACCTGCTCGTCGCCAGTGTAGTGTCCGAGTATCAATAATACACGGACTGCAGGAGAACAATAATAACAGGTATTTACTGAACAGAGGGTAAGTTAAAACTGAAAGTACAGAAGCCTGCTATGGCTTTTTATACAGGTGTGGTCACTGCCGGTACTACAGTATAAAGTCAGTTCTCTCTTAAAGGTACATACACAACATGTTTAAATTCAGAACATTCTTCAGAACAACCCTGGAAACCTGAATAAAGGTACAATCAGTATGGAACTATATTGTTATATTTTCTGATTGCTTTGAGTTGTCTCTCAATCATATATAAATATTAATGGCAATATTACTATCAATCATAAAATGTTTGGGAAGTTATAGGCATGAATGCATTTAAGGGTTTGTAACGTGTTATCTTGTTGAGCTGCTTCAGCTGACTATGATCGCTCCTGAAAAGCCTGGGAACTTGAGGGCCAGGACTTTCGAAGACCATGCTATTCTAGTAAATTTTAATCATTTCTTTGTATGTTTTTATTATGTTATACACCTTATTTAAACTACTAAGTTTCTCAGTTTAGTGATACTCCAAGGTGGCAACAAAAAGGGTTTTCAAAAAATATTTAAGAACATAAGAAATAGGAGCAGGAGTAGGCTATTTGGCCCCTCAAGCCTGCTCTGCCATTCAATAAGATCATGGTTAATCTTCTTCCTCATCGCCACTTTCCTGCACTATCCCCATATCCCTTGATCCCCTTAATATTCAAAAATCTATCGATCTCTGTCTTGAATATGCTCAACGACTGAGCCTCCACAGCCCTCTGAGGTGGAGAATTCCAAAGATTCACCACCCTCTAGGTGAAGAAGTTTCTCCTCATCTCAGTCCTAAATGGCTGATCCCTTATTCTGAGACTGTGACCCCTGGTTCTAGACTCCCCAGCCAGGGGAAACATCCTCCCTGCATCTACCCTGTCAAGCCCTGTAAGAATTTTGTATGTTTCAATGAGATCACCTCTCATTCTTCTAAACTCCAGAGAATATCGGCCTAGTCTACTCAATCTCTCCTCATAGGACAATTCCCCATCCCCCAATTTAGAGCAATTTCATTTTTTCAACTTCTCTTTCTTTATTGTTTCTGACTGTTCATTGTTGATTGGTTGTTTGCATAAGTCCTTCGTAATTTTTCATTGGAAATTAATGTACTTGCTTAAGATTGGTGTATTTCCTACCACTTCAGATATGATCTGTTGTTATTTTATGAATAAGAAAGATTAGCCAAACAAGTGCAACTATGACTCCTAAATGTAACACTTAAGATGGATGAAATAAGAACTAAAGTAAATCATACATTGATTATATAGATATAGAGAAATTTGAACATGCAGTGTTTAAAACAAAACGTTATTATTCAGTATATTGACTGGGGTTCCATATCAAATGGATGACAGGATGCATAATTCAAACTACTTGCCACATTTCAGGATTTTTTGACCATCTTTCCAAGACTTAGAAAAAAAAGTTATAGTTAAGAGTTATGTTTTAAAGCAAATGTATTCTCGCTAGTTTATAAAAAGGCATTGCAGTGAAAGGTGCTTAAAATGTTAATTTTCACCAAAGACTGTAAACAATAAGCAATTCATTAGCCTGTCTCAGTAATTGATAAACACTTCATACCCATTGCGTTGGATGCTTTCTGATCCTGGGTGCTGGATCCTTGTCTGGCCTAGGCCTCCACCCCACCTTTGCTTGTGGGATAAAAGATGGGAACATAGATAGAGGCAGTCAGGTGTCTAAACAGAAAGCTGCGAGGGCAAGTGTTCCCCCCAGGCTCAGAGCAGAATGGAGGAGGATAGTCAAGAGCTTTTTTGTTTAATTCAAGCAAGGTGAACAACTTATGTGGGGATGTATAGCATATTTATTAGTTTATAGTTTTATGCAAAGGCATGTTGTACTGTTTGAATTAAGTGAATCTGATTATAACCGTTGTTCAGTATGTTGACTTACTGTGAGTGACTTCGGGTGCAGTTATACTGTGACAAAAGTGGTAAGAGAATTCCTCAGGAAGGCCTGCTAGTCCTGACACCATGAGAAGCATCGCCCTAATGTGCTGTCAAATTTTATTTATAAAGTGCTCAGGGAGTCAATTAAATCTCCCAGGCATTTTAAAATTTAAGCAAGACTTTTTAAACAATGTTTTGACAAGGGAATGCTTCTATCCATGCTCTCAAACCATTAAAAATCTACTGGCAGAGCGTGAGATACATACACAACCCACAGTGTAGCGCAAAAGTTGCCTGCAACTATTCTCTGCAGCTGTCATCTCAAACTGGTAGCACAATGTAACCACAGCCTAAGGATGCATTTGTATTACAAATGTAGCATTGGTGAGAAGTGGTTGAACTTCACACGTTGCAGTTATAGTGTAAATGCAGCCTGAATCTGGAGTTGGGGTCTGTGCTGACACCAGGATAAAGCAGAATGAGACTCCCTGGAGGAGGAAGTCTCACTGTGCTTTGCTGATTTTCAAAGTCAGTTCAGGTCTTCACACCCAATTTACACTACACAAATTTAGTGGCCCGTAATTTCCGATAGGAGGCTTCCTGCATGCGGATGCCTCTTATCGGAAAAAAATCTATGCCCTTACCTGAGGGCTCCCGAGATCCGGCCATTTCCGATCCTGGGCCTCTGCACAACGAAATATGCAGCATGCGGTTTGCAAGCGCCCCTGGGATCACGTGGGCCAGGCGAGCCAATGGGAGAAGGGAATACCCCTTCATACTTTTGACAGATAGACCTGTCAAAAGTATGAATGGGGATCACTGAAAAAAGACATCAAAACATTAAATACATTTTTTAAAACCATCACATTTTTTAAATGAGTTAAAATTACATTGATTAAATATTTTAAACAAAAATTTAATTTTTTGAAAAAAAAATTAAAGTTTTTACGGGGCTAAAAATAAACGTACATATTTTTAAAGTATTTTTAAATTATAAATGAGTGAAAAAAAATTATTTTGGCCTGCTTTTACCAGGCATAAGATTTTTAAGTGATTTCAGCGGGTGAAGGTTCAGCAGAAAGCGGAATTCTCCACCCGCAGAGGCCCTTCTCCAGGGCAGATGTCCGATCTGCCAAGAGGATTCTTGACAGATTGGAAATGCCGGTTTTCAGCACATGTGCTTCACATGCCTGAAACCGGCATTTCCGATGTCCCTACGGGCGTGTACACACCTCGTACACACCCGTAGGAATCGGAAAATACGGGCCAATATCATTGTAAAGCCAAAACTGCTTTGAAGTGTGAATGCACCATGAAATACAGTGTGGTAATGGACAGTAATCAGGCAAAGCAGATTGCCTGGCTCTTGTAGAACCCGCCCGATTTTCATCTGCCAGATTACCGCCAGTGTGTATATATTGATGTAGACAACATTCAAGAAATTACCAACCAGAGAAGTTTAACTACTTCATTTATGTTCATTAGAGAATAACCCTGAAATTCAAATGACAAAATCCAAACGAGCAGATAAATCATTTAATTGGTCTTGTAATTCACCATGTTGACCAGCACATGCCCAGTGTGATGTTTGTTTGAGGGATCTCCAGTTCTGCTAATGAACTTGAGGGAAACAGTGATGTGTGAAAACTTAATTAAATGTTTATCTTGTAATTGTCAGCTCATTAGTTATCAAAATACTTATCTCCGTGTTCAGCAAATATGTAGTTCCTGTTTAACAATTTTCAGCAAAACATTTCGACCGTTTAAATAACATTCAACAGCCACAGGGATGGTTGTGACTATAACTAGTTGTAAATAAATGGGTTGCTCATGTTTGCTTCAGTAATCCTTTTAATTAGCTATTTCCCCAACCTTGATTCCGGTATGTTCATGATTTGGTAAAGAATTTTGAAGGTGTTAATCCTACTGCAGCTTTGATGCCAAATATTTATACTCCTGCATTTCATTTAATACGCTAAAAAAAACATTAGGTTAATCTATAAATTCTGTTAAACACAATATCCTTATACACAATTTCCTACATTACAACAGTGACTCCCCTTCAAAAATACTTCATTGGCTGTAAAGCGCTTTGAGACTTCAGGTGGTCGTGAAAGGCGCTATATAAATGCAAGTCTTTCTTTTACACAAGTGAGAGACGGTATTGACTATTAGGAGATCTGGTACAAGCTCAGGTCTCCAAATCCTATCTAATGAAATGCAACAAACTATAAGCATAGAATCCTCTCTCTAAGGGCCTGGCCTAACACCTGAACAAAGCCAAGTAAGGCACCTTGGAGGAGAAAGTCTTCTTCCACTTCACTTTGGAGTCAGTGGAAACTCCACACCTGATTCACACTCCGAGTACAGTATTAATGCAAAGAGATTTCGGTGGTAAACTTATGAAGTGTAAATGAACTGTTTGTTACCAAGTACTGTGCTAAAGACCATAAGCAGAAATTGCCTCTTCCCTACATGCAGGAAATCAGCTTTCCTCAAGCACAGAGAAGAGGAAAAAAGGACAGATATCCATTGGCCCCGATATTTACAGGGAGGTGGGGAGGGTGTGAGGGTCCACGGTACCACGGCTAAAGCCCGGGGACGTGGAGGACCTGCTGATATTAATGGCAGGACCTCATTAACATTTTCTTCTTCCGTTTCCCACCCAGCAGTTGATGAGATTGACAGGCTGGCCGACTGTCAGGCGGGAAAACCAGCAACAAGAGGCCGCAGCCAGGGATTGTTGAGGAGGGACTCCAGCAATCAGGAAAGATCTGGGCTTGGTGGGGTGGGGGATGCAGGAAGGGGGGTTCAGAGCTCAGCAGGAGGCTTGAAATCGGAGCTTGGGGGGGTCGCCCGGCAGAATAGTGGCCGAACGCTTCCGTGAGGGGCCGGGGGTGGGCACTCCTGCTCCTCCTGGCTTACAAGGAGTGTTCAGAAAAGCACTAACCTGCTGGAACCAACAACTCTTGACTCCATTTCGCTGTCGGGTTTCACCCGCCCTGGGAAACCTGATCGGCAGCTGTTAAATTTAAATCAGGCACCCAACTGCACTGTGGGAGCCTGATTTAAATGTGATAATGAAGTGTCCTCTTCCAAGATGGGGACACACAAACGCCTCTCAACCCCGCCGCAGTAAAAATAGTGGCAGGAGTGTATGCAGCGGGTCGGGAACACGTTCTCCGATTTCTTTTTTCATTTTTAACCCCAGCCCCCGTGACCCTCTCACATCCATCATGGGGTGGGGGGGGAGGGGTTGGTGAAGGAGGGGTTATTATCGAGGCAATTGTGTCAGGTCTCTGCTACCATTGCACTGCCCTAGAATTTCCTGGGACTCCCCCTTGTGTTGCAAGTGAGCATTCCTGCAGTAGGTGAAGGCTCGGTAGTACACAGGAAAAGTATACAGCAAGGTATTTGAAGCCAGGCAAATGCTGGAGTTCAGCAAAGACTCGGGAGTTAAATCCGTCTATGGCTGCAGCGTAACACGGGTGATAGTGAATTGGCAGCCCGTTTTACACTCTGCTCCATTTAAAAAATCGGTCAGAGTGTAAAACGGGCTGCTGATTTGCTACCAACCATGTTACACTCCCAGCCAAGTTGAATTTCACCACCTCTCTTACTTCTTGCTAAGGCTGACCTTTTCTTTTTCATTTTTTAATGTACTTATAACCAGTTAATTGGAGACCTACTAACCACAAAAGCAACACTTTACTAATACATATTACAAGGCATAGTAATTCAACATCTCTATTTATTACGAACTTGGCAAAAGCCTGTAGATGTCAGGTAGCTTAAACAATTAGAATCATATAAGAGGCCCACCAGCTTGTGCTGCTGGTGACAGTTACATTGAATATGTTAAGGTTTGTTGTAGAGATCATTGGGATGGGTCTAACCAATGAATTCTCAAGGGCAATTAGGGATGGGCAATAAATGCCTTACCAGCGACGCCCACATCCAATAAACGGGGAAAAAAATTGGTGGTCAGATAGTCTAATTTGGGAACTGTACTCCCATTACTCTATTTTGTTTCAGGTTTCATTGTCCAAGTACTTTTTATAGGCCTCCACTCCTCCAAGAATCTAGCATAATCAGCATTTGATCCTCTTCATGCTGAGTGAGAGTGTTGAATTAGGCTGCCCTATCTATGGGTATGGTCAGTAGTTGGTCAAAGGTAAATCTGTGAAAAGTTTGGAATAAATTGTCCTCAAGGTCACAAAACTTGGTTTAGTTTTCCACTGTTCAGTTGCATTTTTGTTCAATGAAGAGAATTTTTATAGTGCGCAGCAATATTTGCGACCATCCTAGCTTTGGAGGATTGCTGTTTGGGGTGGAGCAGACAATATCTCCCTGTACCCAGACAACATCCTGTAGTTCTTGTCAGACCGGCCCAAACCGCACACAACCTATTGGATTCGATAGAAAATTTGGCGCGCTCTCAGATTATAAACATGAGCTGCAACAATTCTGAGGTGATCCCATTTCCAGGAATTGTTTCCTGGGAATATTTTCTGGCGTCGCATTACAGTGGCTCAGAAAAGGTGGGACCATAACTTCATAAGCAGGTCAACATATAACTAACAACATTGTGAGCTTTGATTTAGCCAATGCAAATGCTAATTCAACGTATTTTTATTAGATTGAAGCTACTAGGTAGCACTGCAATTGAAATGTTACAAAATGTAATCACTCTAATAAGCATAAAGATCTGATTTTAAGTTAGTTCAGACATTAAAATATATTGTGCCTTGTTACAGTTAGTGTTGTGATGCACTCGGCTTTGGAAAGTTAAAGTCATTTACGTTGAGTTTTCTGTTCCTACTTATTCTAAACTCATTTAAAATGTAATTAACAACCATACATGCTAAATGGCAATTACTAAGACAATTTAATTACTTGGTTTTCTGTCAAATAGCAGACAAACTAAGCACAGGAGCATTTAGTTACCTATAACCAGACGTCTCAGAACATGCTTTTTTATCCAATGTTAGAGATAAGATTTTCAATTGTTTTTGCCTACAGTGTCAATACAGAAACCACAGTTTAGATTAAATGGACACATGCATTCAAAGGTGGTAGAGATAACATGTTTATCCATGTTTTAATCCCATCACCATTCTTTTTAAACAGCTTTGTATAATCTTTCTCTTTTTAAAATCTTTCTCTTTTTTGGCTCCCCCCTTTTCACCTTTCTACCTTCCTCTCCTGAAGGTGGTGATTGATGTGGGGTTATGGCTCCACAGAGACAGACTGCTGTCCAGTACTGACTGATGTGGGTAATGGCTACACAGGGACAGGCTTCCCTCCAGTGCTGGCTCATACGAGGCTATGGCTCCACAGAGACGGGCTGCCCTCCAGTGCTGATTGATGTGGGGCCTTACCCAGCTGTCATTCTTCATGCATGAGCTCAGAGAGTGAATATTGGCCGTAAGACGATCACACCTGAGCCCAATATTGAGCTCACCCGACATCTGCGCACACATTCTATAGCAATCAGGATCCGGAACCCTGGCTGATTTCTTCCAGGGACACTGAAGCTAATTGTAGGTCTTCTACTCATTACCCCAGCCAAATTAGAGCATGACTGAACCTTGGGTCTATCTGCTCTGTAAGGCTCAATGCTACGATGGGTAATGCATTAAACAACTAAGTTATCAGGGGAGTCCAAATGTTTTTCTTTTACTTTCCAAGTAGACCAAGTAAAAGTATGAAAACATATAAACTACATAGTTACATGCACATAAACTACATTGCTTTCTTCCCATATTCCAAAATACATAGATTATTTTTAAGTCATAGTTTCCAGCTTGTCAGGTCTGAAGTGTAAATCCAATGTATGAAGACGTAAGAAGTAGAGAATCTCAAAAAACATAAAAAATAGTAAAGTATTCAAGTATCAGTCAAAATAGTGAATTGTTAAATGTGAAGTGGGACTCCTGGGAAGGGAAGATAATGAACCAGTAGAGGATAAACAGAAATTGGTGGGGTTACTTAAATACTTTATATCAGTGTTTACAAAAGAGAAAGATAATGAGGAGGAGATAAATCCTGAATTGGTTAAAAGTGATACAAGAGATATTATAAGTGACAGATTATGATGAATGTGGGCAATGCAGTGTATGAGATGTACATGGTTTTAAAAAAACCTTTGACAAGGTGCCACGCATGACAGTAATGGAGAAGATTAAAGCGTATAGAATTAGGGGAAGGGTAGCAATTGGATTAAAAACTGGTCTGGAGGGAAGAAGCAGATAGTAAGATGTAAGGGCAGTTTCTCAGAGTGGTTAGACATGGGTAGCAGTGTCCCACTGGGTTCTCTTCTGGGATCACTTCAGTTCACTGCATACATATGAATGATTTGGATATTGGACTAGAAGGAGTTGTGTTCAAACTTTCAGACAATACTAAACTAAGAGTAGTAAATCAATCCAAGGGCTAAAGGAAGCTTCAAGGGGATAATGGAAAGATGGTGGAATGGGCAAAAAAATCTCAGATGGAATTCAACATCTGCAAGTGCGTGGGGATACATTTTAGTTAAAAAAATAAAAGTAATAATTATACTTTGACTGGGGAAAAGGTTGAGTGATATGGAACAGCAGAGGGATTTGGGGTTCAGGTTCAGAGAATACTCTTCTCATGACAATAATTTACCTATCCTGAAGCTTGGTGATAATCCTTCCAATGACGAAGTGATCGGTGAATTTACCATTTTACATATGTGCATGGATTTCTTTAATTGTATGTAATCATTTCAAAATGGCTATTTGGCCTATGTATTTGCACTTCTTTCAAATTCCTTTCACGCGTTCTTACTGTCCTTTGCACTATTTTCAATCTTTTTTATATTGTGGCTCAGTGCTGTTTGGGTATCTGTGCATCCAACCCTTGGAAGGCCTGCTGAATAATGCTAAAATGTAACTAGTCCCTCTTTCTCATGTTTTCAGCCTCTCGCTCTCTAACCATAATAGCCAATATTTAATTTATGCCTTGCCCAGTTCCAAAGACATTTGGATAATTCATTATAAATTGCATTGCTCCCCTGCAGTTTATGTTTCTGCTATAATTTTACAGTGGATACACTCTCTGACTGTGAGCATGTCATTTTCCATTTCTACTTCTAAACTTCAATCATACCAATTAAAAACACATTGATGTATATTATTATATGTTCAATCTCATAAGTCTAAATATCAAAAGAGCTTTGAGAATAGATACCATAAATACCATGTATATATGAGATAACACAAAATAATGTTAAATCCCACATTGCAATCTTGTTGCCTTTACAATGAAAGGAAAGTGATTTGATACTATTGTGAAATGAAGTTCAATTCGCTTTGAAAATGCTATTACAGGGTAGAAGTTTGCAAAGGTTTATATTCTTATTAATATTGTATTTGATGTTACTATGCTGATGTTACACTATAAACTGGGTGTCACATTCACATCAGAATCACAGGAAGTCATTGTCTGAACATTGTAACATATGCAAGTGGCATAAGAGATTACTTCTCCTACCTTGAAGAGAGCTCAGATCAGAGAAAGGACTACAAAATTTAGTACTAATTCTCTGACCTGTGCTTCCTTTGAGCACAGCTCCCCGCTGAGAGCACAAGATGGCAGAATTTACCCGAAAGATAATGCTTTGCGAAAGAACGCCAAGTGTAGTAATTTTATATTATCACATTTCAGAAATAAGTTTGCTTTAGCTGTAATTATTTGGTAGCACATTTTCTACAAGAAATAACTTGCTAATATCAAATGAGTTTGTTTTTGTTTCTTTGAAAACATGTTACAAAAAAATAGCCTCATACTGGATTCAATCCTTTACTAATGCATGCCATGGTGACTAAAAGCAAGGCCTCCATCTCATAGAATTTCAAAGATCCAGGATTATTCTGTTTAGAAACCATACCGCTTCACTGCTTGGTACCAAATTTATCTTCAACAAATGGTTCGATCTCATACCACCTGATATCACTGCAGATACCGTTCCAGTCGGTCACATACAGAGAAATGATTAAATACCAGGTTGTTCCTCAACAGTTACCCAGGACCTAGGCTTTGTATTATTTTCAGTGGCAGGAAGTCACCTCTGATAATGTATCAGGAAGTCAAGTGGTACCGAAGACAGAATGCTGCATGCATTGATTGAGTACACACACATTTCCATTTAGATCAAAGGGTCCAAGACAGACTTTCTTCTAATTTCCATCAGACTGAATCAGGACTAGTCAGACTGGCAACAAATGATCAGAATTAGCAAACACTGCACACTCTCTATAGATGGCAACATTGACTTCAGGTCATTGATATGTGCTAACTGTACATGATCTTGATTAACCCATTCAGTACTGATTCTGCTTCTTTTGCATAATTACTTGTTCCTAAATACTGTGAATTAGACGGTGAAAATTATACAGAACAGAAAATTTGAAATAAATCAGATTATAGAGAGAATAATGATTCCTTTCCAGATTGCTGATCAAGATAAAAAATCACGGGATTGGGGGTAATATACTGGCATGGGTGGAAGATTGGCTATCTAACAGAAAACAAAGAGTTGGGATAAATGGTTAGTTCTCGGGCTGGCAATCAGTAACTCGTGGTGTTCCGCAGGGGTCAGTGCTGGGACCCCAACTCTTTACAATCTATATTAACGATTTGGAGGAAGGGACCGAGTGCAACATATCCAAGTTTGCCGACGATACAAAGATGGGAGGGAAAGCAGTGAGTGAGGAGGACATAAAAAACCTGCAAAAGGACATAGACAGGCTAAATGAGTGGGCAGAGATTTGGCAGATGCAATATAATGTTGGAAAGTGTGAGGTTATGAACTTTGGCAGAAAAAATCAAAGAGCAAGTTATTATCTAAATGGAGAGAAACTGCAAAGTGCTACTGTACAAAGGGATCTGGGGATCCTGGTGCATGAAACACAAAAAGTTAGTATGCAGGTGCAGCAGGTGATCAGGAAGGCCAATGGAATCTTGGCTTTTATTGCAAGGGGGATGGAGTATAAAAACAGGGAAGTCTTGCTGCAGTTATACAGGGTATTGGTGAGGCCACACCTGGAATACTGCGTGCAGTTTTGGTTTCCATATTTAAGAAAAGATATACTTGCTCTCGAGGCGGTTCAGAGAAGGTTCACTCGGTTGATTCCAGAGATGAGGGGGTTGACGTATGAGGAAAGGTTGAGTAGGTTGGGACTCTACTCATTGGAGTTCAGAAGAATGAGAGGCGATCTTATCGAAACATATAAGATTGTGAGGGGGCTTGATCGGGTGGATGCGGTGAGGATGTTTCCACTGATGGGTGAGACTAGAACTAGGGGGCATAATCTAAGAATAAGGGGCTGCCCTTTCAAAACTGAGATGAGGAGAAACTTCTTCACTCAGAGGGTAGTAAATCTATGGAATTTGCTACCCCAGAGAGCTGTGGAAGCTGCAACATTAAATACATTTAAAATGGAGATAGACATTTTCCTAGCAGATAAGCGAATTAGGGGTTACGAGGAGAGGGCAGGGAAGTGGACGTGAGTCTAGGTTCAGATCAGCCATGATCCTACTGAATGGTGGAGCAGGCCCGAGGGGCCATATGGCCTACTCCTGCTCCTATTTCTTATGTTCTTATGTTCTTATGTCATTTCAAGGCAGCATACCTTGTTTTAATTGGAACATTCTAAGGGGGAGAAATTCAGTTGGTTTGCGCCTTCCGTTAGCGCCTTAAGAGGGCGGTTCCGCTGTCTGGACCATTCTGGAGGAGCCCTTCAGTACTCGCCTGAACAAGTCTCCCACTTCGTTGTTGTGTGCGGCATGCTGCATAACCTTGCAATCCTCAGGACCCAGCCAATGCCACCAGGCATTGGAGCACCACCAGAGGAGGAGGAGGAAGATGAGGAGGATGATCATCAGCAGCACCAAGGCGGGAGGGAGGCACACAATGTACAAAGTGGAAGGGCTGTCTGTCAAAGGCTCATAGCAAGTCGCTTCTAGGCCCCTTCTGAGGAAATGGCTTCTGCCATTCAAACAACCTGAATGAAACCATCCCGCAACCCCTAAGCCAGTCAAGGCAACAATGATTGCAAAGACCAAACCTGTACATTTTGAATACAGAAACTTATTTATTTTACAAACTCTGTGTGTCTCATTTCCGCAAGACAAACTAATAGAAAGAAACACAAAAAAAAACAGTCATTAACATAACTGGCTCTCACAACCTGGAGACAATGTCCAAAACAGTTTTTAAAAATTTGACCACGAACCTCGGCCTTTAATAAAACAATGAACAACATTTTGTCACACCTCCTACTTTTTGCCCTTCGAGGGTGATCTCCTTCCCTTGCGAAATTCCCCCCTTCCCACCCTGCAGCTCCTCCATAATGGGACCCCAGTGGCTGGAGCAAGGCTGGTGGAAGGCTGCTGATTGTCACAACCTGAGACTGCAGATGCCCTTGAAGGACGGCCTCGACCAGCTCTGGGCCTCGAGGGCCCGGCTGCAGACTGCACTAACTCTGCATGGGCGGCAGCAGTCTGTCCTACAGGCAGTGGCAAGTACAGTGGAGAAGTGACAGTGGTGGCAGCAGGAATGCTGTCATCTTGAGAGAGGACAGCAACTCCCTGCTCGACCGACACACTGGCACTCCCACGGGGCAGCACTTCAGCATCCAGAGCAATCTGCTGGAGCACAGATTGCTGGCCTGCTGTGGCGCGGTGAGAGCCCCGGGGAAATGTGTCCAAACCAGCGAGGATGGCAGCAGTCAGTGCTCGCGTGGCCTCAATCTGCGTCTGCATGAGAGCAGCCAGTGACTGCATTGCAGCACTAAGCATTTGCGTGGCAGCCGCCTGTGCTACAGCAAAGTGCTCCACACTCCTTGCCAGTGATTCAATGGATTTGGGCACCCTTGCCACTGCAGCCATGAGCTCAGTGTGCCTGTGCTCTGCCTGGGCGCTTATTTCAGCGAGGACCCACTCCTCCTCTGCGTCCAGTGCAGCAGGACTCGCTGGCCTACTCTCCCTCCGGGGAGAAGGCCCCCGAGCTTCCCTACCCCCATCGCGTTGCTGCAGCCCGCTGGGTCCTGGAGCTTCACCCTCATCAGACCATTCCCCCCTGCTCCCCTCCAGGGAAGGCGTGTTCCCAGTGTGGGCATGGGCTTCCTCGGGAGAGGGTGGCACTGATGCTCTGCCTTCCTCTTCCTCCTTGCCTTCAGCTTCACTCCCACTGGCAGCTTGAGGGCACGTCTCCTCACCTGGTGAATCACCATCTGAAAGTAGGGAGGTACAAGAGTGGCTTTAGCGTGAGGACAGGGTGGCAGCGAGGGAGGCATGAGTGCAGCGATTTAGTAATTTGGATTGAAGGTGTCAAAGGCTGGTGTTGTGAGGAACAAGTGGAAGGAGAGAGGACAAAAAGGTGATGACCTTACCATTGCTGTCCAGAACAGTGTCAGCATCTCCAGTGGTGACGGGACCAATCACCCGACTTGCCACAATCCTCTGGACGCACTCCTCAAGATTGCTGAGGGGTTGCAGCTGAGGCCGCCCTCCACCGGTCCGTTGCTGCTGTCTCCTGAGACAGCTTGGCCTGCAAGAAAAAGGACGGCGTCTGAGTAAATATACAGCCATGGTCTTACCTGAAATACCTCCCATAGTTGAATAGCCCTTACTGTATGCAGCCATGGTCTTGCCTGAAATGCCTCCCATAGTTGAATAGCCCTTACTGTATGCAGCCATGGTCTTGCCTGAAATGCCTCCCATAGTTGAATAGCCCTTACTGTATGCAGCCATGGTCTTGCCTGATGTGCCGCCCATAGTTGAATAGCCCTTACTGTATGCAAAGTGTGGAATGTGCGTGTGTGTTTGATGAAAGGGCCATAGGTGTTGGATGAGTATTGGGCATTGGGGCTTTTAAGACCCTCTGGCCATAAAGTGAGGTTGAGATGGAGGGATGGAGAGGTTTTGTAAAAAAGGCACTCACCCTGACGACCCGAGTGAGGTTGTTGAACTTTTTCCTACATTGGAGATGGGTCCTAGGCACCATGCTGCTTGAGGAGACTCTCTGAGCCACCGCCCTCCACACTCTTCTGTATTCGCGTGGCAAAGGCCTCCTGCCACTCTCTGGGTACAGAATAGATCTTCTGCGCTCCACCGCGCCAACCAGAGCCTCCAAGGCCCGCTCGCAGAAGCGCTGTGCTCGCTCCCTGGCCCTCTCCATAGTCCTTGGCTGCAAGATTTAGCCACAGGTCTGCCCAGGCCGAGATTCAAGGCTCCAATGAGCAGGATGTGGCTGCAGAGCAAGATCGACCCTCCTCTTTAAGAACTGACCGGCACCAGTGTGTCTGTGTTCAATCGCTAACTGACAGCACCTGCACTGCGCCCGCCCTCTGAGGTAGCGCCTCGCTCCTCGGCCTTAGCGCCTTAAGAGAGGTGTGTAGCGCCTGATTTAGCGCTCCAATCACCTCCAGGGGCGATAAAAGCCAAGTTTGCCATCGGAGGCGATAATTAGCGCCAGGCGCTAAACTTTGCGCACGGCCGCTAATGGCGCCCCAAACAGGGCGATACTGAATTTTTCCCCCTAATGTTCAACAGTGTGGCAGAGAAAAGCAGCAGTGGACTCCCAAGCCAGCAAATTCAGCTGATTTGTCAGCTGTACAGAAAACCGTGATCCCGTACCATATGCTGAGCCAAATTGCACCATAACAACTTGTTGCAGGTTGAGAGGCATGCAAAGCAGTGGTCTCAGTGAGGAGTTTGAATAATGTCATAACAATTGGAGCAAAGCAAAAGTGGCTAAAAAACAAATATGTGAACCAGGAGAGGAGATTATGGGGTAATCCAGTGTTCCCAGCAGGAAGTAGTGGTCGCAGGAAGTGCATCTCAGGGAATTCGCAGGCATGCAGCTTTGATGTTTCCGAGATACAGTTCCTGCAAGCACTGCTTCCTGGTAGAAGTGCTGGATCACGGAATTACCCTTTAAACACATGCAATCGCTTGATGGTAGCTCCTATTTTTATAATGCTAACAGATTACTCTAGGCATTGTTCAAAGTTGGAAGGCGCACTGTTTTATAGCAAGTGGACCACTGTATTACATAGCTCGCAATGTATTATAACGGAATAAACTTTCCCCATATGTTATGTATTGTGTGTTCTCCTCCCACCTGTGGTGGCGCTGTCACAGGAGATAAATGGTTGGGTGTTCTCTGTTAAGTTTTAGCTCTCTTTGTTCAGAACTTTCCAGAACTTCCTTTCCTTCCAATAAAGCACTTCATGTTTGAATCTCTGAGTTCTGAGTCCTAAATTGTGTCTAGGTAGAAAGGTACCGACACAACACCATACACTGCAGATATGTTTTGCAGAGCTGCAATAAAAATAATAAAGACCCACACAAGTAAAATAAAAATCAGACAGCGCCTCAGTACAGGAACATCATTTGCCTTGTTGGACCCTCAGTGTTTTTCTCCCTCACTGAAAATATTCCTGCAGTTGTATTAAAGTGAAAGTTAAGAGCTGAGTTTTGTTTTAAACAGGAGAAAATTAACACAATCCCTTTCCACCTGGGAAATAATGGCTTACGGTTTTTTTGGTGAGTGAAGCTTTTACCAAAAAATTAACATGTACAAAATGGACGAAAGATCATATCTAGTGTTGGTAAAATGACCTAATGTGGTCTCAGTTTAGTAGGCAAAAAAAAGGTGATGTCTTCTTATAAGCTTTACCTAATAAAGGAAGATAATTATAATATTTTAGAATAAAGAATGAATAACGTGTGTTAACAGCAAGTACTCATGAGTGTCTGTAATGTTCATGGGGTGGGAAGGAAACGCATTCCTTTGCACATGTGCAGGAACCACAGGTGTTTCCTAGGAATTGAGTCTCCTTACATCAATAATGCATTCCTGTGCAAGTGTATTTTGTTAAAAGGCCGTTGAATGTGAGGAGTTGGCTGGTGGGTGAAAACCGTGAAGTATGGTTAGAGGGGAGTTTGCCCCATTGACCAGAAGACCAGAAAGTGGCAATCTTTGTGTAGAGCCGAAAGATGTAGGTGAGGTTTTAAATGAATATTTTGCACCCGTGTTCACTATGGAGAAGAATGATGTAGGCATAGAAATCAGGCAGGGGGATTGTGATATACTTGAACAAATTAGTATCGTGAGGGAGGAGGTACTAGCGGTTTTAGCAGGCTTAAAAGTAGATAAATCCCCAGGCCCAGACGGGATATATCCCAGGCTGTTTTGTGAGGCAAGGGAGGAGATTGCAGGGGCACTGACACAAATTTTCAGAACCTCTCTAGCCACAGGGGAGGTGCCAGAGAACTGGAGGACAGCCAACGTAGTACCATTATTCAAGAAGGGTAGTAGGGATAAACCAGGGAATTACAGGCCAGTGAGCCTAACATCGGTGGTGGGGAAATTATTGGAAAAAATTCTGAGGGACAGAATTGGTCTCCACTTGGAGAGGCAAGGATTAATCAAGGATAGTCAGTATGGCTTTGTCAGGGAGAGATCATGTCTAACCAATTTGATTGAATTTTTCGAAGGGGTGACTAGGTGTGTGGATGAGGGTAGTGCAGTTGATGTAGTCTACATGGACTTCAGTAAGGCTTTTGACAAAGTCCCGCATGGGAGACTGGTCAAGAAGGTAAGAGCCCATGGGATCCAGGGCAATTTGGCACATTGGATCCAAAATTGGCTTAGTGGCAGAAGGCAGAGGGTGATGGTTGAAGGTTATTTTTGTGACTGGAAGCCTGTGTCCAGTGGTGTACCGCAGGGATCGATGCTGGGTCCTTTGCTGTTTGTAGTGTACATTAATGATTTAGATATGAATGTAGGAGGTATGATTAGTACGTTCGCAGATGACACGAAAATTGGTGGAGTGGTAAATAATGAGGAGGGAAGCCTCAGGCTACAGGACGATATAGATGGGTTGGTTAGATGGGCAGAACAGTGGCAAATGGAATTTAACCCTGAAAAGTGTGAGGTGATGCATTTTGGGAGGACTAACAAGGCAAGGGAATACACAATGAATGGTAGGACCCTAGGAAGGACAGAGGATCAGAGGGACCTTGGTGTGCATGTACATTGATCATTGAAGGCAACAGGACAGGTAGATAAGGTGGTTAAAAAGGCATATGGGATACTTGCCTTCATTAGCCTAGGCATAGAATATAAGAGCAGGGAGGTTATGATGGAGCTGTACAAAATGCTAGTTAGGCCACAGCTGGAATACTGTGTGCAGTTCTGGTCACCACACTATAGGAAGGATGTGATTGCATTGGAGAGGGTGCAGAGGAGATTCACCAGGATGTTACCTGGGCTGCAGCGCTTCAGCTATGAAGAGAGACTGGACAGGCTGGGGTTGTTTCCTTAGAGCAGAGAAGGCTGAGGGGGGACCTGATTGAGGTGTACAAAATTTTGAGGGGCATAGATAGGGTAGATAGAAAGGAACGTTTCCCCTTAGTAGAGGGGTCAATAACTAGGGGGCATAGTTTCAAGATAAGGGGCAGGAGGTTTAGAGGGAATTTGAGGAAAAACTTTTTCACCCAGAGGGTGGTTGGAATCTGGAACTCACTGTCTGAAAGGGTGGTAGAGGCAGGAACCCTCACAACATTCAAGAAGCATTTAGATGAGCACTTGAAACGCCATAGCATACAAGGCTATGGACCAAGTGCTGGAAAATGAGATTAGAATAGACAGGGCTTGATGGCCGGCACGGACATGATGGGCTGAAGGGCCTCCTTCTGAGCTGTATAACTCTATGACTCTATGGCTCTATTAACTGGACCAGACAGAACAGGGAAGAGGTTGGGATGTGTGGCAAACCTTCTGACCCCATAAAACTTCCTCACCATCTACAAGGCTCAAGTCAGGAGTGTGATGGAATATTCACCACTGGCTTGGATGGGTGAGGCCACAACAACACTCAATAACCTCAATACCATTCAAAACAGAGCCGTTCACTTACCGGCACCAGCCACCAGGCTCAATATCCAACCCCTCCCATCACTGGTGTACTGTGGTTGCAGTATGTACGGTCTGCAGAATGCACTGCAGCAACTCACCAAGGTTACTTCGACAGCAGCTCTCTTCCCTGCAACCTGTACCACCAAAAAGGACAGAGCAGCGATGTCGTGGGAACATCATCACCTTCAAGTTCCTCTCCAAATCACAAGGCATTCTGACTCAGACATACATCGCTATTCCTTCATCGCCGCTTGGTCAAGTCCTGTAATTGCCAATGATAAACCAATCCTGAGAACAAAGGGGTGAAAAATTTAAATCTTGATCGATGGAAGAAGTCCTCGACAAATCTAGGGATGAGCTTCAACCAAACATAAAATCAGAATCTATCTGCATTCTGAGCAGTTCATTAACAGGAAAACTCTGCAATCAATACTGCACCTTGTTAAACTCCCATCGCTTGCCATTAAGGGCCAGTGCTACTCTGGAAGGAGAGGAGTTTAAAGAGAGCCAACACCTGCAAGTATTACAATCACAGGATGGTCAGTAGTGAAACATGTTTTCTTTATTTTATCCAATCTGTTAAAAAATTTCAAAGCGGTAACATTTCACATCTCAGCTCAAAATGCCACAGGACTGTGAATGCTGTTGTATCGCAAGGTTTTTAAAGTTCCACAATTATAAAAGTTTTTAAAAATTGAAGTTCAGTCAGGGAAATAATACTGAACTGTGCATAATGTACAAGGAAATATAGGACTAGAAAATGAGTAATAAATGGCTATCAACTCTGTCTCCTTCCTGAGAGACTTTGCTGCAAAATGAATTGTGTGATTCAACATTTGTCACAAAGAACTTCCTTCAAGTAAAATACTCAGACAGGATGCTTGTAAAAATGACTTAAGTCAGTATTACTGGCAGCTCAAGGAAGGGTATGACAACTGTGGTACAATGGCTGACCGCTTACCTCAATCATTCAATGGAGAATGAAGCAACATATTAGCAATGACATCACCTTCGCAACGGGCTTCAACTTGCACAGTAAGGCTTGAAACTTATTTTTTAAAAAGCAGTATTTTAGGGCTTCCTCAATAGGTAAGTGGTACGATACTAAGCCATGCAGACCCAGAGGCTAACAGGTTTGATCTCTGCTCTGGGTTGAGTTAGCTGATCTCAGACAAAGTAGCAATGGTGGTATAATTGGCCTCACTTAGCTTACTGGATTAAAAAGATTAAATATCAGTTAGGGTTCCCACTCCTGACTCCCTGTTAGAAAGTTTCATGAGTGGTCGATTTTAGGCTTCCGCCCAAAACATGGAACAGGAGTAGGCCATTCAGCCCCTCGATCCTGTTCAATTAGATCATGGCTGATCTATATCTTAACTCCATTTACCTGCCTTGGTTCCATATCCCTTAATGCCCTTACTTAACAAAAATCTATCAATCGCAGTGTTGAAATTATCAATTGACCTAGCCTCAACAGTTTCTTGGGGGAAAAGAGTTCCAGATTTCCACTACCCGTTGTGTGAAGAAGTGTTTCCTGACATCATTCCTGAATGGCCTGGCTCTAATTTTAAGGTTACGCCCATTTGTTCTGGACTCTCCTACCAGAGGAAATAGTTTCTATCTATCCTATCAAATCCTTTCATCTTAAACATCTCAATTAGATCACCCCTTAATCTTCTATACACAAGGGAATTCAAGCCATCAGTCCTCACAATTGAACCCTTTTGGCCCCGGTATCATTCTGGTGAATCTGCATTGCACCCCCCTCCAAGACCAATATATTCTTCCTCAGGTACCCAGAACTGAAAGCAGTACTCCAGATGTAGTCTAACTAGAGCTTTGTACAACTGTGCAGAACTTCCACCCCTTTGTATTCCAGCTCCCTTAAGGTAAAGGCTAAAACTCCATTAGCCTTATGATCAAATAGACTGTCAACAATCAGTGTTGATGTACACATCACATGATTTAGGTGAGCTGCCAGCAGGTGCCCATCATATCCCAGCATGGAGCCAACATCTTTAAGAAGCGAATCGGGAAGGGCGGAAAATTAGTGATAAAAGAAGCATGAGGAAAAAAAACACAAAAACAAACTGAACATGGAATACCTAATGGCTTAGTAGCTAAGTGGATTATCTGTTGTGTTTCCAAACCTTCTTTAAGCTTGCCAATCTTGGCAAGGGCAGTGGTGGGGACATTGCTGTTGGTCTCAGTGACCCTGGGGTCGGAAGGGGGAAAATCAGCAAGGGTTCTCCCACTTTTGATCATTATCCAGTGATCCCTACTGGAAAGTGCAAGGATGGACGCAGCTCCTCATGTTTGAATAGTCTAATGTCACTGCGCGGGGGGTGATTTCTCATCAGTGCGAATTTCCTGCAGGTTTTCCACCCCTCTGTATCTGCCCTAACCCCAACCTATTTTCCTGGATCAGGGCTCATTGCATATACATGGTGAGCTCCTGGCAAGATTCCCACTGTCAAGAGGTAGCCCTGATCCAGTGGAGCCACTGCCTTCAGGGAAGTTAAGAACATTTTTAAAAATACAATAGAGAAATAAAAATTATTCATTCTACCCATTCAGATTCAAGTGTAATATATTGTTAAATAATTCAAAATTGCTCCATAGCATGCTTTTATTTCATTTTAACCAAAGCTTTGTGATTTATACGGATCCTCATCTGTACTTAACATCTCCCTCATCTTTGTAATATATCTTTGGAGGCAGTTAAATTATATGAGGGGGTTCCTTAGCTTTCTCGTAAGGGATGAGATAAATGGGCTGAGAGACATTTTTTATTTAGTGTATATCTTTGTCATATAATGTTAGTATGGTAGCAATTTTGCTTTTCTTGGAGTTGACCAATGCAACAAAATAAATTGTTGAAGATAATGACATACAATTGTCAATCTTAAGAGTCATAAATGATTTGCCAATCTTAACCTTTTTGAGCTGTTTGACTATCCTGTATAACTGGTCCACAGTCTAATATGTAAACAAAGAGCTATGCCCCTCATTTTCTGTTGTGCATTTTCAAGGAAGAAAACTGCTCTTTTATCCAAATAGCGATGCCTGAAAAATGTCCTGTGTGCATAGAGGAACCAATATATAACTACTAAAATGTCACAAGGAAGATGATTAAACTATGATAAAGATAATTGGGAAGAGGTGAGATGACCCAAGGTGAAGTAATCCTGAAAAGATGGCTATCAAAAAAGTTCAGCACCAATGGTTCAACATTTAAACGTCACGCTGGCATGTGCTAGTCACATTGGTTCCCCTAAATCTCGTCTCTAGAGATCCAATTTCCCTATCAGATGATTCACCACAGT
This sequence comes from Somniosus microcephalus, assembly GCF_052327205.1. NCBI lineage: Eukaryota > Metazoa > Chordata > Chondrichthyes > Squaliformes > Somniosidae > Somniosus > Somniosus microcephalus. The sequence goes on along the minus strand of NC_140999.1, from coordinate 163,453,044 downwards.
ATCCAATCTTTTATTTCCCCTATGCCTTAAGTGGTGCATCCTGCTGATTGCTCCACTTCTACCTCCTGGTCAACACTTATCCAGTCAGCAGGAAGTCTTTTTCAGATTCAGGGACACAAATCTTTTTTACATTTTTTCTTTTTTTTTATTTGGCTTCAGCTTTTGTAACTACAGATGCAGAAAACCAAAACATTTCCACACATGACTGAAATGAAAACCACCTGCTAATCTTAAAACAGCCTATCTACATGTTTAATTTAGGAAAAACATATGAGTTACACAGCCAGACAGTCACTCTCTGTCCAGTGTAAATGAACCTCTGCACATGCTTACTTGCAACCAGATTAAAATTAAACTTTGGATCTAATAGTTTTTTCCTGCTTGTAATAATTCTTATGTTCTTGTGGCTAGACGATGCTAAATGGTGTTTTGCAATATTGTTAGTTATAGCAGGAATGCCTATCTAAGGATTTTTGTTTTTTAAATGCTGCTAATGGATTATTTAAATATTTAAAAATAGCTGTAAAAGATTGAATCCCTGAGGAATGTTCAGTGACAATGCATTGAACAGAGTGAGCATTGCTGAGAGTGATGGACTAAGATGCCATGTCTCAGCGCTCCTGACCTCTCTTAAATCCATTCAGGAGACCAGTCATTAATGAGTACATTTGAAAATCTATTTCATGCAAAACAAGTTAAATAATGAGGAAAAAAAACTGGGACAATGTATTTTTAATAAGAGGAATTTTAATGGGAGGTTAGCACATCGATTTAACTAGCAGTGTGATAACTGTATTTTCAATAATCATTGCTGGACTTTTAGTTTGTGTACAAATGTTAAAAGGCGTAGTGAGGATGTTGATTATCCATGCGACAGCATCAACTGAATTCTAAATTCTCAGACCTTACAAAGTCAAAGGTTTGCATCCAAACACAAAACTCAAATCAACACATAGAGTGAATCAGCCAGAAAAAACTGCTTGAGATCTCCATGAAAGAAAGACAGACTTGTATTCTCTAACACCTTATTACATCTCTCAGAAATACCCCAAAGCACTTCATACACAGTTAATTACTTTGACATCAAATGACTGTTGTTATGCAGGAGAATGTATCAGTTGCTTTGTACGCATCATGATTACTTTTTAATTACTGGTGTAAAACGGGCACAACGAGGCTCAATTTTGGGGACCAACATTCGATTTTCTCCTGAAGAAGAACATTGCAAAGGTGCATTCCTGGAAAAGAAAATCCAATCACAGAAACCCTTGTTTACCCAAGTGCCATTTTTATTTGACTAAAGCAGATAAGGTCAACAATATAGTTTGTTACTTGCTGCCAATATATTTATTATTTTCATACCAGGGGGTCTGAAATTACCTTGATGTCTTCTTGTCTTTCCGTATGACTTGCAGTGCTGGTGTTATCCTGACGTGTTTCACTGGTATTATCCTGATTTGCTCTCAAGCTCTAAGAAAAAACACCCTTCTGTTTAAGCTCCCACACAATAAAACTGTCAGTCTCTTCTGACGCCATTTTCTAAGCAAGATCTTAACTGAAATCCCAGAATTCTTGTTTCTGCACACCTCCACACTCAGAATGATAGCGGAGCTAAAAGGGTTAAATTATGAAGACAGGTTGCATTTACTAGGCTTGTATTCCCTTGAGTATAGAAGATTGATCTAAATTGAGGTGTTTCAGATGATTAAAGGATTTGATAGGATAGATAGAGAAAAACTATTTCATTTGGTGAGGGAGTCCAGAACAAGGGGACACAACCGTAAAATTAAAGCTAGGCCATTTAGGGGTGATGTCAGGAAGCACTTTTTCACACAACGGGTAGTGGAAATCTGGAACACTCTCCTCCAAAAAGCTGTTGAGGCAAGGTCAACTGAAAGTTACAAAACTGAGATTGATAGATTTTTGTTAGGTAAGGGCATTAAGGGATATGGAACCAAGACCGGTAAATGAAGGTAAGATACAGATCAGCCATGATCTAAATAAATGGCACAACAGGCTTGAGGGGTTGAATGGCCTACTCCTATTCCTATGTTCCTCCTTATTAGGCAATCTATGAGTTTGTCTAACCAAGCTATCTTGTTACCATGGTTATGGCCCCTTCGCTCATGTGCGATATCCTACCTTAGTTTGAATGCACTTACTGCACATTGCCTACTTACCAAAGTCAAAAATTACCAAAGTCAAGAAGAGAAAATCAGCTGTGCTGGCAGGATATAAATCCATCCTAGGGGACATCTTCCCTCACATTGTCTATTGAGCAGGAAAAGATAATTCAGCGGGCTGGCACGATTTAAAAGGGGCAATTGATCCGCTGGTGTACGACGGTTCAAATTGATTTTGAATTTACTAGAGAGGCCAGAAACTTTCCAGTGGGGCATTCTCCCTCACACTAGGGATGGGCAATAAATGCTGGTCTTGCCAGCGACGCCCAGATCGCATAAGCGAATTAAAAAAAATACATTGCTGCAGTAAGTCAGGGAAAGAAAATCAAGCCAGCCGGTTTAAAAAGGGTGGAGAATCCACTATCGCCTGGCGATTTAAAGTTGAATATATTTAAATTTAAATACCTGTAACTTTCCAGCGGGATGTCTGTTCCGAATTTCAGGCAGTGTCTCACTTGACAATTCGCCTCTGGATTTAACGTCTACATCTGGAAGACGGCACCTCTGACACTGCACCACTCTCTCCGTACTGCACTGGAGTATCAGTCTAGGTTATGTTGTGCAAATGCTAGAGTAATGTTTGAACCCACAGTCTTCTGGCTCACGGGCTAGTGTGCTATCAAATAAATCAAGCTAAATGACTGAAGCTATTTAGTAAAATAAAACGGAAGTCTGAAAAAGATTTTTCTGCTGAAAGCAGGTTTAAAGCTCTCTGTTCCCCGTGATATATTATTAGAATAGTATATACCTGTACTAGACCATATTGGGGTGCGCAAATACATAGCATTGATGAGTACAGTTAATATTGAATGAGTGACTGAAAAGTGGATCAGATCACAGGTCCTCATGTTACTAATTGCCTCCATGCATCCTCCTTTTGCATAGAATGTGAATTGATTCCAACCACAGGTTTCCCCATGGCCACTGCTATTGCGGCTCTATGGTCAGTAAATAGGGAATGTACTTCAAGTAGAATGAGTTGGGCCAGTTTATATTTCTTTCACACAGTACAAAGCTAATTCAAAAGTAGATCTATAAATGAAGGGGGTTACCTTCAGCAATTAAAGCCATCATGTTAATCGAGTTGAGCAGTTTTATCAACAGGAGGGAGAAAGTGGCAAGCAAACAAGATGCATGCCACCGACCCAAATGGCTGAAAACGTCCCCTTCCTAAGTCCCAAGAGTGCGACAGTTTTGCTTGTGCTTACTGGTTCAAGAGCTCCTCCAGTGAATAAAGAAGTTTGACCAAAAAAAGGCTTATGTTCTGTGAGCATTCGCATGTTATTTTTAAAAAGGAAAATTAATAATCTTGTTTTGAGCTTAAAATGTCTCCCATCATTGGAAAAGGTCCAGTATTGGTGCAAGTAAAACTGCTGCACTACCAAGTGGGAAATTCATCAGGCCGGGAATATGGCCACCATTGCCTTCATTTTCAGTGCTGCCACTATAAACAATGAAGAAAAGTGAAAGCAAAGAGTTACTATTTACACCGCCTACTTTTAAAAATCCCACCCAGCAAAGTGCACTTTTAAAATGTTGAATTAAACAAAATTGCACCATCTATGGTTAGAGTTACTGAATTATAAGTTAATTAATTATATTTGTTGCTATTAGTTGGATGTTGTTTGTTCTCCAGACTTCATTAGCATACTCCAACTAGTAACTTGACTGAAAATAATGAAGCCCAGATTTGAGAAAGAGCATGCATTTAGAGAGCACCTTTTATGCTTTCAGGATGTCCCAAAGAGCTTCATAGCCATTGAATTATATGAAGTGTAGCCCCTGTTGTTTTGTAGGCAACCGCAACAGCGAATTTGCGCACATCAAGGTCCATAAACACCAATCTGTTTTTGGTACTGTTGGCTGAGGGATATATGTTGGCCAGGACAACAGGAACACACCCTTGCTCTTCTTTAAATAGTGTAGTAGGAACCGTACACCCATCTGAACAGGCAGACAGGGCCTCGGCTTAATATCTCATCCAGAAAATAGTACCTCTGACAATGCAGCATTCCCACAATACAGTGAAATGTCAAGCTAGATTATGTGCTTAAGTCCTAGGGTGGTGCTTGAAGCCTGAACTAGAGAGGAGAGCTACCATTGGGCCAAGTAATAAATAGCTCTGTGACTTAGACTTGTGAACTGACTTCAGCAAACCTGTCCTTACTTGAATAGATAGTTAACTACAATATTAACGTGCATTCCTGTCCTTCCACTGAGTAAGTGGGATAATTGCATTACTGTAAGAAAGAGCTGGAGTGGGTCCCAGTATTTCTAAAAATCATTGTGTGATTTGGGGCATCATGTATAACATAAGGCAAGTGTAAAAGGCTTGAGAATGAACCAGATAATATCAGGTCTCATGATAAAATCATAATCTCAATATGTTTCTGATTCTAAACTTACTTATTAGTATTAATTTCCAGGCTAACACAGAGCCTTTAATATGAGTATGTATAATGCAAGTAAAGGGATAATATTTGGGAAGCTTGTGTGCAGAAAGTAATCCGGAAATGTTCTATGTACATTGATGTTACTTAACGTGAGCAAATATACCAATCAGAAGTATTCAAACACATTTCATAATGGACCTTCATATTGTCAAAGCAACTAACAAATGGAAATATTTATTAAATAGAGGCTTTTATTAACAGATTTACAAAATGCAATTACAGCAGAATTCACTATTTACTGAAGTGTATCTGAGGCTTCATTAGTGTTACACATTTGTAAATTAGTAGCATAAAGTTATCAAAGCACTAAAATATCATAGTATCATAATATCATACAAAACGCTGAAAGGGTAGTTCCAAAAAAACTCAACATTTACATTTTCTTTTGGATTTTAAGCAAAAGTAGTCTGATCACATTTTGTACTTGCTGCTACATAAAGGCTTACAAAACAGGATATTCCACTTGGAATGATCCCTGACTAATACATTTCCGCTTTTAATACCAATTTGCTTCCGACACAAAAAAATTCAATATCATTTGGGGTTTTTTTCCAGTCACTTGTCAATTTCTGGTTCACTTTATTTCCCCCTCCCCAAAATCGGAACCCAACCAGTGATTTCCGCACACTTGGGCTGAATTAGAAGCGAATACATGACTAAAAAAAAGTTATTAAACTGTTATTGCAATGTATTGAAAACAAACCATTACAGAGACTGATCAGCTTTGAATGCTGCGCGTTAGCCAGTGAGACAGGCGCTGTAATAGACAGCATTGCTGGCGTCCGACAATGCAGAAATGAAACTGCTCTCCTCGCAGGACACACCTCTTGGGTTCAGTTTCGACAGAGAGACGTGAAAGTTTTGCCCAGAGGCATCCGGACGAGTCCTTGCTAGATTTAAATATTGGTCGAACTCGCTGCGATCAACATCTGTCCAAAGCTCAGTTGGACCCATGTGTTCCACGTTGTCGACGTGTTGCGCTTCGGGGGGAGGCGAGAGCTGCCCCAGGTGAGCAGACATGCTGCCCTGGCCTCCGGGGCACAGCTGGCTGTAATACAGGTGTTGTGGGTTCCGAACCAACTCGGCCACATTGGCAGAGATTTGGTCAGAATAGGACAAGGCGCCCGGCTTCTCCCGGCTATAGTCCATGTGGTGCTGGTAGTTTCTGTAAGATAGATTGCAATCTTCCTGTATGTGCGACGGAAAGAATACCGGATCCAACACGTCCAAGGGAGACATCTCGGGAGTGGGCAGACCATAGTTCTCGAACTCCGGGCCCATGCCGTGCAAATCTCGGTAGTGACCGAGCGAAGGAAGTTGATGTTGGCCCGAGCGTCTGCCTTCGTGATGATTCCTGTGGAAACTGTCGCCGCAACCTCCCTGGCTGTTCCTGAGGGCAGAGCCGTGATTCTGTGCCAGAAGATTGGTCTCTATTCGTTTGACTTTCTTGCTCTGCTTCTTCCTGCGCGGTCGGTATTTGTAGTTGGGGTGGTCTTGCAGGTGTTGGACACGGAGTCGCTCAGCCTCTTCCACAAAAGGACGCTTCTCGTCAAAAGGAAGAGATTTCCACGACTGTCCTGTGGGATCACAGAAAAATCAATCCACACACACATTAACGAAACTGTCGAGCAGAACATGTCGGAAATAAATTAATTGAGTGTATCGAATGATAAGTTGAGTCAGGAACAATTGTTTCGAAAAAAAACTAATGGGTTAGATATAATCAGAATATAGCGACTTGCTAAAACTGCTAGGGAAAAGTTATGATGAGGGCTTCGGTTCATTGAAGAGTTACCAATAAAAAACTTTAAAAAGTTTGAGACAGACACACATTCGCGCGTTAATTTCGGTCTTTTTGATTCAATTTCACAACACAGGTTACCAAATCTGTAAGTCTTGAATATAACCACTGCTGTATTATCAGCAAAATCTAAATGCACGTATTGGCCAGTTAAATCAGATGGCATTTCTTTGATGTCCCCCCCCCTCTCTCTCTCTATAGTATACCTTTATTTGTATCGGTACGGTAACTGAAAAATGTCTCTGCTTACCAAGCATTTTACTTAGTACTGCATTGTGCAGATCGGGGTTTTGTTGAGCTAGCCTTTTTCTTTCGTCCTTTGCCCACACCATGAAAGCGTTCATGGGGCGTCTGATCCGCGATTCGGCGTCCGCTTTCCCCTCCGGTTTAGCCGCAGATTGAGCCGATGCAAGTCCGGTTTGAGAGGCAGGACTCGCGGACTGAGCCCATGGAGAGGCGGCCGTGTCCAAGCCAGAGCCCCCGGGCTGCGAATCCTCTACACCGCAGTAATCGGCCTCAGAAATACTCATTCCAGCCAAAACACTTTGATCTGACCGCTTACAGCCAACTGCTTTCAACCGGGCAGATTTCTCTGTCAATCACAATACAGTACTACCTTAAATCTTACTCAGAAACTTCTGCTCTTGGTTCAGCTGTTCCAAGTGCAAATATACAGAAGCAGCACCAATCAGAAATCAGGAGCCGTGATTTCACCAATCAAACAAAAAGCAAGTTGTAGAGAGGCGGAGATTATACCAACAAACCAATGAGGTGCTAGCTGATGCTTTTAAAGGTGGCTCCTTGAACAGTGAGATTATCATAAATCCATATTTTTGGATAGTCTTAATACAATCACCTTCATATGTAATGCCCAGAAAATAGTAACACACACACGGATTACTATCAAAATATCAAGTGTAAGTGGTTGTAGACTTAAGACGACGTGATGAAAATGCAAGTCACTTAACGGATTTATTTTTCCCATTGCAGAATGAAGATTGAAAGGAGATATAGATGCGGGGTTTTAACGTGGCGAGAGATGGGATAATGGAAGAACAAATAACTCTGAACAAATAGCTAGGAAATGTAGACATAACACTGAAGAGCCGCCTGAAGTCAGATATTTTCCCTAAAAGTAGTGGATATGATAATATACTAATAGCCTCCAGGTGAAGCAATCAGTCTTGTGATATTTAAGGGCTGGATGAATATTTGGCTCGGAACGGGTTTGTAGATTACACAGTTCTGTAGAGAAAGACATTCAAAAGCCTTGGTACATCAGTCTTGAGGTACTGACCGGGGGGGTGGGGTGCACTTTCAAGGAAGGTAACTGTTCAGGTTTGATGGGTAGTATGGAGCTCTACTGGGTTTACCTTATGGAGAAACTCTACAGAAACTTTCCTCAGCAAACTAAATGGGCCAGAGGACTTCCTCGGACAGGTTATAGGTCCTTGGTGGAAGAAATTAGGACCCGAATGGGTTTTCTTCCAATTATTTCTAATATATTACAGGGGCATTTCCAAACATCTCACAATCAATGGTTACTTTTGAAATGCAGTGACTGTTATGTAGGCAAACATGTCAGTCAATTTGTGCACAGCAAGGTCCTAGATACTACAAATGAAGTGAATAACCAGCTAGTCTGTTTTTGCTGATGTTGGAGGGAGGAATGTTACAGAACCCCAGAGTGCTCTGGGACCTTTTGTGTCTCTCTGAACAGAGAGGCAGGGCTTCAGTTTAGTAAAATCACCAACCATCCAACCATCCAGCACTCAATACTGCACTGAAGTGTCAGCTTAAACCATGTCCTCGAATCCTAGAGTGGGGCTTGAAATGGCAATTTTCTAACTTACAGGGGGCATGATTATAAACTGAGCTATTGGGCACATATGTGGGTATTAAATATAGAACAGAGACAGATGTTAGAATAGATCTCTACTTATCTTTATGTTTCCTACATTACAACAGTGGCTGCATTTCAAAAAGTACTTCATTGGCTGTAAAGCGCTTTGGGACGTCCGGTGGTCGCGAAAGGCGCTATAGAAATGCAAGTCTTTCTTTTAAACGTATGCTATTCATTCATGCGGGTTAAACGTGCTATAAATTTTAATTTTACCATCTTCAAACATTCCATTAAAAAAGTACAATCCATCATCTGGTTGCTCGTGAAGAAGCAGGTTCAGCAACAGCACTTCTGTCGTTCCAGTTTAACACCTTAGAATAATCATATTGCCTTTAAAATAAAATTAAAACCTAAATTGAAAAACATACTCTATTTATATGATTATAAGTTTAATTAGTCTTTTTTCTATTCGAATAGACCGGTCCAAAATATGAGATGTCCGTTCAATGAATCCTTCAGGTGTTTTAACCCACCCACCATACAGAAACTTCATTAACTAGCGGTGTATAGCTAAAATGAGATCGTCTATCATTTCAGATATGAATTTTTCATTATATAAATATTTTGCAAAGTGATTTACCGATATGTATCACTGATAAAATGGCAATAATTGAATTTGGTGACAATTCCCCACTGATTTGTCCATTGGGAATGACATTTAGATGACTAATTAACAAATGTTTTTTTCTAACATCCATAGTTGCTCGGCTATGGTCAGACATTTTACTGGGACATCTGGCAGAGCAATTAATGTTTTGTTTGGTCCTTTCTGTCCCTTGTTTGTCCTTATTTATGGTGATTACAAATATGTGAGAGTACAGATGTAGATTTAAGCACTTCTCTTGTAATACTGTGTATTGGTACCGCACAAATTCTAACCTGATTATAGAGCCAATTAAAGATAGAGCATGCATTTATATAGCGCATTACAGATCCTCAGTTCCTCCCAAAGAATACTTTTGAAATGTAGTCACTATTATGATGTGGGTTATGACCACAGCCAGTTTGTGCACAGCAAGATCCCACAAGCAACACTGAGACAATGACTAGTTAAGGTGAGTTGATGTTGGGTGTGGAATAAATGTTAACTGGGAGATCGGGGGGAAACTCCCCCGTTATTCTAATCTTTCACACACACACACACCTGAACAGGTCTTGGTTTAACATCTTATCGCAGAGACAGTACAGCATTTCCTTAGTACCGTTAACCGGGGATTAGGTGTTGGCATTAAGCATGTTACCATTGTTGCAATTCTAAACGTCAGGTTAAACACTACTGTTGAGTTGGAATTTGATTTTTTTTAACAGAAAAACTTTCCGTGTCTCTTTTATGTCCAGGTAGTACTGTACACTTGTAGTGGATTTCTTCAAAGCGGCTTCCGGCTAGCTTTAACATGGGAAACCCTGGTGAATTACAGTGCACTGCTGTTTTTTCATTTTCGCGTTTCCTTCATTTTGATTGTTCGGAAATGTTAATAGCGGTTTTGACAAAACTCTTGCTACTGTTGTTGACATGCCAGCTGAAGAGACAATTCATCATCGTGCCCAATTAATCCTTAAAACTAATTGATAGCTCGATTGCTAGCACCGCAATGTCGTTCAATATAACTTTGGTTTTCGATCAAATGAGATCGAAAATACCTTTTAATTCTCGGCGGTTGCTTTTCCGTTTTATTAGATCGCCATCTGCGCATTTGACTTTTATGAAATTAGACAGTGAACAGTATTGGAATGTCACGTTCGAAAGAAGCTACAATTTAATAAAAACGAAGCGCCCAATTACAAGAGCCACTTATTACTCTTGCAAACGCTTACTGATTGGGTGTAAATGGGCTCCCCGAATTCATTCTAAATTGTATTAAGAGTTGACGTTATTCTGTTAACGATTAAACCCACTGCCTATTTCTTTTATCAGTTAAAACATTAATCTGTTTTATCCCATTTAATACCAAGTTGTAAAATGAAACAGTTCACGTTTAAACAGCATTCCATATATTTACAACTAAGTTCATTAAGTACAGTCCAGAAAATATCTATCTGTTCGCTACCGCATGATTAACAGGTAATTGGTGTTTTGTCAGTTTCCTTCCAGTGATTTTTGTATCTTTAGACATAAGTTTTCAGAGAACAGATACCAACACGCCCTCCCCCGGAAAATTGTTGAATATTCTACGTAAAATAACTAATGTAGGAGTTTCAATAATCTAAGGAAGAGCAAACTATTTAATCAAGGTCATTATTATATTTGTACTGTTCTTAAATAAATACACCTTTATTAAAATGAATACTTCTTGCACACAATTATTCAATGCATTTAATATCACGAGATAAGTAATCGAAATGTATAATTACAAACAAAAAAGTCAATCAATAAATACTATTTCGTCCTGCTTTAGTCAATAGACGGGACGCATTTTATTTATTTCATTTTACAAACAATGGCTGTAAATAAAAAGTGATTACTGCAGTTTTAATCAAATTTACACGAATTTAAAAAATATATTAAATCACAAAACGGAATTACTAACTGCTTGGTGCAGTTACTAAATCCCAGGGATAGTAAAAATGGTTTAAGAAGTTATACTCGAATCTGCTGTTTGTCTTGGGTGCAAGGACTGAAACGGTGTTAGTACAATACTTGTTCTGAAAGAATTTTTGAAGTTGTAAATACAATTTAACATATCGATTTTAAATAACGACATGTTTATGTCACTGCTAGAGAATGTAGTTCCTGTATCAGTAATCATTTGGTGCATCTGCTTTCCACTTCACCGTGGGCATCAAGTGAAAGATGTCTTAAGCTCTTGGCAACTAAATGCAACAGACCGCCCTGCAGTTCCAGGAACACAGTGATCAGGGCCAAGGGAGGAGCTGGAAAGCGCTTCTGTTCCACGTCAGCACTGCAGAACTTAGCTCGGTTACATTTAAAGTGAACTCACAAATAATGTCTTTCAAATTAAGAACCTGCTATCCTGTCGCTTAACCTTTAATCCACCCTCCCCTGATTCGGAAGCATAACAAAAAGTACATTTAAAACTGGAATAAACCTAAGCATAGGTTGGCCCACCGTGGCTTGCTGTCGTAAACATTGTCATAGAATCATAGAAATTTACAGCACAGAGGAGGCCATTCGGCCCATCTTGTACCTGCTGGCCGACAAAGAGCTATTCACCCTAATCCCACTTTCTAGCACTTGGTCCGTAGCCTTGTAGGTTATGGCACTTCAAGTGCATATCCAAGTACTTTTTAAATGTGCTGAGGGTCTCTGCCTCTACCACCCTTCCAGGCAGTGAGTTCCAGACCCCACCCTCTAGGTGAAAAATATTCTCCGTAAATCCCCTCTAAACCTCTGACCAATATATGTCCTCTGGTTACTGACCCTTCTGCTAAGGGAAATAGGTCCTTCCTATCCACTCTATCTTAGCCCCTCATAATTTTATACACCTCAATTTGGTCCCCCCTCAGCCTCCTCTGTTGGTACAGTAGCCATAGTATGATATGTGCAAACTAAAATCATTTCACATTTTCCAGAACATTTAAATATATGCACAGTAAACGTTACTAAACCCAATAATTTCATCAGTTACTTTGTGAGGGTGTTTTGTACCTCTCATTGCACTTCCTCTTACATCAAGCTATCCAAGTTCATGTGCAACTGTACTTTGGATCTCACTTTATTCTCACACGCTCTATTTTACATTAAGGAACATTCAGTGTAGGGTGAATCTTCCACAGCAACTAAGTGCCTTCCCTGGAATGATTAGATTGTACCAAGCATAGAATATGAGCAACACAACCACATTTACTCGATACCATTCCCTTAAGCCTAATTATATGGCAGTAAATGGAAAGGCCTCCTTTTGCAGTTTCTTAGGCTGTATTTATACCACAGATACTAGTGGTATCTTGTGTACCCTACCTGACTCCAACTACAAATTACATAGAATAAACAGCACAAAAACAGGCTATTCTGCCCAACTAGTGGTGTTTATAATCCACACAACTCTCCTTACATTCCATCTACTTCATCTCAGCCTTTCAGCATATCTTTCTATTCCCTTTGCTCTCATGTACTCATCTGGTTTCCTTTTGAAAGCAACTAAACTATTTACCTCAACCACTTCCTGTGGTAGCGAGTTCCACATCCTAACCACCCTCTGAGTAAAGAAACTTCTCCTTAGTTCCCTATTGGATTTATTAATAAACATCTTGTATTTATGGCCTCTAGTTCTGGAATCTCCCACAAATTAAAGCGAGGATTCTACCTTCTTGCTCTATAAGACATAAGACGTAGGAGCAGGAGTAGGTCATTTGCCCCCTTGAACCTGCTCTGCCATTCAATAAGATCATGGCTGATCTCATCTTGGCCTCAACTATACTTCCTTTCCCACTCCCCATAACCCTTGATTACTATTCAAAAATCTGTCTATCTCCACCTTAAATATACTCAATGACCCAGCCTCCACAGCTCTCTGGCGAAGAGTATTCCAAAGATTCATGACCCTCTGAGAGAAGAAATTCCTCCTCATTTCCATTTTAAATGGGTGCTCCTTTATTCTGAAATTATGCCCTAGTTCTAGATTCCCCCACATGAGGAAACATCCTCTCTGTATCTACTCTGTCAAGCCCCTTCAGAATCTTATATATTTCAATAAGATCCCCTCTCATTCTTCCAAACTCCAATGAGTATAGGCCCAACCTGCTCAACCTATAAATTGTCACAGCATTTAATTTGATCAAGGGCATCACTAGGATTCAAATTTAAGATCCTCCGGGGCTCCTGTCCCAGTGGTTAAAATTTAAATGTTTGCAGAGTGCAGGCAGGAGTGTCCAGGTCCAGGTAGACTTAAAATGTTCAATGCACTTTTCAGATCTCTTTGGACACGCCGGTGGAGTTACTCCACGCGGTATCAAACTGAAGTGCCATAAAACTGTCTGCTTCAAGGGTTCCCACGCAACTGTAATCCAGAGTTGGTTTAGGCCCCAACTACAGGATTATGCAGCAACTTACTTTCACTGCAAAGTGGAAATTGCTTTCTAGTTGCTGCTAAAGTTGCAACAAACCTCCAGTCTCTTATGCTGGAATTGTTATGACTAGTTTAGGCTGACAGTAATGTGAATGCATTATCAAAATATCAGCTTAGAGAAACTAAATCACATTCCAATTAGCCTTTCTTCCTCTAATCTAAACACGGCAGGATTTGAAAACGATCCAAATAGATGACTCTGTGCTAGAATAGAACAGGTGGAACCACAAACAGCACCACAGACACTGATACAAAATTGCATAAAATAAAGTCTTAAGAAATTTTCAGTTTGAAATACAGTACTTAAAATTATTGCAAAAATCATGGAAATCTAATAAAAAGATTTGCGATCTAACACACAATGCCATGGCAAGCCCCCCACAAGATAAATGTGAGTGGGAAGGTCATTGTGCATCTTTGCTCATCCATGCAGAGAAATCTAAGCTTCCCCATCACAGCTGGTTTTATTTCTCTTCACTTCCTTCTCCACCCTTCCCAATTAAAGACCGCTAAATAAATTAGTTCTGTTAATGTCAATCCGGTTTCTAGTAATTATGCTACAATCTAAAGCCTAAAGAATGTGACATCTTATATAGTAGCCTGACTTTGAAAGGGCATGAGACAGCTTGTCTGGACAATGAAACACCATGCTACAGGTACAGAAAGTTTGCTCTCAATGTTATCATGCATAATTAGAGCATAAATTCGAAATGACTGAATTGGGTTAAAGTTGGTATCATTCTCTTTTTTAGTAAAATCACACTTCAGCTAACCAGCACATAATAGAGAAAAAAGACAACTCTTAATTTTACTTTGGCACCTTTGTATTTTCAAAGAATACCATAAATACACAACATTTGTGTTGTGCTTGAATATTTGTGCATAATAACATTTGTTATTTTAGAACATCTATAAAATGAAAGGGTAAGTTCACAATCTCATACTTCCAGGAAGTGCAGATCAGAGAATCACTGCTGTGGTGTTGTAGTCTTATCTCTTACCTGCGCTTCTTTTGAGCGTAGCTTCCCGTTGAGAGTGAGGATCAATTAATTTATCCATGAAAGTCTTTTACTTAGTGTTTATCTATAGGCCCCAATTTTAACGGGGAGGGAGCGGGGTGGGGGGACAGTTTTGTGGTCAGGAAACCTGGAAGAATGGGTTTCCCTCAGGTCCTGCTGAATTTAACAGCAGCATCTGATTACCCTTTTTGGACTCCATTTTACTGCCTGGGCTGTCGGGCAGGTAGACCATCAACACCAGGCCGCAGCCTGGGAGCGGAGAGGAGGGAGAGAGAGATTGGGGGTCGGGGGGGTGAGGGGGTCACATCGATTCGGGGGCCGGGGGGACATCGATGGGGGGACCCGGGAAGATCGGTGGCTGGGGGCGACAATGATTGGGGGGGGGGGGGGAGGCCCGGTGAAATCGGGGGAGGAGAGGAGAATATCGTGGAAGGGGCCAGAGAGATCGGGAGAAGTTTGAGGGCGGGGCCGGAGAGATCGGGGGGTGGGGGGCGGGGTGGCGGGGGTTGGGGGGTGGGGGGCGGGGTGGTGGAGAGATTGGTGGAGAAGAGGAGAATATCGTAGAACAGGGCAGAGAGATCGGGGGAGGAGGAGAGAAGATCGCGGGGGGCTCTTGGAGGTCATGGATGGGCCAGAAGGAGATTGCGGGCCATAGAGGACATTGGGAGGACATAGGATTGTGGTGGTTGGGTTCAATCGCTGGGGCGGTTAATCGATTTCTGTGGTGAGCCAGAAGAAAGCACTCATGCTCCTCCTGGTCCACAAGCACGGCTGGAAAATCACTTACCTATTCCATGCAGCAATCCTCACCTTGCTTTAGCTGCTGAGTTTCCCGTAGCCTGGGAAACCTGCCTGACCAGCATTAAAGCTGGAACAGAGAAAAAATCTGAGGCACGTGGCCTCATTAAAATATTTAAATGAGCAACCCGCCTCCAGAGAGCGGGTTGGCCACTCACCACGTCCCATCTCTGTTAAAACTGGAAGTGGGCGGGTTCGAGGCAGGTTGGGTTCGGGTTTCAGATTTTTTTACATTTTTTATTACCACCCGACTCAAACCCACCCGTTTTGGGGGTTAAAATTCCCCTCATAGCATCAGTCCTTAAAGTGTGGCTTCTGATGCATCGCACCTCAGGATGTCACGTCTCAGGGCATTATACATCTGTAAGGCAAAAAAAAAGGCGATTGGCTTAAATAACCATTTATCTAAGTTACCAATCAAATATCTAATTGGATAAATGTGAACAACTAAAATGAGCAAAAGGATTGAAGGATGTGTAATGAGCAGAACAACCAAACAAACAAATCCTCCATTTGTTTTCAAACCTACCATTTAAAAGCCAGCAAGTACCACAAAACCAAACAATCAATTTATTCAAATAATAACTTCTTCACACAGTTTCATAGGGACATAGGAACAGGAGTACGCCATTCAACCATTCAATTAGATCATGGTTGATCTGTACCGCAACACCATTTACCTGCTTTTGATCAATATCCCATGACCCTTACCTAATAAAAATCTATCACTCTCAGTCTTGAAAATTTCTGTTAAGGCAGTGTTCGCAGTCTTTCGGGGAGAGAATTCCACATTTCCACTACCCTTTCTGTGAAAAAGTGCTTCCTGATTTCACTCTTGAATGGACTAGCTCTAATTTTATGATTCTGGATTCACCCACCAGAGGAAATAGTTTCTCTGTATCTACTCTATCAAAACTTTTATAATTTTAAACAGCTCAATTAGATCACCGCTCAACCTTTCAAATTGTGGGAAATACAAGCCAAGTTTATCAAATTTCTCCTCATAATTTAACTCTTTAAGCTCAGGTTTAATCCTGGTGAATCCGTGCCTTACCCCCTCCAAGGCCAATATATCCTTCCTGAGGTGGGGTGCCCAAAACTGAACGACGTACTCCTGATGAGGTCTGACCAAGTCTCTGTACAACTGAAGCATCACTTTCTCCCCTTTGCATTCCAGCCTTCTTGAAATAAACGTCAACATTCCATTAGCCTTTTTGATTATTTTTTATACCTGTGCACTAGCTTTTACTGAGTTGTGTTCCTGGACACCCAAGTCACTTTGCTCCTCCACAGTTCCGAGTTTCTCGTCACTAAGAAAATATTCCCATTTGTCTTTCTGGATCCAAAGTGGAATGCAAATAAGGAATGCCAAAATATATGCAAATAAGGGGCCTATCGCCTGCTTGCAGCCCCCACTGCAAGATTGGTTTGCTCTGAGGCAGCCGACACCAGCACTCAGGAAAACCAGGTCTGAATGATGACCCAGGCCACAACCAACTAGGTAACATTTCTAAAAATACTTACCTGAATGTGGAGCTGGGAGCAACAAGTGTGCCCGGCGTGCTGACATTTTGGCCAGCTTTAACTATTCCACCCCCCCCCCCCCACCCCCAAACCCCACACCCTCCACCACCCCCCCACCACCCCCCACCACACCCCCCCCCACCCCCCCCCACCCCCCCCCCACCCCCCCCCCCACACACCCCCCCACACACCCCCAGGTAATGTCCTGGATTGGGGTGTGTACACACAACATTCTGACTCAGATGTGAAAGTTCTAACAGCTAACCTAAGCTGATACGTAAAGGTATAAGTGAGCATTCTGTTATAGGGGAAAGTAGTGGGGTCAATGGATGGAAAGAAGGGGAACACTGCAGCATCACTTGTTAAAAGGTACCCATCTAACTATCTGAACTACCTGTAATACTGTATAAATATCTAAAGTTTAATACACTCTTTAAAAACTCAAAACCAAAGGAAATTCAGTCTTCAGAGATTAACATGTATTGAACTTTGATGCTATAAATAATTCAACTCACTTTGGTAGGGTGGAGTAGTCAATGTTTTTCTTCCATTTAGTAACAAGTTCTACTTCAATATAGCACCATCATGTTAGACCTGGTTAGCTGGATATGGCAGATGCCATGATTCATACATTGGATGAAAATATACTTGTGTGACATAAAATATGATTGTTTTATAAATGCGTAGGTAATGCAAACCAATACATGAGCAATGGTGCAGAAAAAGTATGTCTCCACCCACCCAATCATCCTCGATTTAAAGTGCTAGTACATACAAAGTGATGAGCTGTGTTGGGCCAGTAGTTTACAGTGTTATGAAGTAGTGGGATGTTGGTTTGCATCCATGATTCCCTGTATGGTGAATTTCTGATCTGTTCTATCTGGCAAGCAAAGATACAGTGCATCTCCTCAAAAAGGGAGGATCATTGTGAGGGGGAATCTTGCAGCAGTATGGGGGAAGTGGCACAGGGAGGAGGAAGGTGTGGCTTGATTTTAGATGTTGAAATTTATAAGCAGCTACAATTACCTGGATTTGCCTATTTAAACAATTTCTCCACAGGGCGTACTTGAGCAGTTGCCTTAAAGGGACAGGTACAGTTAAATATAATTCCATTTAGCAGCTGAACATCACAACTGTGCTCCAGAGTCCAGACTATCTGTGAATAATGTTATAAGACATAAGAATTAGGAGCAGGAGTCGGCTATACAGCTCCTCGAGCCTGCTCTGTCATTCAATAAGATGATCTTCGACCTCAACTCCACTTTCCCGCCTGATCCCCATATCCCTTGATTCCCCCAGAGTCCAAAAATCTATCTATCTCAGCCTTGAATATACTCAACAACTTAGCTTCCACAGTCCTTTGGGGTAGAGAATACCAAAGATTCACAAGCCTCTGAGTGAAGACATTCCTCCTCATCTCAGTCTTAAATTATCCTGAGACTCTGCCCCCTAGTTCTAGACTCTCCAGCCAGGGGAAACAACCTCTCAGCATCTACCCTGTCACACCCTCTCAGAATTTTATATGTTTCAATGAGATCACCTCTCATTCTTCTAAACTCCAGAGCGTATAGGCCCAATCTACTCAACCTCTTCTCATAGGACATCCCTCTCATCCCAGGAATCAGTTTAGTGAACCTTTGTTGTACCACCTCTAAGGCGAATTATTTACAGTAATGTTAATTATTAGTATTGTGTAAAGAAATTAGAGTAGAATAATATTTATATAGGATATATTCTATTCGATGGATAGTTAACAAATCATTATTTGTATGGTAAGACTTGTGGTTTGCAAGTTCAAAATTACTCACAAAAAAGTTAGTCTTTCCATTATACAGTATAAAAGCTTTCAAAGCAATGATGCAGGAATTGTTGGCTGATGAATAACTAGACACTTAAGTACCTTCAACATTAATATTTATATATATATATACACATAAAGGAGAAGGGAAGTGTAAAGAGGAGTACTTTCAATAATAATGAGCTCTCTCCATCCCCATCTGATTGTTTAAAATGTATGCTTAGAAAAGATCTCCTAACTCAAAGCAGATTTGTACAACTGCAATCTCTTTTTTTTTAATCAAGCAGAACCATCATTTTGGGTTTCCCTCTGAGCAGGGAGCTGGTGAGTTAATATCAGCTGCCGCAATGTCAATGAGTGGCTTAATTGAAAATAGCACTCATTGTCATCCTTCCCCTTCCTGGATGTCAACTGAGGAGACATCTGCACTATGAAAGTTCAGTACCAGCTGGATATACTTGGCCAACACTAAATGTGGACTTGGCTGGTACTGAATATTCCTTGCTCATGACTTTTTTTGCCATTTTTGCACAATACCTGGATGGTGGAAATGCTTACATTTCAGTTCTACTTTATTGCAGTTGCCAAATTCCTCCTCTGAATACCTTAACTAACTGAAGATATGACTTTCCCATGATGTTATGCTACACATACATTTACACACAGGTTCCACTAACTGGCAACATTTATTTGTGTAACTCAAGGATTACAGTGTAAATTGAGCATTGTATCTGCAAACACAGGGATTTGCATCAAGGATCTTAACTGTTATGCCACTAGGTCACCGATTGTGTATTGTTCTGATAAAAAAATTGCAAAATACAGCACATGATTAAGCTATTTACATTTTAGCTTAATAGGTATAACCTATCCATAATTCTTTGTGGGAGCCACCTGAAAAAAATCATCATACTATGAGGCTGAGTTATAGGAAGAGTATTTAGTATTTTTCCTATTGAAGACGCCATTACAAATACATATTGGGACCAATTTTCCTGTATTGGTGTAAGACTTCTGTAAAAGGTTAAGAACTAGTGCAAATCCCACCTGAATGGTAGTGTGCTTATAGCACTCAAATGTCTTTGCATCTGCACAATCAGCCAGCATTATGATTAGTCAGGCCTTCACATGTACCTGTGCTATCAGGCCTGTTGCCACAACCTACCTTCAAATGTAGAGCCTCTTTGTGTACTAATTGTGTGCGAAAGTAAGATCATTCACCTCTGTCTGCAGATAGTGTTGTTCCCATGGGCACAGAGCACCTCTCGTGTAGTCCAATCTGCCTGGCATCCCTTTGGTGGTCCTCTTCTTCTTCCTAGTACCTCAGATAGGCAGATTCTCATTGGGAAAGCCAATGATCCTACTAATGGTACTTGGGCCAACAAATAATTGGTAGAAAGGCCTATAAAAACTAAAGTGCCAGGAGGAAAAGAAAATGGCAGAACTGGACCTCAAAATTGTTGCAACAATCTGGCCTTTTTAATGCATTTACCTGTGCTGCTCATTAATTGTACTTGCCATATGACTGATGTAAAGGGCACAAAAAGACTAGAGAGGCATCAGTACGGTGTTCACTCATAATTTAAATATGAAGCTTCCACTTTTTGCATACAGGAGCTTCCTCCGCTTGCCTTACAACCCACTGGATGTGTACATTGTGTGCACAAGGGGCAGAGACCTGGTGTTCTGAGTCTCTGCTCCCAATTCCTCTCTGTAATGCCTCAGGTACTGGCACACACAGGACATAATGGACACGGAAATTATGTCCATCTTCCTGCTACTATATATCACAGAATGAACAATGAAGGATTACTGTTTACTCATTTTATGCCAGTTGTTGGGAACACTTTTAATGAGAACATTTTTAAGGAAAGGGGAAAAAAGTGCTAGAATATTGATTAATTTTACAATTATTATTTTAATTCATTCCTGAGATGTGGGCATCTCTGGCAAGACCAGCGTTTATTGCCCATCCCTTATTGCCCTTGAGAAGGTGGTGGTGAGCCGCCTTCTTGAACCGCTGCAGTCTGTGTGGTGAAGGTACTCCCACAGTGCTGTTAGGGAGGGAGTTCTAGGATTTTGACACAGCGACGATGAAGGAACGGCGATATATTTCCAAGTAAGGATGGTGTGTAACTTGGAGGGGAACCTGCAGGTGATGGTGTTCCCATGCGCCTGCTGCCCTTGTCCTTCTAGATAGTAAATGTTGCGGGTTTGGGAGGTGTTGCCAGGTGAGTTGCTGCAGTGCATCTTCTAGATGGCAGCCACTGTGAGTCGGTGGTGGAAGGAGTGAATGTTTAAGGTGGTGGATGAGGTGCTAATCAAGTGGGCTGCTTTGTCCTGGATGAGCTTCTTGAGTGTTGTTGGAGCTGCACTCATCCAGGCAAGTGGAGAGTATTCCATCACACTCCTGACTTGTGCCTTGTAGATGGTGGAAAGGCTGAGTAAGGAGGTGAGACACTCGCTGCAGAATACCCAGCCTCTGACCTGCTCTTGTTGCCACAGTATTTATGTGGCTGGTCCAGTTAAGTTTCTGGTCAATGGTGACCTCCAGGATGTTGATGTTGGGGGATTCGGCGATGGTAATGCTGTTGAATGTCAAGGGGCAGTGGTTAGGCTCTCGTTTGTTGGAGATAGTCATTGCCTGGCACTTGTGTGGCGCGAATGTTACTTGCTACTTATCAGCCCAAGCCCGAATGTCATCCTGGTCTTGCTACATGCATGGACTGCTTCATTATCTGAGGAGAAGCGAATGGAACTAAGCACTGTGCAATCATCAGCGAACATCCCCACTTCTGACCTTATGATGGAGGGAAGGTCATTAATGAAGCCGCTGAAGATGGTTGGGTTGAGGATGCTGCCCTGAAGCACTCCTGCAGCGATGTCCTGGGGCTGAGATCATTGACCTCCAACAATCACAATCATCATCCTTTGTGCTAGATATAACTCCAGCCAGTGGAGAGTTTTCCCCCCGATTCCCATTGACTTTAGTTTTACTAGGGCTCCTTTTTGCCACACTCGGTCAAATGCTGCCTTGATGTCATGGGCAGTCACTCTCACCTCACCTCTGGAATTCAGCTCTTCTGTCCATGTTTGGACCAAGGCTGTAATGAGGTGTGGAGCCGAGTAGTTCTGGTGGAACCCAAACTGAGCATCGGTGAGAAGGTTGTTGGTGAGTAAGTGCCACTTGATAGCACTGTCGAAGACACCTTCCATCACTTCGCTGATGATTGAGAGTAGACTGATGGGGCGGTAATTGGCTGGATTGGATTTGCCCTGCCTTTTGTGGACAGGACATACCTTGGCAATTTTCCACATTGTCGGGTAGATGCCAGTGTTGTTGCTCTACTGGAACAGTTTGGCTAGAGGTGTGGCTAGTTCTGGAGCACAAGTCTTCAGTACAATAGCCAGGATGTTGTCTGGGCCCATAGCCTTTGCTGTATCCTGTGCGCTCAGCCATTTCTTGATATCACAGAGTG
Source organism: Somniosus microcephalus (assembly GCF_052327205.1). NCBI lineage: Eukaryota > Metazoa > Chordata > Chondrichthyes > Squaliformes > Somniosidae > Somniosus > Somniosus microcephalus. Next base: position 163,431,059 of record NC_140999.1, on the reverse strand, counting down.
AATCGAATTGGCTGAAGACTGGCTTCTGTGAAGGTGGGAACCTCAGGAGGATGCGGAGATGGATCGTCCACCTGAAGTTGTTTGCAAACACTTCAGCCTTGTTTTGTGCACTCGCGTGCTGGGCTCCATCATCATTGAGGATGGGTATGTCCATGGAGCCTCCTCCTCCCATTAGTTGTTTAATTGTCCACCACCATTCACGACTGCAGAGCTTTGATCTGATCTGTTGATTGTGGGATCACTTAGCTCTGTATATAGCCTACTGTTTCTGCAGTTTATCATGTATGTAGTCCTGTGTTGTAGCTTCACCAGGTTTTCACTTTTAGGTATTCTTGGTGCTGCTGCTGGAATGCTCTTCTGCACTCCTCTTTGAACCAGGGTTGGCCTCCTGGCTTGATAGTAATGGTAGAGTGAGGGATATGCCAGGCCATGAGGTTACAGATTGTGGTGGAATACAATTCTGTTGCTGCTGATGGCCCACAGTGCCTCGTGGATGCCCAGTTTTTAGCTGCTAGATCTGTTCTGAATCTATCCCATTTAGCACGGAGGTAGTGCCACACAACACGATGGAGGGTGTCCTCAGTGTGAAGACGGGACTTTGTCTCCACGAGGACTGTGCGCTGGTCACTGCTACCAATGCTGCTACGGACAGATGCATCTGTGACGGGTAGATTGGTGAGGACGAGGTCAAGTATGTTTTTCCCTCGTGTTGGTTCTCTCATCACTTGTCGCAGGCCCAGTCTGGCAGCTCTGTCCTTCAGGACTCGGTCAGTAGTGGTGCTGCTGAGCCAATCTTGGTGATGGACATTAAAGTCCCCCACCCATGGTACTTTCTGTGCTCTTGTTACCCTCAGTGCTTCTTCCAAGTGGTGTTCAACATGGAGTAGTACTGATTCATCCGTTGAGGGAGGGTGGTAGGTGGTGATCAGCAGGAGGTTTCCTTGCCCATGCTTGACCTGAAGCCATGAGACTGCATGGGGTCCGGAGTCAATGTTGACGACTCGCAGGGCCACTCCTTCCCGACTGTATACCACAGTGCTGCCACCCCTGGTGGGTCTGTCCTGCCCGTGGGACAGGACATACCCAGGGATGGTGATGGAGGTGTCTGGGACATTGGCTGAAAGGTATGATTCTGTGAGTATGACTATGTCAGGCTGTTGCTTGACTAGCCTGTGGGACAGCTCTCCAAATTTTGGCACAAGTCCCCAGATGTTAGTGAGGAGGACTTTGCTGGGCTGGGTGTGCCGTTTTCATGTCCAAAGCCAGTGCCTAGGTCAATACCAGGTGGTCTGTCCAGTTTTATTCTTATTATTGCTTTTTGTAGTGGTTTGTTACAACTGAGTGGCTTGCTAGGCCATTTCAGAGGGCAGTTAAGAGTCAACCACATTGCTATGAGTCCGGTAACATAACCACTATGCTACCGTTCCCGTGCTACCATTATTTTTAATTTTGTATTTTTTCTGCACTATAAGCTGGAACATTTTGTGGTCACTGGTCCCATCAAGAGGAAATTTCCCTTCCATAGAACATTCCAATGGTCAGCTAGCTAATTGCAGATATCATCAATGATCTGTCCAGATGCAAGCTTCTACGTTTGTTTCCTATTTGGCACATACCATAAGAGGAAGTTACATAAAAAGGACAGTCCAAATGCGTTCAAACTAATTTTTAATTAACCCTTAAACTACTTGTGTTTCTGGTAGCACATAGAATTAGAGTTATAAAATTTGAAGCAACTAAGCAAAAAGCATTTCATTAGCCTGCACTTTAGTAAAACATAGAAACATAGAAGCTAGGAGCAGGAGTAGGCCATTTGGCCCCTCGAGCCTGCTCCGCCATTCAATGCGATCATGGCTGATCATCCAAATTCAGTACCCGGTCCCTGCTTTCTCCCCATACCCCTTGATTCCTTTAGCCTTAAGAAATATATCCAACACCTTCTTGAATATATTTAATGTATTGGCCTCTACTGCCTTCTGTGGTAGAGAATGCCACAGGTTCACCACTCTCTGGGTGAAGAAATTCCTCCTCATTTCTGTCCTAAATGGCCTACCCCTTATCCTTAGACTGTAACCCCTGGTTCTGGACTCCCCGACCATCGGGAACATCCTTCCTGCATCTAGTCTGTCCAGTCCTGTCAGAATTTTATAAATTTCAATGAGATCCCCTCTCATTCTTCTAAACTCCAGCGAGTACAAGCCCAATCGACCCGATCTCTCCTCATACGTCATTCCTGCCATCCCAGGTATCAGCCTGGTGAATCTTCACTGAACTCCTTCCATGGCAAGAACATCCTTCCTCAGATAAGGCGACCAAAACTGCACACAATACCCAAGATGTGGTCTCACTAAGGCCCTGTATAACTGCAGCAAGACATCCTTGTTCCTGTATTCAAACCCTCTCACTACGAAGGCCAACATACCATTTGCCTTCTTAACCGCCTGCTGCACCTGCATGCTTACCTTCAGCGACTGGTGCACAAGGACACCAGGTCTCATTGCACTCCCCCTTCTCCAAATCTATTGCCATTCAGATAATAATCTGCCTTCCTGTTTTTGCCACCAAAGTGGATAACCTCACATTTATCCACATTATATTGCATCTGCCATGCTTCTGCCCAATCACCCAACCTGTCCAAATCATCCTGGAGTTTCTTGGCATCCTCCTCACAGCACACACGCCCACCCAGCTTTGTGTCGTCTGCAAATTTGGAGATATTACATCTAGTTCCCTTGTCTAGATCATTAATATATATTGTGAATAGCTGGGGTCCAAGGACCGATCCCTGCGGTACTCCACTAGTCACTGCCTGCCACTCGGAAAAAGACCTGTTTATTCCAACTCTTTGCTTTCTGTCTGCCAACCAGTTCTCTATCCAAGTCAATACCTTGCCCCCAATTCCATGTGTCTTAACTTTACACGTTAATCTCTTATGTGGGACCTTATCAAAAGCCTTCTGAAAGTCCAAATACACCACATCCACTGGTTCTCCCTTATCTATTTTACCAGTTACATCCTCAAAAAATTCCAGTAGATTCGTCAAGCACGATTTACCTTTTGTAAATCCATGTTGACTTTGTCCGATCCTGTCACTATTTTCCAAGTGCTCCGCTATTACATCTTTTATAATGGACTCTAGCATTTTCCCCACTACCGATGTCAGGCTTACCGGTCTGTAATTCCCCGTTTTCTCTCTACCACCTTTTTTGAATAGTGGGGTAACATTAGCTACCCTCCAATCCATGGGTACTATTCCAGATTCCACCGAATGTTGGAAGATGACCAGCAATGCATCTACTATTTCTAGGGCCACTTCCTTAAGTACCCTAGGATGTAGATTATCAGGCCCTGGGGATTTATCAGCCTTCAATCCCATCAATTTCCCCAACACCATTTCCCTACAAATACTGATTTCTTTCAGTTCCTCCCTTTCATCAGACCCTATGTTCCCCGACATCTCTGGGAGGTTATTTGTGTCCTCCTTTGTGAAGACAGAACCAAACTATGTACTTAATTGGTCTGCCATTTCTTTGTTCCCCATTATAAATTCCCCTGATTCTGATTGCAAGGGACCTACGCTTGACTTCACCAATTTTTTTCTCTTCACATATCTAAAAAGGTTTTACAGTCAGTTTTTATGTTCCTTGCAAGCTTACTCTCATATTCTATTTTCTCTTTCTTAATTAATCCCTTTGTCCTCCTTTGTTGAATCCTAAACTGCTCCCAATCCTCAGGTTTACTGCATTTAGCATCGATGACAGTTTGCAATAATTGTGTAAGTAAAATTTACTTGAAATTACTAACTGAACATTGAAATGTGACTAGTTACGTTTACTTAAGTACTTTATTAGACGTTGGACTTTAGCTAACCTTCCACAAAAATTTGTATGTATGACATTTCAGTACACATTAGACAGATACGGTTCCACTTTCCAGTAGAGCGTATACTGCCCTGCCACAAAAATCAAACTTTTGTCCTTTTGTTTGCGTGGGTTTCCTCCGGGTGCTCCGGTTTCCTCCCACAGTCCAAAGATGTGCGGGTTAGGTTGATTGGCTATGATAAATTGACCCTTAGTGTTAGGGGGATTAAATACGTGGGGTTACGGGGATAAGGTGGGATATGTGTTGGTGTAGGGGTTACGGGGATCGGGTGGGATATGTGTCGGTGCAGGCTCGATGGGCCGAAATGGCCTCTATCTGCACTGTGGGGTTTCTGTGATTCTGTGATTGCAACAATTAATTACAAAATGTGTAAGATTCGCAAAATTTCCACATTTCCCCCAAGGTTATTGATAATTAAAGGGACCCTGTATGGACATTTTAAAAAGGGTACCCAAAGATGGCGTCCGCACCTCGTGACCAAAAGCCTGCAAGATTTTAAAAGCTTGGACTCTGTGGCAGCACAAGCAGCTTTTGGGGAAATCGAAACCTAAAATGCAGTTTCTGTGAAAAAAGACTTTGTGTTTTGAAAAGCAGACGCAGGACTTTGGATATGCATTACGCCAGATCGTAGACAGATCAAAACCAGTTAGGCCTATATTGAGGCCATCAAGCTGTCTGCATACATAATCGGAAACAGCTTAAGGAAGCCATTGAGGCTGGACAGGCCAATTAGGATGCATTAATAACAATACAGCTCAGACATCAGGCCATTAGGTGCGATAAACGGCCATCTAAAAACAGTTAGTTTAGATTGCTACAATTATTTAAACTAGCCTGCCAAAATTGGAACAATGAACTAACCTGATTTGGCGCACAGATAAGGGGCTTCAAAAGGAGTATAACTGCAGGCCCCAGCTAGCAATCTCTCTCTTGCTCTTGCCCTTGTTCCTGCTCTTGTGGCTCCGGCCTCTTGGGCTGCCGCTGCTCGTACTCGTGCCCTGGCCTCATGGCGGGTTCTCTCCTCGCTCCCCGTAGCAGAGTTTCAGCAACCAATTACACCATACAAATTACGGGGAAGGGGAACGAAACCCGAGTCCATAGCCACCCAGGACGCCCAGGCCGCAAAAAGGGGCGAGACGAAAGTGAGTAGGCAATCCAGGACTTGTATAGTAACCGAACAAGACGAGACGAGAAGAGACAAAGAAGACGGTAACAACTCGATAAGAGCAGAGCAGGGCAGCGAAAAACGTATTGATGAGGCCAAGCGTCTAGTTATAAGCTGGCGTTTGGTGAGACGAACATTCCTGTTGAGCACTGCAAAAACACAGGTGTCCACGCCACGACGAATATACTGGCGTTTTAATGCTTGGGTAGGAAAATCTAGGCCATAAAAACTGCCAACTGCCCTATAGGTGCAACGTTACCGCTGACGACCGCCCGAGGGAGAAGAAGAGGAGAACCCATCGCGACGAGACGACGATGGTAGCGGAGGAGAAGAAGGTGTGTCGCAGCAGCAGCTCCAGCACCGTACCCCTGAAGACCACGTGGCGACGGGGTACCTAAGAGGACAGAAGACCAAACCTCAAAAACGTGCATCCGTTGAACAGTTGGTTTTGCTTTGGATTGGTGAGCATGAATTCTGGCCCCTCATAACTTAATCTAGTTAGGTATAGGGGGTGGGATAAGGATAAGGGGATTGTTAATATAGTTTGTTTTCCCTCGACATGCCGTGTGTTCCCCATTCCCTGTATAAGTATAGTCATTTTGTATTTGCCTGTATTGTTTTACTAGTAGCTTCTCATAAGACTGTGTTAATTTCTATTTTAATAAAATCTTGGTTTTCTTACCTCCAAACCACCTGTCTACTTGAGTCTTTCTGTATCGCTGCCTGTACCTAAGTCCAGTGTCTAGAACCCAGGGGCGTGGGAGCGATTTGAACCGCTCACAAACAGTCAGGGGCATAACTGACTGGGCGCACGCACCACACCCGCACGGTGCTGGATATTTCCAACGGGTTTTGGTCCATCCCTTTAAGGAGGGAGAATCAGTACAAGTTTGCCTTTACGTTTAAAGTGCAACAGTACACGTGGAACTGCTTGCCTCAGGGCTTCCACAACAGCCCCAGCATTTTCCATCAGTGCATGGCAAACAGTTTGAAGGATTTTAGCCAGCCCAGACAGTTGGTCCAATATGTGGATGACCTGCTCCTGTTCACTGATTCGAAAGAGGAGCATGGCCCACTATTGGCCGAACTGCTGGAGCTGCTAGGGCAGAAGGGTTTCAAGGTAAACCCCAAGAAAGCGCAGATCGGCCAGCTGGAGGTGAAATTCCTTGGCCTGACCATGCGCTGGAGAAAGGGCCATAGATAAGGCTAGGAGAAAAGCGGTACAAGAACTACCGGTCCCCAACACAGTAACGGGTGTGGGGTCATTTCTAGGGCTAACCGGGTACTGTAGAGATTTTATTGAGGACTATGCAGCCACCGCAGCCCCTCTGCTCTGACTCCTACACAAGGGAGTGGAGTGGCTTTGGGATGAGGGTTGCCAGGCAGCATTTGTCAGGCTCAAGAAAGACTTGCAGACTGCACCAGCTCTAGGGGCCATAGATGGGGGGAAAGAGTTTTTCCTGGAGGTAGCAGCCAGCGGGGACAACCTGAGTGCTGTGCTGCTCCAAGAGCGGCATGGCCGGCTGCGGCCAGTGGTCTACTCCTCCAGGATACTCAAGGATGTGGAGAGGAGCTACTCCAACTGTGAGCGGCACCTTTTGGCCACACATTGGGCTGTGAAAAGATCATTGATCTTCACAGGCACCTCTCCCATCACTCTCCTCACCCATCACACACCCACCCAGATGCTTCTGGATGGGAGGATCAAGGATGGGACAGTGAGCAGTGCCCACATTGCCCGCTGGACCTTGTTCCTCTCGCAGATGGATCTTAGAGTGAAAGGTCTCTGCGAGCCAAAGCTCGCAGCCAACCTGGTATATCCTGGAACAGCCCACCGGTGTTCCATTGAAGGGGTTTGGGAAGTGAACATAGCTTTAAGGGCCGGGATTCATCCCACAGGCTGCGAGATCAATGTAGACGGTTCCAGCACGGTATCTGCTGGCGAGCGTCTCACGGGGTGTGGAGTTTACGACCCAGCGGCAAACATTGCCCTGGCGATTAAGTTCCCCAGCACCATGAGCGCCCAGCAGGCTGAACTGTCCGCGGTGGTGTACGTTGTTACACACCCTGAAATCTTCCCCACCCCCTACACAATTTGCTCGGACAGCATGTTCACGTGCAATTCATGTACGGAGTACCTGGTCATCTGGTCCCGCCGTGGATACACCTCCGCCGACGGGAGACCCCTCACAGTAAAACCCCTGCTGGAAAAGATCCTGGCAGCAGTGGGGGAGGAAGGGGAGGTTTTCATCCACAAGGTGAAAGCCCATCCTCCACAGAACCCCGCGGCCAAGGCAACCAGCAGGCTGACTTGCTCACCAAGGAGGGTGCTCGCACAGACACTTTCTGGGATCCATTTGGGTCCAGACCCATGGCGGCGGTCAGAGGTAGGGACAGGACCCAAGGGAGTGTAGGGGTAGCGTTAGCCCCGGACCTTAAGACGGTCCAAGCCCAAGACCCCGTCCTCAAAGCAGTCCTCAGTGCAGTAACCGAGGGAAAAAGGGTAGAGGGTCCGTACGACACAGCGACCCTCTCTGTCAAAGAGGGTATGCTGTTCCGGGGGGAACAGTGGGTTGTGCCGCAGCAGCACCAGAGGGAATTCCTTCAACTGGCCCATGAGGGTCCAGGAGCGGGACACCCCAGGCCTGAGACCACCTGGCAGCGGGTGGAACAGGCGGGATGGTGGCCAGGACTCAGGGACGATGTCCGCGAGTTCTGTGCAGGCTGCCTTGTGTGCGCTGCTAACAACCCTGACCCCCACAAAAGGAAGGTACCTATGGGACACGTCAGGAGGGTAGAGGGACCATGGCAGTCGATACAAGTTGACTACATCGGGCCCCTGCCCACCGCCCAGGGAGGCTATAAGTACTGCCTAGTCCTGGTGGACGTGTTCACCAAATGGGTAGAGGCCTTTCCCTGCAGAACAGCCACAGCTCTGGGTACAGCCAGGGTCCTGGTCCGGGAAGTGTTCTCGCGGTGGGGACTACCACAGTATGTGGAGCCTGACCAAGGGAGTCACTTCACCGGACAGGTGATGCAGAATGCCCTTATGCTGCTGGGCATTGAAGGGAAATGGCACGTGGCCCACAACCCCCAGTCATCCGGGATTGTGGAATGTATGAACAGGACCCTGAACGAAAGGTTGAGGAAGGAGACGGTGGACTCGCCCCGTAAATGGGCCGAGGTCCTACTGTTGGCTTTGATGGGGATCTGGGCCAGCCAGTCTAAAAGCACGGGGTACTCCCCGTACGAGCTGATGACTGGCAGGGTTATGCGGACCCCCACCCATGTACTAGCCCCGGTGCTCACGGAGGGTCAGCTCAGGGAGGTAAACCGGGACAGGTTCGCCCGAAACCTCTTTGAGCACCTGAAACAGGTCCACAAGCAGGTGGCTGGGAACATGGAAAGGCAGCATCGGAGTAACCGATTGCTGCTCGAACCGAGAAAGCACCACGAGTGGGAGGTGGGAGATCAGGTCATGGTAAGAAACTATGCCCGAGTAGGGAGTCTGGAACCATTATACATGGGGCCCTACAGCATTGTAGATAAAGCCAGCCCCATGGTATACGTCGTTAAGATGCCCCGGCGTACAAAATGGTTTCATATCAACCAGTGTAAGCTGTTTAAGCCTGAAAGGGGAAAACAGCCAGTTGGGGTAAGGTCTGAGGATAAAGATCCTCAGCCTGCAGCAGGAGCGAGTTCACAGGCTGCACAGGCAGGCGCTGTGGCTTGCTTAAAGGAAGGGGCCATCCCGCCCATTGATTGGGACACTCCCCCACTCTTCTGGGATCCAGATGAGGGGGAGGGACCTGAGGGTGAAAACCCCACCCCTAACCCAGGTATAGAGGGGGAGGGACCTGAGGTCGAAAACCCCGCCCCGGACCCAGCCATGGGACCTGGGGGCGGAGACTCTCAGCTCGCAGCAGCAGGCTGCGAAGAGTTACCTGCCCCTAGCCCAGGTTCGGGAGAGGTCAAGCCTGAGGGAGCAACAGTTCGGGTTAAAGGCCCATCGGCCAAGAAAGCCCCACCTGCCAAGGCCCCCAGAAGGTCCCCATCCCCATAGATGCCCCAGCCGAGAAAGCCATGGTCACCAGCTCTCCAGTTACCAAGGGCTGTCCCTCGACTCAGGGGGAGGTCCAAGGACAGAGGTCCTCAGCCCGCAGCCACGGGCTACGAGGGACCAACAGTGCAGGACGGTGCGGTCACGCCGGGGGCCGCAGTCCAACCAGGAATTAGCCTGGCCGCCCGGAGATGGGTGGCGGGTGTACATAGTGTAGGTAGTTTAAGTTTTGGTTATTGTTAAGTTAGGTATTTAGCTTAAGTTTGGGTGTTTTAGCTTAAGTTAAATAAGGTGATGGGTAGTGTTGATTAAGTAAGGAATCTGCTAAGAGTGTATATATATTTGAGTCGAGGTCACGGGACCCGACTATGCTTCACCAAGCCAGAGAATCTCTTGGGGACCTGGCTGCATGTTTTTGTATCTTTTTGCAAAGAGGATTTCAGGATGAAGGGTAACGTAATCCTATTCGCCCTGATGGGGATGAGCATCGGAAGGCGAGGCAATGTGGAAGACTCCCACATCTACGGGTGCTCGGGAGAAAAGGCTCCAGTGGTGACTGCCGGGAGCAGCGAACAAGGCACAGAGGGACCTGCCGTCTACGCCCACGAGGGAAGATGGCCCGGGTGGTTGGGATCCAACTCCACCCGGTACTCCAGCCAGATCGGATTCACCTATGGGGAGGCCTCCCTCCCATGCCCCAGCGTACAGGTTGTGGCCTCACGGATTGGGGTCACTGAAGGGAAACGCGTGTGCCTGACTTGCACAGGACAGATTCCCCTGGGAAGATGGTGGTGGCTCAGGAAGCTGAACACGGACATGGGGGATCGCACCGCCGACTGGGAACGGATGGGAAACGACACCCACCGAACGGTCACCGGGACCCAAGAAGGGACTAGCGTATGTTGGGACAAGTGGTGGGAATCGGAACAGGGGATCTATGTCTGTATGTGGGGGTCGAAAAGGGCCTGCCCTACGGGCGTATCCATCATCTTCTCTGCAGCCTGGCAGGATAAGGGGAAGGGGGTAGAATGGGATTCCCACCTACACACATGTGTAACCCCTTCACGGTTCTCTAGATATATGTGAGATGTGGTCTCTGTTGTAGACAGTATTCTATAGTCCAGTAAGGAGATCACTACTACAATGGCTTAATTCTAATTATCTTACTTTATAGTTTTAACGTCAGACAGTATAAGAAGATTACAGGTCAATGAACTAAATTAGACATTTGCATACATTAGAATGAATCTAGACATAATAAACATACATTCTCCATTTACATGGATTCAAAGGAGAATCTGTCCCTGTGTCCAAATTCGAGTGCACTCTTTCGTTGGCGCGCTTAAGTTGGAGCTCATGGTATGTATAATGTCTGCAAGACTTACGACTCCGAACCCCTTCGTTGAATTCTCTTCACGATCACTGAATCCCACTTTGAGTTCTGGATGCAGAGCTACTAATACGAAGGGCAGCGGCCGAGTTTGGAAGCCCGGGACGGGATGCGGCAGCCATTTGCCTCCTGAGCCCTCTTTTCAGAGCTCCTGCCCTCTTTTCTTCCAGTCGCTCTTTTCTTCCCGCTCGAAAAACCCGACTCCACCCCTTCCTCCTGGGGTTTCTGCCTGGAGACTGCGCAGCCTCACTGTCTGCAACAGTTGATACTGGTGCAGAATTATGGAAAGTCTGCTCTTAGTCACATTGTGTCCTTAAAAGTTCTTGCCGTACCTTCACATGGGCAACTTTAACCCAGGGATTTATAACAATGATAATACAGTGTCTAAGTTAAAGATTGATAACCATACTTAGCGTACATAACATTTCCAGTGGGTATTACACTCCCCCCCCTACCAAATATAGGCATGTCCCCATGACTAATGAACTTTACACATAAGTGGTTGCATGCTTCCCAACCATGTATAAAGGGAGGTAACATATCGAACCGTAGGGGCTATCATTACACTTGGCACTCCTAGTGTACTGTATGTCAATCTTTCAGGAACCTTCTTAACTCGCTGTGAGCTCCTTATTTTGGATACCCGGTCTTCAGTTCCTTCAACTACGTTGGAGGCGTTGGTTCCTTTGTTATCATGCCTTTCAGTCTCTTTTATCTCCTTCTCGGAAGCATCTGGTTCTTCCCAGACCATGTCCAAGTCTAAGCTAAATGGTTCAGACAATTCATCCAGATTCTGTCTTATGCGTCTTTCTGGGAGGTCGTACCATAGATCCCATTCTTCATCTTCCGACTCATCAGGTTCCTCATGATCCACACACTGTGTCATGGGTTTTCTGTCTTCTGGAACAAAGTTTTCCTGGTTTCTCATTTTTTCCCTTCTTCTTCTCTGCCGGGTTCTCCTACTAGGTGTCGGCTCATTATCCGCTGGCGGATCCAGATGCACTTGCTGTCCCAATGGCAGGGTATGATTCCGGTGCAGTATTTTTATAGGTCCATTCCCACCTGCAGGTTTTAGCCGAAACACAGGTAGTTGTGACATTTGACTTTCAACAATGTAAGGTGTAGAAGCCCAGCGGTCTGCTAACTTATGTTTCCCTTGAAGTCCTAGGTTCCATATGAGAACTCGGTCACCAGGCATGAGTTGGGAAAAACGGATCTTCTGGTCATACCTCTGCTTATTTCCTTTATTCTGTTTGGCAGAAACAGACTCAGCAAGTTCATAAGCAGCTTGCAATTCCTTTCTCATGTCAGATACATACTTGAGGTAAGTTCTCTGTGATGTGCCATCACTGGATACTCCGAAACACAAATCCACCGGCATCCTCGCTTCACGTCCAAACATGAGGTAGTACGGTGAAAAACCAGTAGCGTCATTTCGGGTACAATTATAAGAATGAACAAGATGTCCAATGTGCCGACTCCACTTGTTCTTTCGCTTTGAATCCAGCGTTCCAAGCATGTCTAACAAAGTACGGTTAAACCGCTCAGGTTGAGGATCTCCCTGAGGATGGTATGGAGTTGTTCTTGACTTCTCAATCCCGAGCATGGACAACAACTTATGTATAAGTCTACTTTCAAAGTCTCTACCTTGATCACTGTGTATTCGCTTTGGCAGTCCATAGTGGATGAAGTATTTCTCTCACAACACTTTGGCAACGGTGGATGCTTTCTGATCCTTTGTGGGAAAAGCTTGGGCATAGCGAGTATAATGATCTGTAATGACCAAGACATTTGCGGTATTGCTGGAATCGGGTTCAATGGACAGAAAATCCATACACACAAGGTCTAGAGGTCCATCACTTTGCATGTAAAACAGAGGAGCAACTCTTTTAGGTAAAGTCTTTCTCTGGACACAACGTGCACAGGACTTGCAGAACTCCTCAACCGCAGACTTCATACGCGGCCAATAGAATCTGTCCTTGACCAACCCATAGGTCTTATCTACTCCCAGATGACCTGCGTCATCATGCAAAGACTTCATCACTATTTCCCTGTACTTTTCAGGCAGGACCAACTGTGAATGACATGGTTTAGTGGGTGGGTGAGTGATTCTACACAACACTCCCTCTTTCATTTCCAAGTGGTCCCATTCTCTTAGGAGCAGACGACAGTCAGGATGTTTTGATTTGTCGGTCTGTGTAATATCACCCAGACGGAGAGCTGAAAACACCTCATGAATACAGGGATCCTCCTGTTGTGCTTTGAATATTTCAGATGAACACAACATGGGTAAGTTTTGTACATCCAAACTGGAAAGGTTGCAAAATGCCTGGGGAACAGCATGCATTGACGCTCCCAAGTGGTCAATCTCTCGGGCATGAAATGAATTCTTTGGTCCAGATACCACGGACATCTGACACATTACTTTCACATCTGCTGAAGCAACATCTTTCCACTCTGGTTTCTGGTAGTGTGGGCGACGAGACAGAGCATCTGCGTCAATGTTCTGGTTCCCAGGTCTGTACCTGAGACTAAAGTCGTAAGCAGATAGTGCAGCAAGCCAGCGGTGGCCGGTGGCATCAAGTTTTGCTGAAGTCAACACATAGGTTAATGGATTATTGTCTGTCCTCACTTCAAACTTCGCTCCATACAGATAATCCTGCAGCTTATCCACCACCCCCCACTTCAACGCCAAGAATTCTAGCTTATGAGCTGGGTAGTTACGCTCTGATGGCGTAAGACTGCGACTGATGAATGCTACGGGTCTCAGCCCTGCTCCTTGGTCCTGATACAACACACCACCCAACCCTTCTTGACTGGCATCCACGTGTAGCACATATGGCAGCTGTGGGTTTGCAAAAGCCAACACGGGGGCTTGAGTAAGACTTTGCTTTAAGGTGTGGAAGGCCTCTTCGCATTTCTCATCCCATCTAACACCAAAAGGCTCAGAGGGTTTGAAGTAGTCCTTGTTCTCTTTGCCTTTAGCCTTTTTCTTCCTCTCGGCTGGTGGGAGGTAACCAGCCAGCAGCTGATTCAGAGGATGAGCCACTTTGGAGTAATCCTGCACAAAGCGCCTGTAATATCCGCAGAACCCAAGAAATGACCGCAAGGCAGTCACTGTGTTCGGCTTGGGCCATGTGGTAACAGCTTCGATCTTGGATGGACCTGTGGCTACTCCATCCTGTGATACAATATGCCCCACATAGGACACGGATGTTTGGCAAAACTGACACTTGTCCAATGATAGCTTGAGACCTTCATCCTCCAGGCGACCAAGCACTTTCAGCAACCGAGCTTCGTGTTCTTCAAGGGTTGCCCCAAACACAATGATATCATCCAAGTACACCAATACTTCGAGCAAGTTCATGTCCCCAACTGTTTGTTCCATTATTCTTTGAAAAGTTGCTGGAGCGCCTGAAACTCCCTGTGGCATCCTTTCAAATTGGTAGAACCCAACTGGACATATAAAGGCTGTCTTTTCTTTGTCCGATTCACTCATCGGTATTTGGTAGTATGCACTTCTGAGATCCAACACACTGAACCACTTGCTTCCATTAAGACAAGCCAGTGCATCCTCAATTCTTGGAACGGTGTATTGGTCGGGAATAGTATGTCTGTTAAGCGTCCTAAAGTCCACACACATCCGAATCTTTCCGTTCTTTTTCCTCACCACCACTATAGGAGATGCATAAGGACTCCTGGACTCGGTAATGATCTCAGCTTCTTTTAACTGCGACAGGTGCTGTCTCACTGCTTCGATGTCAGCTGGTGCCAGCCGTCGAGACCTCTCCCGAAAGGGTTTATCCTCGGTAATTCTGATAGAATGGCGAGTACTCTTACTACAACCAACATCAAACTCATAAGTAGAGAAAACTCCTCTCCGCTCCATCATCTTCCTGACTAATCGGTCCTTCCATTCTTTAAGAACGAATGAATCTCCAAAGTTGAAGGAGGAGGGTGTCAGATCTCCGGTTGAGTTAACTTTGGACTCTTCCTTCACATGTGACGACAGTACATTTACAGGAAACAGATGCGCAATCGGCATTCCTTTCCTCAATGTGATTCCTTTGCCTGACATATTCCTCACGGTCACTGTAACTCTCCTTGACATCACAGCTGTCGGGGTCTGCAACTCTGGTCTCACCAGAAGCTCATTTGGAAACCGTGACTCTTCTGCAGTATCATCAGGTGACTCTATCAGAATGGCTTCAGTACCTGGCATTCCAGGGAATTTTGGTATCCCAGGGATTCTAGCCACTCCTCCAGGACGCAGGGTGATAGGTTTGGCTCGAACGTACCACACAGTTCCTCTTTTGCTATCATCTACGTCGGAAGAAAGTTCAGGCAGTTTCTCAAAAGCCTTTTTGAAAACAGGGTGAATGTGTCTGGTGCTCAAGAAGTTTTCACCTCCCTGCTCTTTGCAGCTTGTCAGGAGTCGTCTCACTATGGGTGTATTACTGCCAACCAGTATGGAAACCTCACCTTTCACCATGGGGTCAGGGCAAACCAACACAAGTGCATCAATGGTCTCAGTGGTCCCTACATCAGCTTCCAAGAACTCCAACCTCAGCGACAAATAGCCATCATATGGGTAATCAGCAGGACTAAGGCCCCAGATCTGCAGAAGACTGATTGGGGTTAATGGCAAATGCGTCAGGTATCGGTCATAGAAGGATCTGTACAGTATGGTAACCTGAGAACCCGTGTCGAGGATAGCTTTAGTATAAATGCCTTCAATCTGTATTGATACAGCAGAACTCGGCCCTACTAAACCTTCAGGTATGATGTCTTTCATATCCCCTTGTCTATTATTGCACTTAGCGGAACGTGTCTTAACTACAGGGACAGCAGGCCGTTCCATTACTGTGCCCCTTTGTAGTTTCCCGACTTCTTGGTAAGTTTTATGAGACGGTCATTTACTTTTTTTAGATTTTCCTCACCTCTACATTCTCGCTTGAAATGTCCATCCTTTCCACAGTTATAACAAAAGACTCCAGGTCTATCTCCTTCATGGGGATATCCTTTAGAGGAATCATTCATTTTGCTGTTAGACTTCGCAGGGTGTTCAACCTTTTGCACCCGTGCGCCATCCCTTTCTGTGTTGGGCTTAGACCGAAAATATGCCATCTCGGCTCTCATGACATTTATTTCCTTCTTCAGCTGTTCCATCTCAGGGTTGACATCACCCTTAGGAGTAGGAACTGTAACAGGAGTCACAAGCTTGGACATCACAGCACTCTTTGCTACATTCCGGGCCTGAAGCATATCCTCCTCCTCTCTGACTTCCCTTAGCAGCTCAGTGAAGGTAGGTGGATCTCGCAACTTATGGGTCATGTGTATGCGAAGAGCAGTCACGTCTTCGAGCAATGCACCTCGTACAACCTGTTCAATGTGGAGCCGATTCATTTCAGGCAACTCAATCCCTCTTTTCCGTAACATACAATGCAGCAGTTTGTCTATTCTCAGCAGATAACTGGACAGCTTCTCTCCCTCACACTGGAATGTGCTTCTGAATCTGACCATCAAATCTGAAATGGTTTCAGTAGTTCCAAAGGCAGTTTCTAGAGCCTGCATGTAGTCAAAGGAAGTAGCAGAGGTGTTCTGCGCCTTTAAGAATCTTACAATGTCAGCAGCAGGACCCTTAAGGCTTTCTACTATTCTCTGCCTCTTCACATTGTCACTGCACTGCCATTCCTCTAGCAGAGGCAGGGTCTGCTCAGCCCAGGCGTCGTACTCCTCTTCCCCACTGGGAGTTGGTCTCACTCCTGAGAACATACGGAGCTTACGGTATCCCTGAGCCTCGAAGGGCAGATTGGTGCATTTATCCACCAGAGAACTAATGGCACTGACCAACTGAGTGTTCATATCCAGGGCTGAAGGACCTATCAGACCTTTGACATCAGCAACAGTCTTTCCTTCTTGTCTCAAGAATGACAACAACTTGGTCTGAAACCCTTCTTCTTCCTTAGTAGTAATAGGGACAAACTGAACTGGCCAGGGACCAGCCTCTTCAGAAAGCCCAACTGCCTCAGGTAAACCATGACCTCTCAGGTTCTCTGATGTCTGGATCAACACAAACTGCTTCTTGGTAGCTGTATCCAAGCAGCGCTCA
The DNA here is from genome assembly GCF_052327205.1 of Somniosus microcephalus. Classification (NCBI taxonomy): domain Eukaryota; kingdom Metazoa; phylum Chordata; class Chondrichthyes; order Squaliformes; family Somniosidae; genus Somniosus; species Somniosus microcephalus. Next base: position 163,414,450 of record NC_140999.1, on the reverse strand, counting down.
ACTATCCTAACCTTTCCAAAGGCTTTGACACAATTCAGAACCCTTAGCAAGACATCATCAGGGTCATCGTTAGCAACACCATTCAGCACAATGGCATGGGTAGTAGCTATCTGCTTCCGTTTGCACCAAGCTTCAACCTCAATAACATCCATCTTTTATGCTCAAACAGCCCAGTAGAAACCACAAACCACTCTCTTGGCAATGAGCATTCAATACTGTTAGTTTACTGACATAAATAGACCACAATCCCGGACGAACCCCCAAAATGTAACCCCTTCACGGTTCTCTAGATATATGTGAGATGTGGTCTCTGTTGTAGACAGTATTCTATAGTCCAGTAAGGAGATCACTACCACAATGGCTTAATTCTAATTATCTTACTTTATAGTTTTAACGTCAGACAGTATAAGAAGATTACAGGTCAATGAACTAAATTAGACATTTGCATACATTAGAATGAATCTAGACATAATAAACATACATTCTCCATTTACATGGATTCAAAGGAGAATCTGTCCCTGTGTCCAAATTCGAGTGCACTCTTTCGTTGGCGCGCTTAAGTTGGAGCTCATGGTATGTATAATGTCTGCAAGACTTATGACTCCGAACCCCTTCGTTGAATTCTCTTCACAATCACTGAATCCCACTTTGAGTTCTGGATGCAGAGCTACTAATACGAAGGGCGGCGGCCGAGTTTGGAAGCCCGGGACGGGATGCGGCAGCCATTTGCCTCCTGAGCCCTCTTTTCAGAGCTCCTGCCCTCTTTTCTTCCAGTCGCTCTTTTCTTCCCGCTCGAAAAACCCGACTCCACCCCTTCCTCCTGGGGTTTCTGCCTGGAGACTGCGCAGCCTCACTGTCTGCAACAGTTGATACTGGTGCAGAATTATGGAAAGTCTGCTCTTAGTCACATTGTGTCCTTAAAAGTTCTTGCTGTACCTTCACATGGGCAACTTTAACCCAGGGATTTATAACAATGATAATACAGTGTCTAAGTTAAAGATTGATAACCATACTTAGCGTACATAACATTTCCAGTGGGTATTACACTTGCATAGTCCCACGGTACCCAGCCCCAGTTAAAGCCACTGAGCTAGTGGCGTGCGCCCGAAAGCCCTTGCCCATGACTCAGGCAGCAAGGACACACCAGGAGGGGTGCCCCACCACCACCAAGGGACCAGGGAATGGGTTGGTACTAGTACCTACCGATCAGATGCTATACCGGGGGTACACTACGCGGTAGCCTCCGTGATTTTAAATCTCACCGAGGTACATTTACCGGAGTGGTGTCCCAAAGAAACAGAGCAGCTGTACCAGGCCCTATTAAAGGACATGTTCAAGAAGTTTTATGAGTTCGATTTCGCCCATGTTGACAAAACCGAACTGTACACCATACACCGAGAGTTTTTGGGTAATGCAGGGAGGCAAAGAAGGGGAGTATGGAATGATGTTTTTACTGCGTTCAATACTGGGTCCTCTGTCAAGAACAGTTTGGATGACATAGAGCTACAGACCCAGATAAACGGTTTAAAAACACAGTTAAGAAAAATATTACTGGATGAGAACAAGGTAGTGGGCTCAGAGTTGCATGAGGACCAGGCCATGACGGTCCATTTAAAGGAAATCATAGCGGAGTTGGAAAAGCATGCAAAGACGGTAAATGCCCTCATAAGGGAGGACAGAAATGCTTCTGACCAGGCTGCGCAGAATGAGGTGTGCGTGTTATACGGGGCATGGTTGCTGGGCGAGGGCCGCAGTAATCTGGAGGATTTAAAACAGGGTTTAGTTCCCTCCTGGATTAGCAACAAGCACCTCGCAGCCCTCCACCCATTTGAGAATGCATTAAGCCAGTGCCAACTCTGGCTAGCTTCCGAAGCCTACCCAGTCCCAGTGGATTGTGGACGGTCCAACCACACGATCATGGGAGTAGTAGTTAGGATGCCGGTCATGGGTAGGACAGCCCGACCCGCACCGGTATACAGGGTTGAGAACATTGGAGTCATTCAAGGGGGTGCGCACATTCGTTTCACCGCGGTCCCGCTTTACGTCATTAAGTGGGAGCATGCTATGACAGGTACTGACCTCTCAGGGTGCCAGAGCCGAGGAGCACACATAATCCTGTGTCCCCAGCACTTGAATGCCTATTCAAAACCGCAGTGTGGGTTCAGAGCTGCTGGCGTGAAACCTATAAATTGTACCATGGAGGCAATGGCACAAGGCCATGTTCCCCCGCAGGTAGCATATATAGGAGGTGGGACATATTGTGTCACCACCGACGCGTCTCACTACCAGCATGGAAACATAGCTGGTGTCCGGTTAGTGACAGCAGTTTCTGTTTCAAACCCGAGGCAGAAGTTCAAGTGGCCCAGGAGTGAATTGTCCCCATTCCTGAACCCTCCACTGTTCACCTCACTGTGAAGGAGAATTTTACGAATTTGCAAAAGTACGTAGCCCACTTTGGCTACGAAATTCCCCCTCTCCCTGAACACCTTGCCAAAATACTCAAAGCCATTGTAGTTTCGCAGAAACATTTTTACACTCTAGAGCAGAAAACAGTAGAGATAGGGGCTAAGATATTGAATATTGTGATTCCACCCTGGTGGGACATTTTCAATAATATAGAGGTCCCTTCGTGGATCAGACTGGCTTCCCACATTCTCGTGGTTTGCCAGTTAGGGATAGTGTTGTATCTAGTTTGTATTCAATGTAAGGGAAAGGGTCAGCTATTAGAATTCCGAAACCAGAAGATCTGGAAGGAACATTATGTGAAAGTGGAGGGAGATACGCCTGTTTGAGTTTTTCCTTGTATTCTTGATATAAAGATTGTTTTTTTGTGTTTGTTGTTTTTAATAAAGTTTTTTTTGTGTTTTTGTGACACGGTTTAATAAAGATGTATGTGTACCAAGTGGTGCAGGTGTGTTGGAACCCTTCCATGCTTGGATGTGTGTAAAAGTCTGTAATTTATCCTATGTATGCTTATGTACACTACATTTTCGCGGAATGGGAAGTGCATGTTTCGTGGGTGTATTAGATAGGTAATTACAGGGGAAGGTTGACTATAGAGGGTCAGAAAAATTTTGCTCACCTTGTAAAAATGATACTTCATGCAAGTTTTAGTATCACAGGGGGGAGTGTAAGATTTGCAAAATTTCCACATTTCCCCAAGGTTATTGATAATAAAAGGGACCCTGCATGGACATTTTAAAAAGGGTATCAAAGATGGTGTCCGCACCTCGTGACCAAAAGCCTGCAAGATTTTAAAAGCTTGGACTCTGTGGCAGCACAAGCAGCTTTTGGGGAAATCAAAACCTAAAATGCAGTTTCTGTGAAAAAGGACTTTGGCCTAGAAATTCAGTATCGCCACATTTGGGGCGCTACAGCCGAGCGTTCGCTAAATTTAGCGCCCGGTGCAACTTAGCGCCACCTTCGCCGAAATTGAGTTGCATCGCCTCAAGAGGTTGCTGCTGTGCTAAAGCAGGCAATGCACAACTATCATAAGGCGCTAAGCCGGCGAGCCGAGGCGCTAACACCGAGGGTGGGCGCAGCGCAGGTGCAGCGAGTTGCCGACTGAAGGCAGACACGCTGGCGCCAGTCAGCTCTTAAAGGGGGAGGGTCGATTTGTTTGGCTGCAACGCCCTGCACACTGCAGCCCTGAAGCAAGGCCTGCCCATTGCTGGTTCATCAGTTCTACGCCCAGGACCATGGGGAAGCCCGCTATTCTTCCAAATGCCATTGCATGCTCTTGCTGCTTGTCCAGGGTCATGGGGAAAGAGATGTACTGACGTCTCCTTCTGAAAAGGGCATTGGTCACCTGGCGGATGCAGCAATGTACCGCGAACTGGGAGATGTTGGCAATGTCCCCAGTAGCGGATTGGAAGGAGCCGGTGGCATAGAAGTTGAGAGCCACCGTCACCTTCACTGCCACCGACAGAGACGTCCTGCTCCTCAGCTGTGGCTGCAGATCTCTGCGAAGCAGGTGGCAGATCTCAGTGACCACCTCCCTTCTGAATCGCAGCCTCCAAACACACTGCTCCTCAGACATGTTCAGATATGAGAACTGCTGGTGGTATACCCTGGGTGGGTAAGGCCTCCTGTGCCGACGCCTGTTGGTCCTTCTCCATCTGGCCATGACTGGCACTCTCACATGGCGTCTCTGAGCCCTTTGAATGTAATGGAGAAGCCCAACGTTTCCACCCATTGCAGCCCTCATTATATGTGGCGACTCAAGGCTATGGCACTGAAAGTTAAATCCAAGTGCAAAGCTCTGGCCTGAAGCCAGAAGTACCTGTGCGAGCGCTGAGTCAAAGCAGAAAGCTCGCTCCCTTTGTCTCTCTCCAAATATCCGTCTCTCACACAGAAGGATTGGCACAAAATGGCTGCCACTTATAATGCAGAAGGAGTCCCCTTTAAATAGCACCCCCGCGCCCCACAGCGACTGGGAACCGTTCCCCTCTACCAGTCGCTGGGGGCGCCAGGTGCGCAGAAGGGCGGCGCCACTGAAGTTCCGGTTCGGGGCACACCAAGGGCGTTGCACCATGAAATAACGTCAGGATCTGTGTGCACAGCTGAGCGGGCACTGCGGTTTTGCGCCGCCACTAAATCTTGAGTAAAGTTTGCGAGAGGCGCAGATCGCGCCGCGCCCGGGCGCTAGCCGCTTAGCGCCCCACTTCTCCTCTTCCTAAGGCGCTAGCGGCTGGCGCTAACAACTGAATTTCTAGGCCTTTGTGTTTTGAAAAGCAGACACAGGACTTTGAATATGCATTAAGCCAGATCATAGACAGATCAAAACCAGTTTGGCCTATTCTTGAGGCCATCAAGCTGTCTGCATACATAATTGGAAACAGCTTAAGGAAGCCATCAAGGCTGGACAGGCCGATTAGGATGCATTAATAACAATACAGCTCAGACATCAGGCCATTAGGTGCGATAAACGGCCATCTAAAAACAGTTAGTTTAGATTGCTACAATTATTTAAACTAGCCCGCCAAAATTGGAACAATGAACTAACCTGATTTGGCGCGCAGATAAGGGGCTTCGAAAGGAGTATAACTGCAGGCCCCAGCTAGCAATCTCTCCCTTGCTCTTGCCCTTGTTCCTGCTCTCGTGGCTCCGGCCTCTTGGGCTGCCGCCGCTCGTACTCGTGCCCTGGCCTCGTGGCGGGTTCTCTCCTCGCTCCCCGTAGCAGAGTTTCAGCAGCCAATTACACCATACCAATTGCGGGGAAGGGGAACGAGACCCGAGTCCATAGCCACCCAGGACGCCCAGGCCACAAAAAGGGGCGAGACAAAAGTGAGTAGGCAGTCCAGGACTTGTATAGTAACCGAACGAGAAGAGACGAAGAAGACGGTAACAACTCGATAAGAGCAGAACAGGGCAGCGAAAAACGTATTGATGAGGCCAAGCGTCTAGTTATAAGCTGGCGCTTGGTGAGACGAGCATTCCTGTTGAGCACTGCGAAAACGCAGGTGTCCACGCCACGACGAATATACTGGCGTTTTAATGCTTGGGTAGGAAAATCTAGGCCGTAAAAACTGCCAACTGCCCTATAGGTGCAACGTTACCGCCAACGACCGCCCGAGGGAGAAGAAGAGAACCCATCGCGACGAGACGACGACGGTAGCGGAGGAGAAGAAGGTGTGTCGCAGCAGCAGCTCCAGCACCGCGCCCCTGAAGACCATGTGCCGATTGAGTACCTAAGAGGACAGAAGACCAAACCTCAAAAACGTGCATCTGTTGAACAGTTGGTTTTGCTTTGGATTGGTGAGCATGAATTCTGGCCCCTCATAGCTTAATCTAGTTAGGTATAGGGGGTGGGATAAGGATAAGGGGATTGTTAATATAGTTTGTTTTCCCTCGATGTGCCGTTTGTTCCCCATTCCCTGTATAAGTATATAGTTATTTTGTATTTGCCTGCATTTTATACTGGTAACTTCTCATAAGACTGTTTTATTTTCTGTTTTAATAAAATCTTGCTTTTCTCACATCCAAACCACCTGTCTACTCGAGTTTTCTGTATCGCCGCCTGTACCCACGTCTGGTGTCTAGAACCCAGGGGCGTGGGAACGATTCGAACCGCTCACAGACAGTCAGGGGCATAAGTGACTGGGCGCACGCACCACACCCGCCACCCCCTACAAATGTTCTTGAAATAAATTACAGGGCATTTTCTGTCTTGTTTCTTTCAAACATTGACATTTTCTTATCGAAGGATTAGGAGGGGCGGAGGGTAGGCAATTGCATTTTTAAAATTAGTTTTATTTAAGCAACGTTGGACTAATATCTGGATTCTATATGATCCAGTTCAAACATATCATTATCCCATTTCCAACTTTTCAGTGGCATGCTTACTAATGGTATTGATTGAAGCTGGAGTTTATTTACTTTTAATGGCTACTTCCACCTGCTGCATGAATATTTGCTAATTTATAAATTTTAATTTAAGATGAAAATACATTTTCCCCCTGAAAATTTCCAAGATTCTACATTTGTTTCCCATTTGGCACGTACCATAAGAGGAAGTTACATAAAAAGGACAGTCCAAATGCATTCAAACTAATTTTTAATTAACCCTTAAACTTCTTCTTATTTATTTTACTATAATTATTTTAAAATGCTACTTTTACATGATTGAATTCATTTTTTAAAATCTGGCTGCCAGGCTTCATCCCATCAAGGTTCAAAATTCTAATGACACTGCTCTCTCCAATGTTGCTGGTGTATATTTTGATGGTTAGTTTGTTTGCCATTTTGTTCAGAGTAGTAATGCCTTCCACCCTCTTGACCCCCACCCTGAGGTGCTACATTCTGGATACCATTAGTTACATTCCCCTTGTAATTGTTAACAAGCAAGCAGTGGCCTTGCAGCCTGGGGCAGTGTCACATTGGAACAAAGGTTCACCTTGACATACAAGATCAGAGATGATGAGAAACAAATGTCCTTCTTGGCACTGATCTTACCATCTAGCATAACCAGACCAAAAGCCGTGTCAAATTTAATTCCTCAAACCATTACTTATTCCCAGAATGTTGACTTTTGCTGGCATGATGTAGCTTATGATAATTCCATGATCTGTAAATGTTAGATAGCAAGTAATGGCTGAAATCTCTATTTCCAACCATACTCATTGCTAAATCTTTTTTTGGAGACACACTTGCACCCCACCCCCATTTTATACCAGTGCCAAGAACCTTTCTTATTAATGGAATTATTTCCTATGCAGTGAATAAATAATTATTAAAAAAATGCTGCTTTTACATGATTGAATTCGTTTTTAAAAATCTGGCTGCCAGGCTTCATCCCATCAAGCTTCAAAATCCTAATGACACTGCTGCCTCCAATGTTGCTGATCTGCAGCTGCCTCCAATGACTACATTGTGGAAACCAGCAGCTCAGCAATTTGGCCAGAACTGAAGAGTGAGCAAAATAAACCTTATTCCTTTTATATGCCCCTTGACCAATGTTCCCTCTAAGCTGCGTGAATCTGCAAGGTCCCACGCAGGCCACCTACAAGCTTTTACACTGGAAATGCCGTGCATGTGCAGAAATTTAAAGGGACCGCGCACTGCAATAAGCATGCTGCGCACAACAATGCACAGCTTCGAGAGAGCATTGCCCTTGACCCGTTGCATATAACCCAGACTCAGTTAATTCTAAACATAGATATCAATAACTCATGATTTAATATTGTCTGGAAGTATTGGGGGAAAAATTCAGTATCGCCCCGTTTGGGGTGCCATTATCGGCCGTGCGCAAAGTTTAGTGCCTGGCGCTAATTATCCCCTCCGACGGCAAACTTGGCTTTTATCGCCCCTGGAGGTGATTGGAGCGCTAAATCAGGCGCTTCACACCTGTTTTAAGGTGCAACGGCTGAGGAGCGAGGCGCTACCTCAGAGTGCTGGTGAAGCTCATGTGATGTCAGTCAGCAATGGAACACAGACACACTGGCGCCGGCCAGTTTTTAAAGGGGAGTTCTGACGAAAGGTCATCGACCTGAAACGTTAACTCTGTTTCTCTCTTCACAGGTGCTGCTTGACCTGCTGAATATTTCCAGCATTTTCTGTTTTTATTTTAAAGGGGAGGGTTGATTTTGCTCTCCATCCACATCCTGCTCATTGAAGCCTTGAATCTCGGCCTGGAGAGACCTGTACATCAAATCTGCTGGAAAGAACAATGGAGACCCAGGGAAAGAACTCAGAGTGCAGTCCCCACAGTCTCTTCTAAATCGATGCAAGGAAGGGCAAATCAAAACCAACCTGCAAAGTGCTGCTCAGTACCCAAAACTCCTTCACACAGCATTGAATCTCTCCAGAAGTCTCTCTCTCTCTCTCAGAATGTGTGGTCACCTGCCCTAATTCTCCTTATGTGGCTCGGTGTCAAATTGTTTTGTCTTATAATACTCCTGTGCAGCGCCTTGGGACATTGTACTACATTAGAGGCGCTATATAAATACAAGTTGTTGTTGTTATAACTGACAGGGTAGATAAGGGGGAACTAGTGGATGTCGTATATTTGGATTTCCAAAAGGCATTTGATAAGGTGCCACATAAAAGTTTGTTATGCAAGTTAAGGGCTCATGGAGTTGGGGGTAATATATTAGCATGGATTGGGGATTGGTTAATGGACAGAAAACAGAGAGCAGGAATAAACAGGTCATTTTTGGGTTGGTAGGTTGTAATGAGTGGAGTTCTGCAAGGATCAGTGCTTGGGCCTCAGCTATTTACAATCTATATCAATGACTTAGCTGAGGGGACTGAGTGTAATAAATCTAAGTTTGCTGACGATACAAAGCTAGGTGGGAAAGTAAGCTGTAAAGAGGATGTAAAGAGGCTGCAAAGAGATATAGACCGGTTAAGTGATTGGGCAAAAAGGTGGCAGATAGAGTATAATGTGGGAAAATGTGAAATTATCCACTTTGGTAGGAAGAATAGAAAAGCAGAATATTTTTTAAAAGATGAGAGACTAGTAAATGTTGGTATTTAAAGGGATTTGGGTGCTCTTGTACACGAATCACAGAAAGTTAACATGCAGGTACAGCAAGCAATTAGGAAGGCAAATGGTAATTTAGCCTTTATTGCAAGGAGTTTGGAGTATAAGAATAAGAAAGTCTTGCTGCAATTACAGTATATAGGGCTTTGGTGAGACCATTCCTGGAGTACTATGCACAGTTCTGGCCTCCTTACCTAAGGAAGGATATACTTGCCTTAGAGGGCGTGCAACGGAAGTTCACTAGATTGATTCCTGGGGTGAGAAGGTTGTCCTATGAGGAGAGATTGTGTAGAATGGGCCTATATTCTCTGGAGTTTAGAAGAATGAGAAGTGATCTCATTGAAACATATAAAATTCTTAGTGGGTTTGACAGGGTAGATGCTGAGAGGCTGTTTCCCCTGGCTGGAGAGTCTAGAATTAGGGGTCATAGTCTCAAGATAAGGGTTCAGTCATTTAGGACTGAGATGAGGAGCAATGCTTTCACTCAGAGGGTTGTGAATCTGTGGAATTCTCTACACCAGAGGGCTGTGGATGCTCAGAGATTGAGTATATTCAAGACTGAGATCGCTAGATTTTTGGTCAGTAAGGGAATCAAGGGATATGGGACTAGGACGGGAAAGTGGAGTTGATGTAGAAGATCAGCCATGGTCTTATTGAATGGTGGAGCAGGCTTGGGGGGGAGTATGGCCTACTCGTACTCCATTTTGTTATGTTCTTATGCTATCAATACTGACCCAGAGCAATATACTTTTTGAAAGAATTATTATTCTCTAATTAGTAAAATCTCTCGTAACTTCATGGCCATTTTTGAGCTGCTAATTATGGGTCAGCAACTTATTTAGTGATTTTAATAAAATGTAATTCTGCATTTTAAAAAAATTAACTTTTCCTTTTTTAAATTAAAAAAAACTAAAATGATTTGATATAACAGAAAACGCTGGAAACACTCAGCAGGCCAGGCAGCATCCATGGAGAGAGAAACAGAGTTAACGTTTCAGGTCTGGGACCCTTCATCATGTTAGGTTCCATCCTTGAATTATAATAGTGCGTGTTGCATGGTTTAATGCTCATGTTGTTCTAAAATATCATAGTGATAATTTTGCTGACCCTTAATCCCCAAAGAATACAGATTTCCCTGGGTACAAAGGTCAGAAAAAGAGATGGAGAGAAACTTTATGTTGCCCTAGGATTTCCAGGGCTTCTGGGGAGTGTGGAGGGGTGGCAGAACTGGAGCTGCCCCTGTGTTCCCGGTCCCTTGCTTTATATTCCTCAAGGACTGCTCACTGGATGCTCAGGCCTGCTCCCAAACCACTGTTGGATGAAGGTTCACACGTGTTCTGGGAGCAGACTGAAGACAGGCAGGTAAGTGGCTTTTTTGTTTTTCTCCACACCCCAGGATGTTTTGTGGTACTTGGGGACTTTCTGGCAGCTGGTTTCCAATATTGGAGGTCAGACATGAAGCTGCAAGTTTATAAATTTCCTGGTCCTGCCAATGGAGACAGGTTTCATTGGTCTAGGGAGCAGGCCTGCATTGGGGGTGCACCTGCTAATGTTAATGGCCTGGGACAGGAAATCCTGGCACTCCTTTGCCTAGACAGGGGCACTGTTTTTTGTAAAAATGTATTAATTCACGGGATGTGGGCATCGCTGGCAAGGCCATCATTTATTATCCATCCCTAATTGCCCTTGAGAAGGTGGTGGTGATCCGCCTTCTTGAAATGCTACAGTCCGTGTGGTGTAGGTACTCTTACAGTGCCATTAGGTAGGGTGTTCCAGGATTTTGACCCAGTGACGATGAAGCAGCAGCGATATTTTTCCAAGTCAGGAAATGTGTGAATTGGAGAGGAAGTTGGAGGTGGTGGTGTTGTTCCCATGCACCTGTTGCCCTTGTCCGTCTAGGTGGTAGAGGTTGCGGGTTTGGGAGGTGCTGTCAAAGAAGTCTTGATGAGTTACTGCAGTGTATCTTGTAGGTGATACACACTGCAGCCCATTGCGCCTGTGGTGGAGGGAGTGATTATTTAAATTGGTGGATGGGGTAACGATCAAGTGGGCTGCTTTGTCTTGGAGCTTCTTGAGTGTTGTTGGAGTTGCACTCCAGGCAAGTGGAGAGAATTCCATCACTCTTCTGACTTGTGCCTTGTGGGTGGTGGAAAGGCTTTGGGAAGTCAGGAGGTGAGTCACTCACCGCAGACTAGCCAGCCTCTGACTTGCTTTAGTAACCACGGCATTTATGTGGCTGATCTAATTGAGTTTCTGGTCAATGGCAACCAGAAAATATGATTAGTTATATTTGTCTTGCCACTTATCAGCCCAAGCCTGGATGCTGTCCAGGTCTTGCTGCATGTGGGCACGGACTGCTTCATTATCTGAGAAATTGCAAATGGAACTGAACACTGCAATCATCAGCGAACATCCCCACTTCTGACGGAGGGAAGGTCATTGATGAAGCAGCTGAAGATGGTTGGGCCTAGGACACTGCCCTGAGGAACTCCTGCAGCGATGTCCTGGGGCTGAGATGATTGGCCTCCAACAACCACAACCATCTTACTTTGTGTTAGGTATGACTCCAGCCAGTGGAGAGATCCCCCCCCCCCCGATTCCCATTGACTTCAGTTTTACTAGGGCTCCTTGATGGCAGACTTGGTCAAATGCTGCCTTGATGTCAAGGGCAGTCACTCTCACCTCACCTCTGGAATTCAGCTCCTTTGTCCATGTTTGGACCAAGGTTGTCATGAGGTCCGGAGCCGAGTGCTCCTGGCGGAATCCAATAACCTGCTCACTGATGCCCAGTTTGGTGAGTAAGTGCCGCTTCATAGTACTGTCGATGACACCTTCCATCACTTAGCTGCTGATTGAGAGTAGACTGATGGGGCAGTAATTGGCCGGATTGGATTTGTCTTGCTTTTTGTGGACAGGACATACCTGAGCAATTTTCCACAATGTTGGGTAGATGCCAGTGTTGTAGCTGTACTGGAACAGCTTGGCTAGAGGCGCGGCTAGTTTTGGAGCACAAGCCTTCAGCATGACAGCCGGGATGTTGTCGGGGCCCACAATCTTTGCTGTATCCAGTGCACTCAGCTGTTTCTTGATATCACGTGAAGTGAATCGAATTGGCTAAAGACCGGCATCTGTGATGGTGGGGACCTCAGGAGGAGGCCGAGATGGATCGTCCACCCAGCACTTCTGGCTGAAGTTGGTTGTGAACGCTTCAGCCTTGTCTTTTGCACTCAGGTGCTGGGCTCCACCATCATTGAAGATGGGGATATTCATGGGTGCCCTGTTCCTGGCAAACGCTGGCTGCTGATTCTTAGTTCTGGCAAATCTGCTAAACTTCTCGTGATGCTCACAACTCATGTATTCTATGAACTCATCCTGAGAGACTCCAGACTGTGATACAAGTAAAAAAAAAACTCAATAGTTTCATCCAAAGTTATTGTTATCTTCCAAGACTGCAGAAAGGCTACTTTCGGAACAGAATATATTAACCCTCTTTAGACTAATTCTAGTTTTCATACAATTGTGCCAATAAATATTTTTCTCATGTCTTTCTGATTTTAAGTATTAGTTCATTGTTAAATAACTTTGGAACAGTAGTTTAGCCTGTTTAAAATGATTTAGCAGTGTGATATTTCTGTCATCCAAGATAAAAGGGAAATGTAGTGAGCTTCAGAGTAAGAAATAGGCACATATATTGGAGTGGATGAGAAACTGTCATAGCAGGTTAATTGTTAGCCTTTGGCTATATTAATCTAAATGCTGGCAAGAATAAAGACATGGGTTTCAGTTCAAAGAAAAGTGTGGTCTGTTTACAGTATTGTCATCAAGCCGTTTACACAGAGGAAATAGGGAAAATTGCAAACTATAACCGTGCAAAATAATATATTGTGTGTTACATGGCATATTGTTCCTGTCCTTATAAAACAGTTTCAACTTACCGTGAGTGATAGCACAGTAAATTCACTAGTATTATAAAATGATTCTGTAAATCCCCCAAAAATTATGATTTCAAAATTATAAATTGTTATGTAATTCAATTATTCCAATATTATCAATAAAATCCCCCAACTGGTAATGCGGCAGCAGAAGCTGGGTTTGGGGATTTGAAGCAATCAGGGTAGATGTATGATCTGAAAACAGTTTGTTGGCATGTTATTGTACTCGCACAAATGCAAAAGGCAAGCTGCCAAGAGAGGGAATAATGAGTTCTCTTTCACAAGCACTTTTTAAATGCATTGCTCAAGTCGGGCTTCAGCTGGGTAGGCCTGGCTGGGCCATGAATTATCATGGGATAGTATATTCAAAGCCAGGGTGGTCATGATGCCCAGTGGGGTGCGTTGGTGCTCTATAGATGGAAGCTAGGATGAATGATGTCCTGGGTAAATTTCTAAGGCCTAAAAATTCGGTTGCTTTGCACCTCCTGTTAGCACCCTAGAGGGCGCTAACGGGGCGCAAAGCAACTAGTGCCTGGGCGCGGCACTGCCAACGCCTCCAGCGAAATTCAGCGGGAGGTTAGCGGCGGCGGTAACTGTTGTGCCTCACGACGCTGCACCGCCGGCAATGGCGTCATCGCCGTGCGCAGTACCCTGATCGTGCCCCGGCCGTGATCTTCGGTAGCGCCCCCTGAATTACCGCCGGACGCTATGTCGGACGGGGTCAGGGGGGCCTACCTGCAGCTGGGGCGGCACTAATTAAAGGGAAGGTGCCGGGCGGCCATTTTTGTTGTTGACCACCGGCCCCCATTGCCATCCCCGGCCTCCTGAGCAGCGCCCCCCCCGCCCCGCAGAGTGCCGGCTGCGCCCCGTGAGTCCGGCACTTCTTTTGAGTGCCGGGCTCTTTTGCCGGCACTCCGATCCCTGGTAGCCCAGCTGGACCCCGGGTTGCGCTGCACAAGGCCCCTCCCCTTTATGAAGGGGAGGACGGCCTGCAATTCCGCGGCGCGACGTGTCGCAGAATGTGGCGCTGTGTCATGTAGCACCGCGAAATTCACTTGCAGCACCCAAAGAGGGAGGCGGGGCGCTTCCAGTGGCACCCCACTTCCCTCTTGGGGCGCTACCAGTGAATTTCGGCCACGGGGGTGCTAATTTTTTCGGGGCGCTAAAAGTAGCGCCCTGGCGAAGTTAGCGCCCCAAAGGGGGCGATACTTAACTTTTCCCCCTAAATGTTTGTTATGTGATAATTTTATTTTTTAAAGGAAATATATGTGTGAGGAACTATCATCGCAATTGTATCTCAGAATTTATTTTGCTTCAAAGCAATTGGGCAGATTTTTGCTGGAATGTGTTTAAAGGGAAGAGGAAAGAAACCATGTAGAATATAATTGGTCACATAGCAAAAGTAGAAAATAACCAATTATAAAACAGGAAAATGTATTAAATGAGGAAGAAAAAATGAACACATTCATGACTCCTTACCTAAGGAAAGACACACTTGCCCTAGAGGGAGTGCAGCGAAGGTTCACTAGACTGGTTCTGGGATGAGGGTATTGCCCTATGAGGGGAGATTGAGTAGACTAGGCCTATATTCCTTAGAGTTTAGTAGAATGAGAGGTGATCTAATTGAAACATTAAATTCTTAAGGGGCTCGACAGGGTTAATGTTGGGAAAATGTTTCCACTGGCTGGGGAATCTAGAACACAGGGTCACAGTCACAGAATAAGGGATCGGCCATTTAGGACTGAGATGAGGTGAAATTTCTTCACTCAAAGGGTTGTGAATCTTTGGAATTCTCTACCCCAGAGAGCTGTGGATGCTCAGTCATTGAGTATATTCAAGACAGAGGTCGATAATTTTTTGGGAACAAAGGGAATTAAGGAATATGGGGATAGTGCAGGAAGGTGGAGTTGAGGTAGAAGATCAGCCATGATCTTGTTGAATGGCGGAGCAGGCTCAAAGGGCCAAATGGCCTACTCCTGGTCCTATTTCTTATGTTCTTATGACAGAAAATAAGCTCATGATATTCATAATGATCACTACAAGAAATGTTATTACACATTAGTAAAAATATTAATGGTTATTCTCTGCGGTCAAATGTAGTGACAAAAAAAATGAATGTAAGAAGTCACACAACACCAGGTTATAGTCCAACAGTTTTATTTGAAATCACAAGCTTTCGGAGCGCTGCTCCTTTGTCAGGTGAAGTGATGTGACACGAAAGCTTGTGATTTCAAATAAAACTGTTGGACTATAACCTGGTGTTGTGTGACTTCTTACATTTGTTCACCCCAGTCCAAATCCGGCATCTCCACGCCAAAAAAAATGAAGATAGTATTAAGGATTACAGTGCACAATAATTGGGTGTTGTCTATTAACAATGATTTTTCTTAACTTCACATTGAATTCACTAAAATGCTTTACTGCTCCAGCAATAATAGAGTTAATCAGTGTAAGAAATTTGTTTCCATGGCAATCAACAACTAAAAATGTATTTCTGCAATTTTCCTACACACTAGTTTTAGTGGCATTAGTATTTGGCAGGAGTATGAAATATTTTCACCCTTAATCATATTGAGCAAAATGAAATTACTCATCATCTTCTGAACACATAATTAGCACAAGATAGAACAAAATAATAACACTACAGCTATTGAAAGTTGTTCAGTTCTCATTACTGATGCACAAGGAAAACCTCCAAGTTTTGAAAGTGGTGCACCAATGCTTATCTTTGAGTTTTATGAAATAGCATATAAAAAGTTGTGTTCAGAACCTGCATATGGGCAAAATTAGTCAACCATTTCATTTTGTTTAGCATCTAGTTTCCTTTTCAGTTTTTGCCCTGCTTTTCCTGACTATGGTGACTTATTGTTAGACTATGGTTCCATAGGCCTCATCAGCCCTCTGATACTTCAATGCAGGTGACTTATCTTGAAATTTGAGCTGTTGGGGGGACATCACAGTTGAGCCTGATCCTGTTGTTGTACAACAATAACACACATGCACTTTCCAGGAGGAGTCAGCGAGTTGCCATGTGGATTAGAAACCTTGATAATTGTGCTCCTCTCTGGCCTAGGGCTACTGAGTTCAGTGCAGAACCCCATTGTTTCTTGGCTGAAGTAAGCTAATACAGAACAGACACAGAATCAAACCTGGGAATTTTCTGGATTGCATACTTTCCTTGGATTGTATGCCTCAGAACTACATCAGACAGTCTATTTACTTAGTTATGGAGGGAACCAGGTCCGAGTTGTGATGTTAATGGTGGAGCTAGAATATGTGTTTCAGGGGTGGTCAAGGGGTCTACATCAGGGATTGGGTGGTATACAAAAAAAAGAGCTGTAGTTTATTATTCAATGGAGGAGGCAATGCTCCATCCCTCATTTATGCTACAGCTGTTTTCTGTATCTACATGCAGAGCTGGGATCTGAAAAGCTATTCAATGCAGCCTTATAGCACAGGGAACACTGTGAAGATAGGTTTGTGCCTCCTGTTAGCACCCCTGGGGAGTGCTAGCGGGGTTCAGAGCCCCTAGCGTCTTGGCTGCAAACTTCAGTTGTGCCCCCTGACCTATTGCCAGACGATATGTCCAACAGGGTCAGGGTGGCATCTTTGCAGCCGCGGCGGCGCAAGTTAAAGGGCAGGTGCCGGGCGGCCATTTGTTTTTGGCCGTCTGCCAGCACCTGCCCCCTTCCCCTTTTTTATTTGTGGTGCCAGCCGTGATCGCTCAGCCCGGCACTCCTCTAGGCTGCTTTCCTGGCACCCCGCTTGCCGGTGGTCCAGCAGGATCCCGGTGCACGCAGCACTAGGCCCCTCGCCTTTAATCAGGGGAGGGAGGCCTGCAGAACCGCGGCGCTATGTGCTGACGCGTGTGGCGCTGTTGCACGTACTGCCGTGATAGTCACTTGTAGCGCCCCAGGAAGGAGGGGAGGTGTTTCCAGTAGTGCCCCACCTCCTGCTTGGTGTGCGACCACTGAATTTACGGTGCAGGGGCGCTAACGTTTTCGGGGCGCTAAAAGAAGTTAGCGCCCCAAAGGGGGTGCCACTGAATTTTTCCCCAATTATCTCTTCTTGCTTCAATATTCATAGCAAAACTGCAAATGCAGGCTGTACAATAAATGCCAGCCAAAAACATCCACATTAACTTTCCTCAACTATACACCATGTAGCTACAGTACATTTCCTAAGGAAAAAAAAATTTGTGGTCTGACTTTCAAAATGTTAGCAACTCAAAAAGAGACAAATGAAAGTGACTAGCATTCCTAAAACAGTGATTACATCCAGCTAGTAGCAATAGCTCCCTGCTGAAAATTTAGTTGCAGTGGCTCTTAAGTGCAAGGTACCCCTATAGAATGGATCTTAAGTAACTAGTAAAGATTACTGCCCTATTGAAGAAGTTGTCCAGTTGTTTGCTCAAAATGTACTTAATTGGCTGTAAAGCGCATTGGGACACATGAGGTTGTGACAGGTGCTATATAAATGCAAGTCTTTCTTTCCTTCTTTAAAGCACCATGAGGTTCCAGCCACCTTATTGGTTGGGCCTCATTAACATGGGCCAGCGGGCTGTGAGCCCCGAACGTACGCTGAGATTGCTCGCTGGTCAGGGAGGATGGCAAATTGTCTAGCTTGCATACCGAGCTGGCCAACAGTATGGACCTTGGGAAAGAGGAGGCAGCCCCAGCGGGGGGCTGAGCAGGGACTTCCAGCGAGCCAGGGCCAGGAGGAACATTACTGCACCTCCTGGCCCCATAAGATGAAACAAAAAATGTTGCCGTCTTTTGGAGCACCTGTAGCAGTCCCTTTGAGGACTGCTAGTTAGGCCGCTCCAAGCCAGGGATCAATGGGAAGGACAAGAATTGCATCAGGGTGCTACAACGGGCATAGGACCCATTGGAACATAGGAATGGAAGTAAGCCATTAAGCCCATTGAGCCTGTTCCGCCATTCAATTAGATCATGGCTGATCTGTACCTCCACTTAATTAACTCACCATTGATCCGTATCCCTTGCTACACTTACCTAACAGATATCAGTTTGAAAATTTAATTGCTACAGCATTCACAGCCTTTTGGGGGAGAGAATTCCAGATTTCCACTTATCCTTTTTATTAAAAAGCGCTTTCTGATTTCACTCCTGAATAGCTGAGTTCTAATTTGAAGATTATGCCCACTTATTCTAGATACCCCACCAAAGGAAGTAGTTTGTCTGTATCTACCCAGTTGCTTCCAGACAAGGGTGACCGAGTAGGGCTTCTCTTGGCATTGAGCATGACTGGGAGAATGAGCAGAGGCCACGCAGAGCAGGACAAGCTGCTAGAAGAGGGAGGAGGAGGAGGGGGCGAGAAGGGCTCTCAGCAGGAGGCCATATCCGCAGAAGGTCTTTAGGGAGCAGATATGTTGGAGAACAGATTGCAGGAGTCCTGTGACACTCTGGAAGTCCCTTTACACACTTGGGGCTGAATTTTCCCAGGTCCCACCCGCACGGTGTGGGGGGACCCAGGAGACGATGGGAAACCTGGAAGGTCGGGTTTCCTAGCACACTGTGGAGTTTTAACTCGACAGCATGAAAGGGCAGGTTCCCCACCCGGAAGTCAGCCTGATTGACAGGAAGTCAGCCTGATTGACAGGCTGGCTTCCATTCGTGCGGGGAATGCGGACCAGGAGGCCGCAGCAACAGGTAAGTGCTGGGCCCAGTTGGTGGGGGCAAGGGAGTCCAAGCCCGGGGAGGGGGTCTGATCCCTGGCCCCGGGGGGTGCGGGCTGATGGTGGGGGAGCTTGGGGGGCCAAGAGGAAGCACTCCTGCTCCTCCCAGCCCACAAGGATTGCTCCCCGAGGCTGAGGACGCCTCGCTGCAGCCACTGGGAATCCCGAGCCCCAGGATCCCTGGCCGCCTGCAGTAAAACCTGCAAAGTAGGTTAAAGTAGAGGCTTCAGGCCTCATTATAATATTTAAATTGCCAAACCGTCTCTTGGCAGCAGGTTAGCAGCCCAGCACCCCCTCACCCCGTCCCGCCCCCGTCCTTCCTGAGTAAAAGGTGAAAGTGGGCGGGTTCGGGTCGGGGTTCACATTTTTTAACTTTCACTTCCCCCCCCCCACCATGCTTCCAACCCACCCGCTCTTACTTCAGAAAATTCTGGCCAGAAATCTAGTCTGAGCTTCCACTGCAGCACTCAGACATTGGATGGATGCTGCTTGTGCTGCAATGGAAGCTGAGACAGCAGGCATCAGATGCTGCATCATGGTTGGCTCCACAGATGTGTTGATGGAGGTGGCCATCCATTCCATGTTGAAAGGTTGGGCTCCAATCTCTGCGCAAAGCCCTGTGCTAAGTTGGTGCCGGACTCCTCCATGCTCCGTGACAATGAAGGCAGGCCTTCTGGCAGGCTGTCCAGTGCACCAAGCATTTGGGTGTGTAAACCCATCAGCCTCCTTCTGTAGCCTGGCCCATCAAATTCATCATCTGAATCCTCTGCAGCAAAGCTAGTGTGCGACCTTGCCCTCCAATGAGCTGGCACCTGAGCTATCCTTTCCACCTGCCCTGGCTGCAGCGCACTTGTGCCCAGTGTCTCACCACCTACAGAACCCACCTCTATTCTATCCTCTAAATTATATGCAGTGTCAGTATCTGAGCTGGTGGCTGTGAATGTGAAATCAAGTGATGGTGTGTCTTCATCTTCACTTTCATCTTGCTCTTCTTCCACTGCCTGGGCAGTTTGCAGTTCTTTGGTATCTGAAAGGAAAAAGGGGCAAGGATTGGGTTGTGGTGAGGATAGTCTTATGTTCATTAATAACTAGACATTCTTATTATGAACACAGCTAGCTTCTAGCTAGTCATTTATTCAGTACACGTTCTCTAGGTACAGTATCTGTAGAGATGCAGCATGTGTGCTCCTGTGTGCAGGCTGCCATCTTGACTGTTGCCTTGTGGGTAGCCTAGTGCCTCATGGGTAATGTAGTCTTAATATCTATACAGCTGGGTAGTGTAGTCTTATATACATACAGCTATATACAGCTCTACACAGCTCTACGGCTCCACCTAGTGTCCACTATAGAATGACATGTTATTGATCATTACATCCCCCTTTCTTTGAGGTTTAACAAAATCAATATCAATCAACTTTCAAGAAAACAATAAAGATAATATCAGTAACACTTTTGTTAGTGCTCTATAAACATAAACATTTTCAAAACAGTCAACACATTTTCAAAGCTTTACATTGTACTCAAAGATTAAGTCTATCAGGCTTTTTTACTTCACGTGTGGATCTTCTCAACACGGGTAAGTCTGATGTGTCTTCATGAGATTGTTCTGGCAGTGAATGACAAGATGCAGTTGCGGCATTGTCATCAATCTGGTCTTGAATAGTCTCTTGTGTTTTTAGGAGGGAACGGCAGTTCCTCCTGAGAATCTGTCCTTCCTCAGTTCTAACAGTGTATGACCTTGGTCCTACTTCCTCAAGAACTGTAGCTTTCCTGTTCCATGCATCTGGATCCTCAACCCTGACAACATCATCCCTTGTCAATGGTTTTAGAGTTTTGGATGACTTGTCATAGTATGATTTCTGTATCAGCTTTAACAGTTGAAGTCTCTGTCTCAGTTCCTCACTTTGCTGTTCTTTTGCACAGCAGGGTAGCGTGGTGCACAACTTGCGACCCATTAGTAGTTCAGCAGGTGAAGAACCACAGTCTAAAGGTGAGGCTCGGTAGCTCAGCAGGGCGAGATAAGGATCAGACTTGCTTTCTGTCGCTTTCTTCAGTAGCTGCTTGAGAACTTGAACACCTTTCTCTGCCTTACCATTTGACTGAGCATACAAAGGACTGGATGTGATGTGCTGAAAGTCATAATGTGCTGCAAACTGTTGCCACTCCTTACAGTTGAAGCACGGACCATTGTCGCTAATGGCAATCCTGGGAATTCCATGTCTGGCAAAGATGGATTTCACATGCATTATGACACTGCTTGCTGTGGTGCTTGAGAGCAGCGCCATCTCAGGATAGTTAGAATAGTAGTCAATCACTATTAGATAGTCTTTACCATTTAAATGAAAAAGGTCCATACCAACCTTTTGCCATGGTGCTGTTGGTATGTCAGCTACTATCATTGGTTCCTTTGCTTGTTTGTTTTGGTGTTTCTGACATGTCTCACATTTGCCTATCATGTTCTCAATGTCCTTATTTATGCCAGGCCAATAAACAGTGTCTCTTGCCCTCCTTTTGCATTTTTCAATTCCGAGGTATCCCTCATGAATCCTTTTGAGCATGTCTTGACATAGAGCCTGTGGAATGACTATTCTGTTCTGTTTTAGTAATAGTCCACTTGCGACACTCAATTCTGACCTTATGTGAAAATATTTTGGACAGGAACCTTTTGGCCAACCATGATGAATGTTCTCTATTACTGTTTGTAATACTGTGGCCTAGAAATTCAGTGCCCTTAGCACCGATTTTGCGGCGCTAGAGGGCCTAGCGCTGCAATTGGCGCTGGTTCCTAAATTGCCTGGGGCCCTTCCGCGGCGGTAGACCGGTAGCGCTGCGCCGTCACCGATGACGTCATCGGTGTGCGCAGCGTCCCGGTTGCCGTGGTAACCCGGCCCCAAGCCGAAATTCAGTTGCGGCCGCCTCGCCAGTGGCAGCCGCAACTAAGACTCCGGCAAACGAGTGTTGCCGGAGTCTGCGCCGGCGCTTTAAGGAGGTGCGGCGGCCGGCCGCTTTCCCGCCGGCCGCCTGCCCGCAGCTCCCTCCCCGGACTTCTCCCCCCCCCCCCCCGGAACAGATGCAAACCCGGCACTTGTCCGAGGTGCCGGGCTCATTTTTGCAGAGATTTGCGCGGGCCGCGGCCGGGTGCAGGCAGCTCCTCCTTAATGGAAGGAGGAGGCCTGCACTTCCCGAGCCTGCCGCACCGCAGCGGGCGCCGCAGCGCCGGAATAGCGCCGCAATGCGGCGCGTTGCGCCAGTTTTCAGGCGCTAAAACCTTTCAGTAGCGCCGGCAGCCGCTTGGGCGCGGCGCTACTGAATTTTTGGCGCGCGCAAAGGGACTTAGCGCCGGCGCTAACTTCCAGCGCTAAAGCCCTGGCGCAGCGCAAACTCAATTTCTAGGCCATTACTGTTTCTTCTGCTATTTGCTTTGATTTTGTGTCTGACATGGGCAGCGCAGCAGTGACTCACATGAACATCCACGTCTTCTTCAGTAGAGCTCACATGACTCATTGTGGGTGCTCGGGATAGTGCATCTGCTAACATTATGTATTTGCCTGGTGTGTAGATCAGTTCAAAGTCATATTTTTGCAGCTTCATCATGAGTCGTTGAATCCTTGGAGACATCTCATTCAGGTTCTTTTTTATGATGGCAACCAGAGGGCTGTGGTCTGTCTCAACTGTTAAGGTGGGAAGTCCATATATGTAGCCATGAAACTTTTCTAGTCCAACTACCAAGCCTAGACATTCCTTTTCAATCTGGGCATATCGACACTCAGTATCAGTCATAGACCTGGAGGCATAGGCAACAGGCTTCCAATCTTCACCCTCTGCTTGTAGCAAGACCGCACCTAGGCCATCTTTTGATGCATCTGTTGACACTTTGATTCTTTTTGTTGGGTCAAAGAAGGTGAGTACAGGTGTGGTTGTCAGCACTGTTTTGAGGTTTATCCACTCTTGTTCATGTCTTTCTGTCCATGCGAACTCATTTGTTTTATGTAGCAGGTCTCGCAGACAGGCTATCTTGGCTGACAAGTTAGGAATGAACTTTCCAATGAAGTTTATCATCCCCATGATGCGTAGCACTCCTTTTTTGTCAGTGGGTCGGGGCATTTTGAGTATGGCGTTTACTTTTTCCATATCTGGCTCTATTCCTTTATCAGATAGATTATCTCCTAGGAAAGTGACTTCCTGGACGCCAAACTGACACTTGGCTTTGTTGAGCTTCAGTCCATTCCGGCGTATGCTCTGTAGCACTTTAGTCAGTCTCTCATTGTGTTCTTTCAGTGTGGAGCCCCAGATGATGATGTCATCAACATAGACCCGAACTCCTTCCAGACCTTCAATTATGTGTTCCATCGCTCTATGAAAAATTTCAGATGCAGATATTATCCCGAAAGGCATTCTGAGGAAACAATACCTGCCAAATGGTGTGTTGAAGGTACAGTATTTGGTGCTCTCTTCATCCAGTTTTAGTTGCCAAAATCCTTGTGAGGCATCGAGCTTTGTAAAGTATCTGGCACCTGACATTTCACTGGTGATTTCTTCTCGCTTGGGAATCTGGTAGTGTTCACGTTTTATGTTTGCATTTAAGTCCTTTGGATCCATGCATATTCTTAGATCATTGTTCTTTTTCTTTACACATACCATGGAGTTAACCCAGTCTGTTGGCTCTTCGACTTTCCTGATGACTCCTAGTGTGGTCATTCTGTCCAGTTCATTCTTGAGCCGGTCACGCAGGGGTGCTGGAACTCTTCGTGGAGCATGTACCACTGGCTGAGCATCCTCCTTTAGCTGGATCTTGTAAGTAAATGGTAGAACTCCAAATCCTTTGAACACATCCTGGAAATTATTCACTACAGAATCCATCGAGTCATCTGCTCTGCTTATGGCACAGTTTATATGGTAGACTCTCTTGACCAGTTCTAAGTCCTCACAAGCTTTGTCACCCAGCAGTGAATCAAGTCTTTCAGCCACAACAGAAAGCATGAGATGATGCACTTTGTCTTTGACTGTCACTTTAAGTCTGCATACACCTAAGCTATCTATTTTTTGTCCATTATAGTCCTTCAGTAGTACTGACTTTTTCTGTATTTTGGGCTTTTCTTTCATATTGTTAATGTCACTCATACTGATTAAGTTTGCTTTTGCCCCAGTGTCTAGTTTCAAGGTAACTAATGCTCCATTTACCTGCAGTGGGATCATCCATTTGTCCTCTTTTACTGCATTAACTTTATGTTCAGCATTGTCCATTTCTGAGGGCTGCACATTTTCTGTATCCTTTTTGATATTGTCACATGACACCATTCCTACAAAAAATGTCTCACTTAAATCAGTGTCCTCAATTACATTAACTCGTTGCCCTTTCTTAGTTTTTACTTTTGAAAAGCATTGTTTGGCAAAGTGATTCTTTCCATTACACTTTGTGCACATTTTTCCAAACGCTGGGCATTGTCTTAACTGGTGTTTGTAACCACAGCGTTTACAATTAAAAATTTCATCCTCCGATTGCTTTTCATTTCTGTTCTGCCCACGTTTCTTCCCCTTGTAGGACACAGCACCGACAGCAGCATTATCACTCATTACATTCGCATCATTATTGATTTCACTGAAAGTCTTCGCGTGCTTTCGAGCTAGCTTGCTGGCTTGGCATATTTTCACCGCATTTTCCAAATTTAGTTTGGTTTCTCTCAACAGATGTTCCCTGACTTTTTTATCATGAGTACCAAACACAATCTGGTCACGAATCATGGATGATTTCAGCTCAGAGAAATTACATGTCTGTGCTTTCAGTTTCAGATCAGTTATAAAGCTATCAAAAGTCTCATTTTGTTGCTGTGTTCGAGAATGGAAGATGTATCTTTCATACGTCTCATTCTTTTTGGGAGAGCAATGTGCATCAAATTTTTTTAGCACATCTTCTAATTTTCCTCTGTTCTCCTCTGGATTAAATACAAATGTATTAAATACCTCTATCACCTGTGGGCCTGCAACCGTAAGCAGCAACGCTATCTTCCTTGCGTCTGGCTTCATACCGAATCCGATGGCTGCAATGTAGAGTTCGAATTGTTGTTTAAAAGTCTGCCAATTGTAGTCGATTTTTTCTGTGAGATTCAAACGCTCTGGTGGCTTCAAATTCTCCATGTCGCTTTTCACAATTTTCAGCAGATCTTCACCACCCTGGTACCATCTTATGTTCATTAATAACTAGACATTCTTATTATGAACACAGCTAGCTTCTAGCTAGTCATTTATTCAGTACACGTTCTCTAGGTACAGTATCTGTAGAGATGCAGCATGTGTGCTCCTGTGTGCAGGCTGCCATCTTGACTGTTGCCTTGTGGGTAGCCTAGTGCCTCATGGGTAATGTAGTCTTAATATCTATACAGCTGGGTAGTGTAGTCTTATATACATACAGCTATATACAGCTCTACGGCTCCACCTAGTGTCCACTATAGAGTGACATGTTATTGTTCATTACAGATAGAGGAAGAAAGTAAGAAGTGAATGCTTACACCATCAGCAGCTTCTCTGTCAGAAGGGACTGTGGGATGAGGGAGAAGTGGAATGAGAGAAGGAGGATTAGGTATGCAGATACCCTCATCTTCAATGGGTTCATTCCATTGGTAACCACAACCTCAGCAATGGCCCTTCCCATAATGGCCAGCACCGTCTCCTCCATGGGGCTTAGAACATGCAGGTGCACCTCTCCCCCTCTGGTTAGTTCCTGCTGCCTCCGGCTGTGCAACACCTTCTCCTGCAAGAGAGAGGGAAGTGTGTCAGTGAGTGTCGTGCAATCTGTTTGGGTGATGTGATTTTCATGATTGATTAGTTGGCAGTGTGTGCAAGCTGTGAGATGTGGGTGTGTGGCTTGCAATAGTGCCAAGTTTGTGGGAGTGAGGTGTAGCTAGGTATTATTAGGTACGAGTCCTGATTGATAGGGATTGTTGGTAGGTGAGTGATGGGGGTGTGGTGAATTGAGCAGTGGCTGAGGCTAGTGGTGCAGTTGGTAGGATATGGCATTTGAAGATGCATTCACTGACCTTGACCAAACTTCTTCCAGCACTGCATCTTAGTCCTTGGGGCTATACTCCTGCCATTGACCTCCGTGGCTATCTGTTCCTACTGTCTTCTCATCATATGTCTGGAGGGTCTCTTGCCCCTGAGGATATAGGACATCTCTCCTCCTTTCCACCTCCTCCACCAAGACTTCCAGTGCAGCGTCCGACAACCTGGGTGCCCGCTCTCTCCCGTGATCAGCCATTCTGCACTCTTTCCCAGGTCAGATTTGCTTGTAGAACAACTCCCAGCACCTGCTCCAGCCACAATGTGCCACCCCTTTAAGAGGTGCAGGCTAGCTTTAAGTAGTGCAGGCTAGCTTTAAGTAGTACAAGTTAGTAAAGATATTGTGCCCCCTGCTGATGTGCGCAGCCAATGAACTGTGCAGGGAGCGCTGGCTGCATGCAGAAATTATTACAATGAGCAGGCAGCACAAAATTGGCGTGCTGCTTGCATTCTACTCAACGGGCGCAGGTTAATCGCGCATTGCGATCCCAGCACCTGTTCTCGCGGGCTAACCAATTTAACTCCCATAATATCCTACCTGAGGTGTGGTGCCCAAAACTGAACGCAGTACTTGAGACCCTGAATTAATTATTTAAATAAGGCTCCTGCCTGAAACAGGCAGTAATTGGCCATCTATTTCATAGCCTGTTCGAATATTGAGTTGAGTGGGTTTCAGACGGTCAGTAGGCGGGAGTTAAAAAAAAACTGTTTGCCGACCACCCCATTTTTCAGCATATATGGGGCAGTAGGCATATGATAATCGGCCTCTTGATCATTCACTGGAAATTTAGCCTCTGATTTTAACAGTACTTCATGCATTTACTCTGGAGTTGAATTAACTCTGCATTTTTTCCTGTTTAAAAAGCATAGCATAAACATTGCTACAATGAACTAAGAATATTCTTACATTGTTGCTATAACAAATTCTTATCAGCAAGATCATAGTGAAATAATTAAATTGTTTAGACTATAAATATGGATATAATTTGATACCTATAATGTCATAAGTTTCCTATTAGAACTGCAATGATGAAGGAATGATTAAAACCAAATTTAAACTTTGGTGACAAGGCCACATTGGGAAATGGCTGTTATGTGTAGCAACACCGTAAACAGGTTTTTCTTGAATGGCTCACCAACCAGAAGATAAGTCGCGGGGAGGGAGTTTCGGGAGGGTTTTGCGGGACGGAAGTGAGGTAGCCTAGGGCAGGGGAGGCTTAAACTTTGTGGGGCCTGGAGGATTAAGAAAGTAAGAAACTTACTTTAAACGGCCTCTTCTGGTCCCAGATCCTCTTCCCACTGTCTTCACCTGGCAGGAAAGCCCCAGCGGCTTCCCCGGTCAGGCCAGAGTTAAAATTTGCAATGTGGTCTGATGACATCAGTGGACCTTGATCTGCATATTTAAAGAAAGGCCCCATCATCTTCAGCTGGGTGCCTTTGACTCCTGCTCAGAAGAACAGATTAAAATGGAAGCCAGCGGGATTAGTAGGTAAATCACCTAACCAATTTGAACTCCTCCCCCCACCCCACCCAGTTCCATCAGGCAGATATGGTTAAAATTGTCCCTTTAGTATTGTTTTTTCTTATGAAGATTTCACATTTATACTTCCATATGTAAGCTTCACGCCTTATAGAACCATATAAAAAGCTGAATCTATCGTTACGTTATTTATAAATATATTTGGTACACTTAGTAATCAAATGTAAAATGATGTCTAAATTGGCAGTCCACACATTAAACCTTCACTGGGAAAGACAAATATTGTACATTCCCTCCCTCTATAAAAAAGTAAGTCTCTGGCATCCTGCATTCGGTTAAAGTGACTGCCTGAAGTTGGACGCGGTACAGTTTGTATTTCTGCCTTGTGGACAGGAAATGTTTGATGTTTCTGCTGCAATGGCTGGACACAGATAAGATCGTTGTAAAAGTCAGCTCGGTGACCTCTCCCACCACCCAGCTCGCCAGGCCTGGCGTCCGACTAGTTGGCCCTCACCCAGCTGCCGACACTTTTGCTCAGAGTGTGCCTCTGTCTCATACAATCCTGCACAGTAACTGCAGCTGCACCACACCTAACAAAGGAAATCTGGCTCGGGCTCCAGACTCCATGACTTATTTCATTTAAACATACAATTTTTCTCAGCAAGGTCAAACTCACAAAGGGGTTCCCATAGGCTATTTTAGAACTCCAGGATGGAAATAGATTATGAGGGGAATATTTCTGGACTCCTCTCCATAATTGTATTAATCTAAATTAAATATTGCACTTTTCCAAAAATGGCTTTGTTTATAAGTATCTTTTCTTTTTAATTTTACTTTCACAATATATGGTTGGAATATTTCCTTTAATTATACTGCTTTAAAACTAATAAACATTCCCCGTTGTCATCACAAATTTAAATCTACCATTTCTTAGCAGGTGTATTATATGAAAATATAATTTGTAACTCAAAATAGAATACAACATTTTTGAAATTGGGGATCGGTAAGTTCAAAATGTTAGCTGTAAAGAAGAACTTGCACTTATATAGTGCCTTGTCCTAAAATGCAATGAATTATTTAGAAGTGTAAGAACTGTTGTTATGTGACAGCTAACTTGCATACAGCAAGATCCCACAAACAGCCATGATATTAATGATCAGTTAATCTAGTGCACATTCTATTTTATTATAATAAATTCAGAACCGGAGCCAAACTACACTTTCCTAACACTGTGTGACATAAGAAAACTACTGGGCACTTGGTCTAAGCGTTAAACAAAGCTTTAATCAACTGTTTTACAACATGGAGGTCTAGTTGTGTCCTTCACTAGTTCCTGTTAAGAATGTCCTGCGCAAGCTGGGCCCGTGCCAGAGTATTTATACTCTCCCTGGACAGCGCCACCCGTAGGCCGCTCAGTATTATTTCATAAGTCTTTCTTTCATGAATGACTGATTCATGTAACTGTGCTTCTGCTGAGTGGCTATATCTGCCTTTCTTTCATCTATTCTAGTGCTTCTCCTAGGTGCAATCTGAGGGCCGGTATCGCAATAGGTGGTTGGCTGCTTATGTTCCACAAAAGGGTAAAGGAGTCTGGAGCTTGCTCCTGGGCAGCCTTGTGTTGCCTCCTATGTTCTGCTGGTGTGGTGCTCTCAGGAGGAAGTTGCAAGGCCCAGCAATATCAGGCAGGTGGACTCCAGCCATTGCCATTCCACCTGGCATTCGATTTGTGGCCCCACCGACCAACAAGGTGGGTGGTCTAATGGCAGCCACAGATCCTGAAAGCCCCAGGAGACAGCAGACTGCGTTTCAGGTGCTATGTTCTAGAAGTCGCTATGCAGGATTCTGTCTTTTCTCTCCACTATCGGCGCTTGAACTGCACTCTGTTCTGTGGAGGTGGAAGCACCAACTGGTCTCTGGCTGCTTCTTAGGCGGGGGTTCTGCTGCAGATTCCAATTAAACTTCCACACGCTCCATTGGTGCCTTCAATAAAGACAAAGCTTCCCTGATGTTGCTGTAAATGAGAGCTGCAGACTGAAGAGTCACACCTGTCAGTTGCTGCACATCCTTGGAGACTGACCTTAGCGCATACACACAGGTCCGATGTTTCTCAAATGCTCTTCTTTTCAGGCAAGTACCCATGAATTCAGGGTTCCACAACTCTGAAGCCATAAGCAGCTTTCTCTTCAGCCTCTGCTGGGAAGGTGGCACATCCGCACCCACTTCTCAATCCTCCTTATTAACATTACATAATTTCCAACGGGTGAAATATCTGAGTGAAGAAACAAGTGACACGGGATGATTTGGATGGGATTGGGACAGCGGAACATGGGGCAGGAGGTCTGTGCAGGATATCATTAGTGGGATTGAGTCTGACTTCATCTCCCTCTTCTTCTTCTTCATCTTCCTTTTGTTCTTTCATCCCCTCCCCCATTTCCCAGCCCCCAAACTTGCTTTTTAATCTGTTTCATTTCCTGCTTTTTTCTCAGTTCTGATGAAGGGTCTTCAACCTGAAACGTTAACTCTGTTTCTCTCTCCATGGATGTTGCCTGGCCTGCTGAGTTTTTCCAGCACTTTCTGTTGTTATTTCCTTCTTCTTCCTCTTTATCTTCCACCTCATCATAGTTCACAAGGAGGTAGTCTGTCTCTCTATTCTTCCTTCTTCTCATCATCATCTTCCTTCTCCAGTGCTCCCTGTTTTTGTGGTGCTTTGCAGGAAAAGAGGTTGGAAGCTATGAATGGGTGAACATTACCCTCTTTGGGATTTAGAGGACAGAGAAGGGTGTGGAAGCTTGTATCTGTGTGGTGCTTTGTAAGGATGCCAGGGTGATCCTGTAGGAGTTCGGTCACCAATATGGCACCCACAGTATGCCCCCAGCCTCGCCATCTCCCACAGCAAGAGCAGAGTGCCTCCCCGAGCTCCATCAATTTCTTCTTGTTGGGCCTGAGGTGTTTAAGGGTGGGGATGTCCCCTCCTGTTGCTTTCCTCTAAAAGGAGCAAATGAGGGGAAGGCTAGCAGTGAGGTGTGTATGCCAAGTAGCATAGGAGGGCTGAAGTAAGAGATATAGTGGTATCAGCCTGTTAAAGTAGAGGTTGTTCACGTAAGAAATTGTTATTTGGGGAGCTGGGTACAATGCAAAATGCTGGGTTACAGGCTCCTTTAACCAATATGCATTGCAAAGAGTTAGTTGCCTAGGAAGAGGGAAATCAGCCAGGGTTCCCAATACTGATCGCGATCTACTTATACTGCTGGTACATACTTACAGGTGGGCATTAGGTGAGAATGCTATTGGGCTTGACTGTGCTGGTTAAAAAGGCTGCCAAAACTCACTGTGTGGATTCACGTATAAAGCATGGCCAAATATGTGACACACTGACTGTGATTGTCATATTTGGAATCATAGTTCAGCAGCAGACAATATCTTCAGGACCAGTTTCTCTTGCTGTCAAAACAGCAGTATAACACACACTAGTTCAAACAAATTGCCCTTACTCTGCAAGTCCCATTTCCACTCTGTAATTTATGTGTCTATAATGTCCATTTCCATTGTGCTGGACTGAGTATTTCTCTCTTATTTTTCTGTCTCATTTTATTCACTTCATTTCTAAATAAATCTTTGATAGCCCAGGTTTGACCTCATTATCCTCAGCCCTGCTCTGTTATTTCTTGTGACCTTTATTTTTCCTTCTTCTGGCCCTGTTCCTTTTTAACTCCCACGTCTGCTCCCTCTATGTGCTGTCTCTGTTCCACTGACCTCTCAGCTCTATCATTAAAATGTACAGGTTTTTTGGTCAACTCACTAACACGGACTCTATAGTGATCTCACATCAGCTGTCAATGCTACAATGACATTTTACACAACTTTAAACTTTGCTCTTTATTTTAATTAACAGTTACTGAGAGCTGACAAAATCACTACCAATTTTGTATTGCATACACCAATTCTCCACTTAATACCCTAGCTATTTGAAATGACACAGACACAATAGTAATCTTGTTGTGTATGTACCTTTAAGAGAATAACTGGTCTCAGACTGCAGTACCGGCAGTGACCACCCCTGTATAAAAGGCGCTAGAGAGCCTCTGTTGTTTAGTTTCGTTATGAACTTCCACCAGTAAACATCTGTTTGTTTTCACTCCTGCTAGTCCATGTCTAAATCATTCACGGACTTAACACTGGCGACGAGTAAGAAACGTACTTACCTGCAACTCGGCAGCAGCTCCGACGACGTTGTTGAAGGTCGGAGCCAGAAGAAAAGAAAAAAAAGAGGCCGTTGAAACTCGAGAAACGGGCGTCGACCGTCAATCATCGGGTTCAAGGCTTTGCAGGAGCGACTTTCCAGAGCCAGGCTGGGTTCCTCGGTCCGTGGTTTCCCAGCTAATCGGGCTGGTGGCAGGTAGTGCTCTGATCCTTCCTGGGCTGCGGCGGGCTGAAGCTCGATCGGGTGGCCTTTCAACGGGGCCGGGCAGCGAGTCGGGAAGCAAAGAGAGAGAGAGAGGGTGGAGCACACAGGGCGCGGCCGGTGTTTCGAAGTCGGGCAGCGTTCGGACCTCAGAAGAGGGAGGGAAGTGTCCCAGAAGGTCCGCTCCATGACGGGAAGATAATAAAAGAAAAAGAATACGCGCAAGAAACCGTGGAAAGCAGTGCTAACAACAGCGGGGAAGAAGACAAAGCGCGGGAGGCGCCATTTTGTTAAATCGGGGAAGAAGGCAAAGCGTGGGAGGCGCCATTTTAGATTTGCAAGATGCCGAAGACTGGCTGTATCACTGCTTTTGATAATACATTAGAGGACTGGACCACGTATGTGGAAAGAGTCGAGCTATATTTCAAGGCAAATGAAATAGCGGAGGGGAAAAAGGCATCAATATTGCTAAACTTAATGGGCGCTAGAACGTACGGCCTATTGCGGGATCTGATTACTCCAGCCAAACCGAAGGCGAAGAGTTTTAACGAAATTGTTGCTGTTCTACAGGCGCACTTAAACCCTGCACCGCTGTTGATAGCAGAAAGATTTAAATTCCACAGGAGAACTCAGCACAAAGATGAGAGCAATGCTGAGTATCTTACGGAACTACACAAGCTATCAAAGCACTGCCAGTTCGGAGCAGGACTGGCAGATACCCTACGGGACAAATTTGTCTGTGGACTCCTGAGTGAAGGAACACAGAAGAAGTTACTCGCAGAAAAAGAGCTGATGCTAGATAAGGCTTTCAGCGTGGCAGTATCGTATGAAGCAGCAGCCAGGGGAGCTGCAGAAATTCAACAAAAACCACAGGAATACGGCACCCACGAAATGACATGGGGATTTGCAAAATGTTATCGCTGCGGCAGAACTAACCATGACCAGAAGGACTGCTGGTCCAAAGACAAAATATGCAGACAATGCGGGAAGATTGGACACATTGCACGAGTTTGTAGGTCTGGGAAGAAGACCAGCGACAACAAAAAGGCTACGAAGGAACCGTACAAGAAAGTACAAAAGATGACGGCAAGTAGTTCCAAAGACCAGATGAGCGATAGTGAATCCGGAAACAGGAGACTAAGCTGTCTCAAACTTCACAATGTAATCACAAAAGAGGATCACCGAACCATTTGGGTCACTCTCATGATAGCAGGGTCCCAAGTTAAAATGGAATTGGATACAGGATCAGCGCTAACCATCATGAATCGACGAGACTACGAGCGGCTATTTTCACACATAGCCTTGAGAGAGACATCCATCGTCTTGACGACGTATACGGGGCAAAAAGTATACCCCAGAGGAAAAATAAGGGTGCCTGTCGAATACAGTGGCAAGAAAATACAGAAATCGTATCTCTACATACTGCCAAATGGTGGACCACCATTATTGGGATGGGAATGGATCAGGAAGATAAACTTAGATTGGCATTCCATTCATGCAATGACGGTGGACGGTAAAAAAGATGAAGACGTCACTCCTGGACGATTGTCAACAATCTTAGCTAACGCCAAAGAGGTATTTCAACAAGAACTGGGCACGCTTAAAGGCATAACCGCCTCGATAAAAATAGAAGAGAATGCAGTTCCCAAGTTTTTCAAAGCGAGACCGGTACCATATGCAATTCGCCCAGCCGTCGAGGCAGAGCTGGAGAATCTGGAGAAGGCGGGCGTGTTGTCTAAGGTCGACTGGAGCGAGTGGGCGACACCCATCGTTCCTGTCATGAAGAAAACGTTAAGCAATAAGTCCGGAGAGCCAAGGAAGATTCGCATCTGTGGGGATTTCAAGGTGACGGTGAACCCTGTCCTTCGCACAGTACAATATCCTCTTCCAAGGATAGAAGACATCTTCGCCTCGCTGTCTGGAGGGAAGCGTTTTACAAAAATTGACCTAGCACAAGCATATTTGCAGATGGAGGTTGAAGAGTCCTCTAGGAAGTATCTCACGATAAACACTCACAAAGGTCTTTACCAGTATCATCGATTGGTATTCGGAGTAGCATCGGCTCCGGCGATATGGCAAAGAGCGATGGAACAAGTCCTGCAAGGGATTCCGGGGACTCAGTGTTACTTGGACGACATCCTTGTAACAGGTGAAGATGACAGTGAACACCTTAACAACCTAGAACAGGTGCTCACTAGACTACGGGAACATGGGCTGCGAGCCAACCGCCCCAAGTGCGAATTTTTTAAGAAACAGATATCGTATTGTGGCCACGTGATTGATGAAGAGGGGTTACATAAGTCCCCTGACAAAATTGAAGCGGTTGTTAAGGCCCCAGCGCCTGAAAATGTGTCGCAACTGAGGTCATTCCTCGGGTTGGTGAATTACTATCATAAGTTTTTGCCGAATTTGTCGACAATTCTGCACCCACTGAACGCCCTGCTACGAACGGGGGTAGCATAGAAATGGAGCGATGATTGTAAGCGTGCTTTTCAGAAGAGTAAGGACTTAATCACTTCAAAGGAAGTATTGGCTCACTGCAACCCAGCACTGCCAATCAGGCTGGCGTGTGATGCGTCCCCCTACGGCATTGGGGCGGTACTGTCACATAAATTCCTTGATGGTTTAGAGAGGCCGATAGCTTTTGCGTCACGCTCGTTAACTTCTGCCGAGCGTAACTACGCCCAGATTGACAGAGAGGTCCTCAGCCTAGTGTGGGGGGTGAAGAAGTTCAATCACTATCTGCACGGTCAAAAATTTACTCTACTAACCAATCATCAACCTCTTGTCTCCATTTTCAACCCTCAGAAGGGCGTACCGATAATGACAGCACAACGGCTGCAGAGATGGTCCCTTTTCCTAGGGGCACACCAATATGACATCGAGTACAAAGGAACTAAACAGCATGGAAATGCTGATGGATTGTCACGTCTACCGTTGCCGACGGTGGAAGAGGAAGACCTTGTAGTGGATCCAATGGAGTTATTCCACTCGACCATAGTCGAATGTCTCCCTGTGACGAATGCAAACATAGAAAAGGAAACACGGAATGACCCGACACTATCACGGGTCTATGATTTAACGGTGAAGGGATGGCCAGCACATGGCGAACCACTGCTGCCAGCTTTCTCGCCGAGAAGAGAACAGTTGTCAGTGTGCAGAGGAACCTTGATGTGTGGATCCAGAGTAGTAATTCCACCTAAGTTGACGGATAGAGTGCTCAATGAGCTTCATGAGGGTCATCTGGGTGGGGTAAAAATGAAGAGCTTAGCCAGAGCGTTTGTGTGGTGGCCGGGAATCGATAGAGAAATCGAAGAGATGACCAAGAGCTATGCAGGATGCCAGAAGGTCCAAAACACCCCACCACAAGGTCCTCTGCGTCCATGGGAGTGGCCCTCATCTCCATGGCAAAGGGTGCACATTGATTTTGCTGGTCCCTTCATGGACTCGATGTTTTTAATTGCGGTGGATGCACATTCAAAGTGGCCAGAGGTAATAAAAATGTCCTCAACCACCACGGAAAAAACTATCACAGTTTTACGAACCATATTTGCCAGGAATGGGCTGCCTGAACAGATTTGCTCTGACAATGGACCACAGTTTGTGTCTGAAGAGTTCCAGAGGTTCTTAAAGAACAATGGTGTTAAGCATTACACATCTGCCCCATATCATCCAGCCACTAATGGATTGGCCGAGAGGTTTGTTCAAACATTCAAGAAGGCTATCAAGGCAATGTGTAATGAAGATATACCCCTACAACACAAGGTGGACAACTTCTTGTTTGCCTACCGGAATGCGACACATGCGGTTACCAGCCAAACTCCAGCCATGATGTTCTTCAATCGAAGACTACGATGCCGCTTGGATTTGGTTAAGCCAAATGTCCGAAGAGATGTGGAGAACAGGCAGTTTCAGAATATAAATGAAAGGCCGACCAGGAGTTTTAATATAGGTCAACCAGTTTTGGCCCGGGACTACCGCACTGAGAAATGGCAACCAGGAACGATTTGTACACGACAAGGACCTCTCATGTATACCGTGGACGTATCGGAGAGCATTGTAAGACGCCATGCTGACCAGATTCTAGAGTCACGGGAAAACGTCAACTCCACACCACGATCTGATACACCTGGTAATGAAATCGACGTTCCAATTGCAGCTACCGCAGAACCGGTAATATTGGAAGCAGATGAACCAAACAACGACATTGATTCCGACTCAACATTGCCAGAAGAACATGATACCCCAAAGAGGCGTTATCCAGACAGAATCAGGAAGCCTCCTCAAAGACTGAACTTATAATTGCTTAAACTTAACCAATGTATCTAGCAACAGTAATTGTGATTGTAATTCGTTATCATTTAGTTGTTAAATGAATGTTATGTACTGTTTATCTAAAAGGGGAGGAATTGTTGTGTATGTACCTTTAAGAGAATAACTGGTCTCAGACTGCAGTACCGGCACTAACCACCCCTGTATAAAAGGCGCTAGAGAGCCTCTGTTGTTTAGTTTCGTTATGGACTTCCACCAGTAAACATCTGTTTGTTTTCACTCCTGCTAGTCCGTGTCTAAATCATTCACGGACTGAACAAATCTAACAGTTGTACCTTAGTATGGAATCCTTTCATGCAATATTAGAATTATAGTACATATAATGTCATAAAAAGGTGGGAACAAATATTTATTTTTGGCTCCACCTTTTTATAGTAAACATGTAAATAGATGGCATGATTGGATGTGGTGAGATAGGGTGGCTTAATTTTCATTAGTTACCATGTGGCCTGTCTTAAAGATTCACTCTGAAAGCACAGGGACAGAAATAAGTGCAACAATTGGAAATACGAACTTCTTTCACGTTGGATCTTGTTCACCTGTCCTTCATATTTTACATTATGTCCTTCGTACCATTTTAAAATTTAATTTGCAAGCCTAAACATCCAAATACAAGACGAGCTTCAACTTCTGTATAAAAGATTAAATATTAATAAAGCAGGTTGCAAATAATGGTTTGCTTTCTGTCTTGATGAAAGATTTGCTGTTGGATCTTGCCAGTCTCTCAAAACAGAGGCAAAGGCCGCTCAGGAACAAATATATAAATTAGAAGTCTTTATGAGCAATTAGATTCAATCAAAGAGAAGATGGGTGATAAAATATCAGAATATGAATTCTTGATGATATTGGAAGAAAAGAATTCATTGCCTGTGGCGCAATAGTGACAATACAGCAGGGAAATGAAATATCCCATAAACACATGATTCAAATGCTAAGCAAGTTTTTTCTACTACAGTACATGGATTTAGATTATCTGCTCGTGAAATGATCAGACAAAAATAAAAGACAGAATTTACTTGAAAGCAGGCACTTAAATATTTACTGCATGAAGCACTCAACAAGACTGTGGGTGAATGTTCAACTTCAAACCCATTAAGGACACTAGCAAAGTTAATATTAGTGACAAATGTTTAACAGTTACAAATGTAACTAATACAATTTTTTGTTCGAATTGACCAGAAACTTAACTGGACCAGCCACATAATTGCCACAGATGCTAGAGCAAGTAAGAGGCTAGGTATTCTGTGGTGTGTGGCTCACCTCCTGACTCCTAATGCCTCTCCACCACCGACGAGGCACAAATCAGGAGTGTGATGGAATGCTCTCCACTTGCCTGGATGGGTTCAGCTGCAACAACATTCAAGAAGCTCAACAGAACACAGTACAAAATAGTCTGCTTGATCAGCACCCCATCCACCACCTTAAACATTCCCTCCACCATTGGCGTATCGTAGCTGCAGTGTATACTATCTACAGGATGCACTGCAGCAACTCGCCAAGGCTTCTTCAACAGCACATCCCAAACCAGTGACCTTCATCACCTAGAAGGCAGTAGGTGCATGCCCTCAAGTCAAACTCTCGGCATCCTTCTCTAGTGCTAACAACTGCAGGGTGGCCAACTCAGTGCTGCAAAACTCCAGGATCACTCCCTCAATGCACACACCCTACAGTCCTCACCCATTCCCATAGCCCTCCCTACTTACGGCTAAACCCAAGGGCATCTCCAGTTTTGCCAAACTGGTCTTTGCAATACTAAAGCCCAGGCCTCCCCAGTCCTGTTAAACCCAATGATAGCCCCTACCCCAACCCCACAGGCTTTCCCTTATATGCAACCCCTCTGCATGTTCCTAAACTCCAGATACCTACCTGTATATCAGGTACCTATCTCCAATGCGGTACATCTTGCTTACCATTTTGCTGTGTATCCGGTACTTTAAAAAATGTAAGAGATAAAAATTTAAGCACATAGATAAAGCAATGATCATATCCTCTAATTCACTTGGGAAAATGTCAGAAGTTCTAGGTTTGAGTCTGTCACACTTGAGAGGTCACACCTCAAAGTGTTAAAAGTATAAAAAAGAAAGGCAGTCACTTTTTTTCTGGGCTGGAGCTGGAAACGTGGAAGCTCCTGCCCATCTGTCAACTTCCCACACCAACAGCAATTAGCCTTAGGATGTTCCTTTTTTATATTTGTTCTTGGAACGTGGATGATGCTAACAAGGCTTTATTTATTGTCCATCCTTACTTGTCCTGAGAAGGTAATTGTGGGCTTCACAGAAATCA
The DNA here is from genome assembly GCF_052327205.1 of Somniosus microcephalus. NCBI lineage: Eukaryota > Metazoa > Chordata > Chondrichthyes > Squaliformes > Somniosidae > Somniosus > Somniosus microcephalus. The sequence goes on along the minus strand of NC_140999.1, from coordinate 163,376,284 downwards.
CAGAAACCCCACAGTGCAGATAGAGGCCATTTCGGCCCATCGAGCCTGCACCGACACATATCCCACCCGATCCCCGTAACCCCTACACCAACACATATCCCACCCTATCCCCATAACCCCACGTATTTAATCCCCCTAACACTAAGGGTCAATTTATCATAGCCAATCAACCTAACCTGCACATCTTTGGACTGTGGGAGGAAACCGGAGCACCCGGAGGAAACCCACGCAAACACGGGGAGAATGTGCAAACTCCACACAGACAGTCGCCCGAGGCCGGATTCGAACCTGGGTCCCTGGCGCTGTGAGGCAACAGTGCTAACCACTATGCCACCGTGCTTGAACCACTGCAGTCCTTGTGCTGATGATGTTCCACAATGATGTTAGGTAGGGAATTTCAGGATTTTCACTCTACAACAATGAAGAAACAGTGATATATGTCCAAGTCAGGATGGTATGTGACTTGGAGGGGAGCTTGAAGGTGATGGAGTTCCCATGACCTTGCTGTTTTTGTCCTTCATGGTAGTAGATGTTATGGGGCTGGGAGTTGTTGTCAAAGTAAGTTTGATGAGTTGATGCAGTGCATCCTGTAGATAATACATACTGCAGTCAGTGAGCCGGTGTTGACTCCAGGGGCAGTGGTGCCAATCAAGTGGACTGCTCGGTCCTGGAATAGTGTAAAGCTACTATTTTCACTTTTATTTCTACAGCAATTAGACTATGTGGCCTTAAAGTAACAGGCCACATTAAACACCACAATTACAGAATAATACATTATGTATTAGCTGGTATAATGCTCCTGTCATATCATCTGAATTATCATGAGAAACATCAAGGGAGATCCACTAGTGTACACTTAAAATAACTGGGTCCGGACCACACAAAGGCACAGGAAAGTGAAAACAACTAGGTACAGGAGAAATACAGGAATTTTTTGACAATTTAAAAAATGAATGCGCTTGTCTTGCACTCAGTCCTCTGTATTTGCAATGCATGTGTATTTACTTACTGTGGTCTGTTATGTCTAAAGCATTGTTTGGTCACTTGACCTTTGCCTTAAAAATCAATAGGGCTTGAATGAGGTCAAGATGTGGGATCTGGAAGTTGCTGAACAAGTGGCCTTTGTTAGATTGTTAACATAGGAGAATTATGTCAATACTTAGTTTTTTTTTTAAATGCCTAGAAACTACTTCTGACAATATTCATGGTTGAAAGCTTATCAGGGTAGAAATTGGGCCCCGCTGTGCTTGTTTTTTTTAGGTGCAGAACAGGGCCCAAAAGCACCAATTTCACACTGTTGTTTCCAATGACCCAAGGCTGCCTAAAATACATCCAATCACAAATTGGGTCGGACAATTTTTCAGGCATCTCTGGCGGCCATCTAAAAGAGGCGTTAGGGCCCATGCATAAGTTAATGAGGGTCCCCTTTGAGAAATTGGGCTGCCCAGAGGTTTTCTGGTGTCGATGCAGTCTAGCAAGTGCCCACCACCAAAAAGGTAGGTCATTTTATTTTTACGTTTGACATGGAGCCAGAAGGAGCAGGAGTGTGCCTCTCAGCTCCACAACACTCCCGAGGACCGCAGCCTGCTGTGACTGCCTTGCCCCCCTCCCATTGTCCTCTCCCAATCCCTCTCTTGGGACATACCTGAGGGTCGCTGCATCTGCTACAAAATAGGTGAGCTGCCCCTGGAGGTGAGACAGCCGCCTTATCTAAATGATTGAAATGAGGCCTGAGACTCAATTCCAGGCTGGCCTCAGACCCCCTGGTTAGGCCATAACTAATTTCCACCCCAACGTGTTCACGTGACATTCTTCTTCCCACTATTTTAGCAGAGCTGGTCCTACAAATATGGGACAAGAGAATGGGATATGAACACTTAAAACATTTATTTGCTAATATTGCCAGTCTTTTCTAGGCTAATATTCATTAAAGGTGGATGCATTTAACTAAAATTATAGTGATTTATCTTTCCACCTGATTGGTGTCCATAACTTGCTGACAATATGCTGATGAGGCCTAAAGCCTAGTGCAGGCCCGAAAACGGTTGAAACAAATTTCCATCCCATGAGGTTTTAAGCCCAAATTCAATTACTAACGACCAACCTACTTTTAACACATTGAAACATTTCCCCCAGTTTATAGCAACTACCTGGGACAATTGCATGGTCTTCTGTCTGATACATAACTACAAAACCTTACATCGGAATCCACAGTGGCAACAAGCCTGTTTTGGAGTTTGGTGGTGATGCACAAAACAAAATATATGAAGACTAGCTGAAGTGCCCGGCGGTGCCGAGGGTCTTTTGAGGGCATGTTGTTGTTGGAAGAGAGAGAGAGAGCGACTGGGGGGAAGAGAGAGAGCGACTGGGGGGAAGAGAGAGAGCGACTGGGGGGGAAGAGAGAGAGTGACTGGGGGGAAGAGAGAGAGCGACTGGGGGAAAGAGAGAGAGCGACTGGGGGGAAGAGAGAGAGTGACTGGGGGGAAGAGAGAGAGTGACGGGGGGAAGAGAGAGAGCGACTGGGGGGAAGAGAGCGCGCGACTGGGGGGAAGAGAGAGCGCGACTGGGGGGAAGGAGGGGGTAAGGGGGGAAGAGAGAGAGCGACTGGGGGGAAGAGAGAGCGTGACTGGGGGGAAGAGAGAGCGCGACTGGGGGGAAGAAGGGGGAAAGGGGGGAAAGGGGGGGAAGGGGTGGGGAAAGGGGAGGGGGAAGGAGGGTGTTATGTTCATTAATAAATAGGCATTCTTATTATGAACACAGCTAGCTTTTGCTAGTTACTTTTATTGAGCACATGTGGACTAGGTACTGTATCTGTGGAGGCTTCCATCTTGACTGCTGCCTTGTGGGTAGCCTAGCCTCATGGGTAATGTAGTCTTAATATATATACAGCTGGGTAGTGTAGTCTTAATACATACAGCTATATATAGCTCTACACAGCTCTACGGCTCCACCTAGTGTCCACTATAGAATGACATGTTTTTGATCGTTACATCCCCCTTTCTTTGAGGTTTAACAAAATCAATATCAATCAACTTTCAAGAAAACAATAAAGATAATACCAGTAACACTTTTGTTAGTGCTCTATAAACATAAACATTTTCAAAACAGTCAACACATTTTCAAAGCTTTACATTGTACTCAAAGATTAAGTCTATCAGGCTTTTTTACTTCACGTGTGGATCTTCTCAACACGGGTAAGTCTGATGTGTCTTCATGAGATTGTTCTGGCGGTGAATGACAAGATGCAGTTGCGGCATTGTCATCGATCTGCTCTTGTATAGATCGAGGTCTCCTTGCGATCTTTGCTTGGAGAGGGTTTCAGTGTTTCCTTCACTCTTCATGCCATAACTCTCAATGTAGTCAACGCACTCTCGAAAAACTGCTGGCAGCTGGATCCCATCATACAGCATAGTCCTCTCAGCAGCCTCGGCTAATGGAACACCAAAGATTGGCCTGAGGGAAGAAGGAGTATCCACCGGAACTGCTTCCTGCTCTGGTGCAGGCTTCTTCTTTTTCTTTTTCTCTTTCCACTGCTTAACAACATCTGCTGCGGTTATATCTTTGGACTTTTTCTCCTTGTGTTTTTCCTCTTTGTGATTTTCTTCCTTTGGCTTCTCTTTGACCTTAAAGTCTTTTTCTTTCTTCTTGGAGAAACTAGGCTTTTTGAAGACATGGATACCCTTTGGCCTTTTCATCCTTGATGGGCTCTCTGCTTCATCACCTGGGTCATCTGGTCTGCTTATGGCACAGTTTATACGGTAGACTCTCTTGACCAGTTCTAAGTCTTCACAAGCTTTGTCACCTAGTATCGAATCAAGTCTTTCAGCCACAACAGAAAACATGAGATGATGCACTTTGTCTTTGACTGTCACTTTAAGTCTGCATACACCTAAGCTATCTATTTTCTGTCCATTATAGCTCTTCAGTAGTACTGACTTTTTCTGTATTTTGGGCTTTTCTTTCATATTTTTTATGTCACTCATACTGATTAAGTTTGCTTTTGCCCCAGTGTCCAGTTTCAATGTAACTAATGCTCCATTTATCTGCAGTGCGGTCATCCATTTGTCCTCTTTTACTGCATTAACTTTATGTTCAGCATTGTCTATTTCTGAGGGCTGCACATTTTCTGTATCTTTTTTGATATCGTCACATGACACCATTCCTACAAAAAATGTCTCACTTAAATCAGTGTCCTCAATCACATTAACTCGTTGCCCTTTCATCGTTTTTACTTTTGAAAAGCATTGTTTGGCAAAGTGATTCTTTCCATTACACTTTGTGCACATTTTTCCAAACGTTGGGCATCGTCTTAACTGGTGTTTGTAACCACAGCGTTTACAATTAAAAATTTCATCCTCCGATTGCTTTTCATTTCTGTTCTGCCCACGTTTCTTCCCCTTGTAGGACACAGCACCGACAGCAGCATTATCACTCATTACATTTGCATCATTATTGATTTCACTGAAAGTCTTCGCGTGATTTCGAGCTAGCTCGCTGGCTTGGCATATTTTCACCGCATTTCCAAATTTAGTTCGGTTTCTCTCAACAGATGTTCCCTGACTTTTTTATCATGAATACCAAACACAATCTGGTCACGAATCATGGATGCTTTGAGCTCAGAGAAATGACATGTCTGTGCTTTCAGTTTCAGATCAGTTATAAAGCTATCAAAAGTCTCATTTTGTTGCTGTGTCCGAGAATGGAAGATGTATCTTTCATACGTCTCATTCTTTTTGGGAGAACAATGTGCATCAAATTTCTGTAGCACATCGTCTAATTTGTCTCTGTTCTCCGCTGGATTAAACCCAAATGTATTAAATACCTCTATCGCCTGTGGGCCTGCAATCGTAAGCAGCAACGCTATCTTCCTTGCGTCTGGCTTCGTACCGAATCCGATGGCTGCAATGTAGAGTTCGAATTGTTGTTTAAAAGTCTGCCAATTGTAGTCGATTTTTTCTGTGAGTTTCAAACGCTCTGGTGTCTTCAAATTCTCCATGTCGCTTTTCACAATTTTCAGCAGATCTTCACCACCCTGGTACCATGTTATGTTCATTAATAGATAGACATTCTTATTATGAACACAGCTAGCTTTTGCTAGTTACTTTTATTGAGCACATGTGGACTAGGTACTGTATCTGTGGAGGCTTCCATCTTGACTACTGCCTTGTGGGTAGTCTAGCCTCATGGGTAATGTAGTCTTAATATATATACAGCTGGGTAGTGTAGTCTTAATACATACAGCTATATACAGCTCTACACAGCTCTACGGCTCCACCTAGTGTCCACTATAGAATGACATGTTTTTGATCGTTACAGAGGGGGGAAAGGGGAGGAGAGGGGGGGAAAGGGGAGGGGAGGGGGGAAAGGGGAGGGGAGGGGGGGAAGGGGAGGGGGGAAAGGGGAGGGGAGGGGGGAAAGGGGAGGGGAGAGGGGGATAGGGGAGGGGGGAAAGGGGAGGGGAGGGGGGAAAGGGGAGGGGAGGGGGGAAAGGGGAGGGGAGGGGGGAAAGGGGGGGACAGGGGAGGGGACGGGAAAGGGGAGGGGAGGGGGGAAGGGGGAAAGGGGAGGGGAGGGGTGGAAAGGGGGGGAAAGGGGAGGGGAGGGGAGGGGAGAAAGGGGAGGGAAAGGGGAGGGGGGAGAAAGGGGAGGGGAGGGGGGAAAGGGGAGGGGGGAAAGGGGAGGGGGAAAGGGGAGTGGGGAAAGGGGAGGGGGGAGGGGGGTGGAAGGGGAGGGGGGGAGGGGTGGAGGGGGAGGGGGGAAGGGGAGGGGGAGGGAGGGGGAGAGGGGGGAGAGGGGGAGGGGAGGGGAGGGGAGGGGGAGGGAGGGGAGGAGGAGAGGGAGGGGGAGGGGGAGAGGGGGAGGGGGAGAGGGGGGAGGGGAGGGGGAGAGGGAGCGGGGGGGGAGGGGAGGGGAGGGAGAGGGGGGAGGGGAGGGCGAGAGGAGGGGAGGGGTGGGGGAGGTGGGGGAAGGAGGGGGGGGAGAAAGGGAGGAGGGAGCCAGCAGACCCTCTCCTCTCTGCCGGTGATGGCTCTGCTGAGCTCCGTGCCGCCCCACGCACTGACATGCCGAGCGCAGCGCCCCTGTCAGCCCAAGCCCCGCCCTCCCGAGGCCGGGCCTGAGGCGGCTTGAGACGGCCGATTGCGGCTGGCCGGGCCCGGTTGCCTTGGTAACCCTCCTCCCCTCTCCGCCTCCCGATCTCCGGGACCGGGCCTGGGCCTGAGCGGCTTGAGACGGCCGATTGCGACTGGTGAGCCCAGTTGCCGGGGTAACCCTCTCCGCTCCCCCTCCCCTCCCGAGCCCCGCCCCCCCCCCCCGAATGAAGCGCGAGGAGCTTGCAGTGAGTCCAGCCAGCCTTTACCAAGATGGCTGGCCGCTGGTTTGGAATCGGGCCCTGTTGGGGGCGGGGGGTGGGGGGTGAGGGGTGGGAGGAGCTTGCCACAAAACAATTGCCTAGGGTCCAGCATGGCTGGCAACAGATGCCCAGGCTTCGAGGCCTACCTGCAAAAACGGGGTAAGGTAGGAAAATTAATGAGATTAGATAAAAGATTTAGAAAGTAATTAACTTTTTTTAAAAACAATATGTGTTTTAAAAGCAACTTTTTTTTTAAAGACGCAGAAAGCGGGAAAAAGAAATGAAAAGTTTGGAATCAAGATGGCGGCGACTCACCTCGGTTCAGAACGATAAGGCCCGCCCACACACGCACCGATTGGTCGACCATCAGGTCACCGAAGCGTAGGATTGGTCAATCGTCCTGTCACTCGACTCTAGGAGGGCCCGCCCGCACGTGCCAGGAACCCGCCCCCGCCATGCAGCGATTGGTCGACCGTCGGGTCGCTCGACCGTCCGATTGGTCGATCTTAATGTCACTCTATGCTAATGAGCGGATAATGAGATGCTAATGAGTGGAATTTGAACGTTTTTTGGATACTGCGGGCGCAATTTTTGTCTCGCCGAAACGTAAATATGCTTATGACCGTTCCGGAATCGTAAGCTTTCTTTTGATGTAACGCACGTGTAGGTACGCTCTATAACTTTAGAGTGTATGGCCGGACAGACACACCGAAGGACAGACAGACAGACAGATCTATCCTTTTTATATATATAGATACTGAAAAAGAGTGGTGTGGAGAATGAAAACTCATCTCAACTATCCCATGTTTTACACCAACCTCTTTTTCTCATTGTAATATATAGAACTATGATCAAAGCCTGAATGAGAAGGATGAGCTTTTATAAACAGCATTCCTCAATCTACTCACCTCATTTACTTAGAAATATATTCACGAGTACTATTCTCAATCATTATTCAGTAACCGATTTAGCAATTAGTTTCTTGCTGCATATATGCACTACATTGATATAAGGTGACTTTAGCTCTTAATTATTTTTAAAGTAGGTATGATTGTGGTGCTTTATCTGATTACTAGTATTAGAATAGTACAGTAATAATCATTTGTTAATGTATTTGAATGCTGAGAACTTTTTTCATATTTTATTCACCAAATTTCCCTTCTCCTTTCCTCTCTGTTGGATTAGAGTTCCACAAGTACTGGGTGCCCTTTGGCCCTCATGCAAGTAACCCGGTAATACTTGCGTGAGCATTAACAGGCTAATTCCACCGTGGGAGGCATCCCAGTCAAGCACAATCCTGTCCTCAGCTGACATCTACACCATCACTTCCAGCAGGAGGTCACTAGAGAGTAATCTGGAGCAGGAATTTTCAGTGATTTTCCTCTCTATAATCAAAAGGCACTGAAGCCAGTTGTAGCACCCCTGCCCTGCCACCATCCCAGCTGAGCATAGCAGAGACTGAGGATGGGACTTCAACCTTGCCAGACTCTGCAGCTCAGCTATTCACTGGATAAATTTGTTGAGGCATTGGGAAGCAATGCTGAGAACTGTTACAGGGACTGACCAATAACATACCCAAAAGTAACCAATGACATACCTAAGAAAAGAAAGACGCGGATTTATATAGCGCCTTTCACGACCTCAGAACGTCCCAAAGCGCTTTATAGCCAATGAAGTACTTTTTGAAGTGTGGTCACTGTGGTAATGTAGGAAACATGGCAGCCAATTTGCAAACAGCAAGCTCCCACAAACAGCAATGTGATGATGACCATATAATCTGTTTTTTAGTGATGTTCATTTAGGGATAAGTATTGGCCAGGACTGGGGATAACTCCCCTACTCTTCTTCAATATAGTGCCATGGTGTGGCGGTACCACTGGTTGTCCCTTACTAACTATGTACGTAATTCACTTTAACCTAACTAGTTTGTATGTAACTTACCTGTTTGGGCCGTTGCCCCTTTAAGAGGCGACCTAACGCGCTGATGTCACGCATCACGTGACGCACGCGCGCGGGCCGCCGGCCCGACTCGGCCTTCCATGACGGCCGCTGGCACAGCCCGGCCTACCGCGACTTTGGCCGCATCAACCAGCCGACGTGAGCGATGCGATCTCCCGCTCCCGTGGCAAGCGCCGGCCCAGCTCGGCCTCCAGCTCCCGCTCCCGTGCTCGCGACTTCGGCCTCAACGGCCAGCCTCCGTGCCGGGGAAACGCGCCGACGCAACGGCGCAGGTCACGTGGCCGCCCAAGCGCAGGCAAACGCGCTAACGTCACGACACGGTCACGTGACCATCTAAGCACAGGAAAACACAGCCGAGCGTGATGATGTCATCACGCTCTCCACAGGACTGCGGACTCAGTCCTCATGGCGTCCCCATTGGGGAAAGACCTATATCGCGGTGCTCCTGCATCCAGCCATCTTACCTGCTGTATTTCGTCTGTTCTTGTAAATAAACAACTTATTTATTGTTCGTCTGAAGTCGAACTCGATTATTTAGTAGGCATTCATCCTCAGAGGTCAACACGAATACCTACAATTGGTGACCCAACGACGTGAGTACGGGAGCTCATCAATTCCTGCACTACAATTGGTGACCCCGTATCCGTGAACGATTTTCACGGAAGCAATGCGCAGCCTGAACCTCGTCTTCACAGAAGACGACCGATGAACAGCCGATGAACACCAATTCCTACATTGGCGACCCCGCCTTTGCGAACGTATTCACAAAGGAAGCGCAGCCTGGAGGTGATCCCGTTTTTCACGGACAAAACGCAGCCGGACCCCGATTTTTGTGAACAATTTTCACAAAAGAAGCACGCCATGGAAGCACCAGCCGTTCCGCTGTCGCTACCGCAATTCAGGGAGAGACAACCGCCCTCGTGCTTTGTAAAGGTAGAAGTCCTGTTCGCCGAGAACATCGATGCGTCGCAGACCACGCACTTGCTTACGGTCTCCGTATTCGACTTTTCTACCGTCACGCGGGTCGTCCGCCTCTACGTCCAACGCAACAGCAAGTATAAATCTCTCCAAGCGCGGGGTACAGCACGTTCGGGCCCACAGGATCGGAGCGCGCCCTGCAGGGATACCACAAGGACTCACCCCCGCGACCCACAAGGACTCGCTCCTCACGAACCACGAGGATGCACTCCTCGCGCACCACGAGGACCCATCCCTCGCGAACCACGAGGACCCTGCCCTCGTGAACCACGAAGACTCGTTCCCCGCCGACGACGCACCAGCCTATCAGCCTGCTGGTTGTGTTACCTATCACACTTTTCGGCAAGACAAGAAGCGTTGCAACCCTCCAAGCTGTTTTCTCCTAAAGCTAGAACAACTACAAGTGTTGCCGCCCTCCGGGCAGAGTTTACCCCTACCGCAAACAACATTAACCCGGACCGTTGCCGCCCTTTCTCCAGTTTTCTCCTTAACAAACGCAAACGTCTACTGACGCTGCCAACATCGAGGACGGGTCCAACGGGCACCCCGCGGCTGTGATCAGCCACGTGAAAGTTGCTGTCCTCACCGATCACTGAGCAACGCCGCAAATTTTCACCCTCCGTTGTGTTATCGTCGTTGCACTATGGCACGCACCGTTCCATGCGTTCCAGCCTCCTGAAGAGTTCGCTCACCTGTCGGCGAGTTCATCGACCTCGCCTGTCAAGTCCTTCTGGATAGCTCGTTTGGCTTTCTGGCAGGGTTCGTCAGAACAAGGACTTGTTCCAACATCAACAGAGCGATCGTCCGCGTCCGCCCAACCTGCCCATCACTCTGCCAATGCCTGCTGTTTCGCAGGTCTCCACGGTCCTTCGCCTGACGGATACGTTTTATTCGCCACGACGTGCATAAGGATCCGCTCATGACCAGCATCTTTAGACTTCGCCCGCCAAGTCGAGACAGCACGCCCGCCGAGACCACCAGCTCGTCAGACCATCTCATCTTTGGACTTTCGTTAAAGCGAATTCTGGGGGGGCGCATGTGGCGGTACCACCGGTTGTCCCTTACTAACTATGTACACAATTCACTTTAACTTAACTAGTTTGTATGTAACTTACCTGTTTGGGCCGTTGCCCCTTTAAGAGGCGACCTAACGCGCTGACGTCACGCATCACGTGACGCATGCGCGCGGGCCGCCGGCCCGACTCGGCCTTCCATGACGGCCGCCGGCACAGCCCGGCCTACCACGACTTTGGCTGCATCGACCAGCCGACGTGAGCGACGCGATCTCCCGATCCTGCGGCAAGCGCCGGCCCAGCTCGGCGTCCAGCTCCCGCTCACGCGCTCGCAACTTCGGCCTCAATGGCCAGCCTCCGTGCCGGGGAAACGCGCCAACGCAACGGCGCAGGTCACGTGACCGCCCAAGTGCGGGCAAACGTGCTAACGTCACAACGCGGTCACGTGACCATCTAAGCGCGGGAAAACACAGCCAAGCGTGATGACGTCATCACGCTCTCCACAGGACTGCGGACTCAGTCCTTGTGGCGTCCCCGTTGGGGAAAGAACTATATCGCGGTGCTCCTGCATCCAGCCATCTCACCTGCTGTATTTCGTCTGTTCTTGTAAATAAACAACTTATTTATTGTTCGTCTGAAGTCGAACTCGATTATTTAGTAGGCATTCGCCCTCAGAGGTCAACACGAATACCTACAATGGGATCTTTTACTTTCACCTGAGAGAGCAGACAGGGCCTCAGTTTAACATCTCATCCGAAAGACAGCACCTCCCTCAGTAATGCACTGGAGTGTCAGCCTAGATTTTCGTGCTCAAATCTCTGGAGTGGGACTTGAACCCACAATGTTCTGACTCAGAGGCGAGAGTGCTACCCACTGAGCCACGGCTTACACCCAAAATGTGTCCAAGAGCCCTGCCCATCATAAATCCCTGATTAGTTAAGCATTAAGCGTTGCCACTCAGTTAAATCCATTAGTCACCAAACTCTGGGTGGAGCTAGTTGTCAAACCTGCTGTTCTTCTTAAAATCATAGTTAACAGGATGTAGGCCATGCTGTCATTCCAAAATACTCCATTATTATTCTTTCTTGAGTTGCCATCAAAGCACTGGTATATTATTCTTGATAGTAGGATTTATGCTAATATTTTGCAGAACTTTTGAAAAGTCTTTTGATAGCAAGATGAATTGCTTCAGAAAACAATTGTCTGTGCAACTGGAGAGTGAATTCAGATTCCCTCCCAGATCTGTTACTGCTGTTCCATAGATACTTCTATTTTTATCTTAGTTCTAGTAATTTTTCTGTGACTTAAAAACTGGAAAGGCATAACTAGAGGCTGGTGCTAAGCTTCCTTATTTAATTGATTAGATCCCACTCACATCAATTGTTTTATTCAGACCAAATTTAATACCAGCACTACACTGGGCATCAGAGTGTAAAAAGACTAAAGGCAAATTCATTGCGGCTGCACTTCCAGGGAGCCTCACTAGACAAGAGCATGAGTCAGAGATCGAGCTATAAGACTATAACCCCAACTCTTCAACCTTCACTCACATCTAGCAAAGCCATGTTCCAGGAGTGCTGCCTCACTGAATGTTGTCTGAACATTCATGAATTGCCCACATATTTGCTACACGTTTGTCTAGAAGTTCCATTTTAGTTGTTTTCAATTTGAATTAAACTGAACTGAAAGGCAAAAATAAAACTATAATTCATCAATCAGCTTGCGCTCATAATTTGGCATAATTACAGATCTCCCGTGGTGTGACTGAGGATTACTTAGAGGATATTCTGTTTTATAACGACAGGAACATTACAGCATGAAATAGTGTATTTTTATATAATAACAAGAGGACATAGGAACATAGAAACAGGAGTAGGCCATTCAGCCCCTTGAGCCTGTTCCGCCATTCAATTAGATCATGTCTGATCAGTATCTTAACTCCATCTACCCGCCTTGGTTCTATAACCCTTAATACACTTGCCTAACAAAAATCTATCAATCTCCATTTGGAATTTTTCTATTGACCGAGCCACAACTGCTTTTTGAGGGAGAGAGTTCCAGATTTACTACTACAACAACAACAAAAGCACTTGTATTTATATAGTGCCTTTAACGTAGTAAAATGTCCCAAGGCGCTTCACAGGAGTATTATAAGACAATAAAAATTGACACCGAGCCACATAAGGAGAAATTAGGACAGGTGACCAAAAGTTTAGTCAAAGAGGTAGGTTTTAAGGAGCGTCTTAAAGGAGGAAAGAGGGTAGAGAGGCAGAGAGGTTTAGGCAGGGAATTCCAGAGCTTAGGGCCTAGGCAACTGAAGGCACGGCCACCAATAGTTGAGCGATTATAATAAGGGGTGCTCAAGAGGGCAGTATTAGAGGAGCGCAGATATCTCGGGGTTGGGGGGGGGCGTGTGGCTGAAGGAGATTACAGAGAGATAGGGAGGGGCGAGGCCATGCAGGGATTTGAAAACAAGGATGAGAATTTTGAAATCAAGGTGTTGCTTAACCGGGAGTCAAAGTAGGTCAGCGAGCACAGGGGTGATGGGTGAATGGGACTTGGTTTGAGTTAGGACACGGGCAGCGAATTCATGAACTCATTTCTCCTATCTGGAAAGAGGAGAGCATGCCAGGGGATCTCAGAGATGCCATAATTGTGACCATCTTCAAGAAAGGTGACAAGTCCGATTGCGGTAATTACAGAGGAGTTTCCCTGCTGTCTGCCACAGGGAAAGTCATCGCAAGAATCCTCCTCAATCACCTTCTCCCAGTGGCCGAAGAACTCCTCCCAGAGTTGCAATGCGGATTCCGCCCACTAAGGGGCACAATGGACATGATCTTCACCGCACGTCAATTACAAGAGAAATGCAGGGAACAGCACCAACCACTGTACATGGCCTTATTTGATCTCACAAAGGCCTTCGACACTGTCAACCGTGAGGGATTATGGAGTGTCCTCATCAAATTTGGCTGCCCTCAAAAGTTTGTCACCATCCTCTGCCTGCTTCACGACGACATGCAAGCCGTGATCCTGACCAACGGTTCCACCACAGACCCAATTCACGTACGGACCGGGGTCAAGCAAGGCTGTGTCATCGCACCAATGCGCTTCTCAATCTTCCTTGCTGCAATGCTCCATCTCACCCGCAATAAGCTCCCCGCTGGAGTGGAGCTAATTTACAGAACAAACAGGAAACTGTTAAACCTCCGTCGCCTCCAGTCCAGATCCAAGGTCGTCCCATCCTCTGTCGTCAAATTACAGTACGCAGACCACGCTTGCGTCTGCACTCACTCGGAGGTCGAACTCCAAACCATCGTCAACACCTTCACCGAAGCGTACGAGAGCATGGGCCTTACACTAAACATCCGTAAGACAAAGGTCCTCTACCAACCTGCCCCCGCCACACAGTACTTCCCCCCGAATATCAAAATCCATGACAAGGCCTTGGACAGCGTGGACCACTTTCCATACCTCGGGAGCCGACTGTCAACAAGAGCAGACGTCGATGACGAAGTCCCACACCACCTTCAGTGTGCCAGTGCAGCCTTTGGTCGCCTGAGGAAGAGAGTGTCTGAAGACCAGGACCTCAAACCCGGCACTAAGCTCATGGTCTACAGAGCAGCAGTGATACCCGCCCTGCTGTATGCCTCAGAGACATGGACCATATACAGCAGGCACCTCAAAGCACTGGCGAGGTACCACCAATGCTGCCTCCACAAGATCCTGCAAATCCATTGGCAGGATAGGCGCACCAATGTCAGTGTTCTCGCTCAGGCCAACATCCCCTGCATCGAAGCTTTGACCACGCTCGATCAGCTCCGATGGACGGGTCACATCGTCCGCATGCCCGATACGAGACTGCCAAAACAAGCGCTCTACTCGGAGCTCCAACACGGCAAGAGAGCCGCAGGTGGGCAGAGGAAACGCTTCAAGGACACCCTCAAAGCCTCCTTGAAAAAGTGCAACATCCCCACTGACACCTGGGAATCCCTGGCCCAAGACCACACAAAGTGGAAGAGAAGCATCCAGGAAGGCGCCGAACACCTCGAGTCGCTTCGCCGGGAGCAAGCGGAAGCCAAGCGCAAGGAGCGCAGGTCAACCCAAGCACCCCACCCACCCGCCCCTTCAACCACCATCTGCCCCACCTGTGACAGAGACTGTAGATCCCGCATTGGACTCATCAGTCACCTGAGAACTCATTTTTAATGTGGAAGCAAGTCATCCTCGGTTCCGAGGGACTGCCTAAGAAGAGAAAAGGCCGAGTTTTGGAACACCTCAAGTTTACGTAGGGTAGAATGTGGGAGGCCAGCCAGGAGTGTGTTGCAATAGTCAGGTCTAGAGGTAACAAAGGCACTCCCCTTTGGGCGAAGAAGTGGTTTCTGACATCAGCCCTGAACAGCCTAGCTCTAATTTTAAGCCCCCTTGTTCTAGACTCTCCCATCAGAGGAAATAGTTTCTCTTTAGCTAGCCTATCAAATCCTTTAATCATCTTAAACACCTCAATTAGATCAGCCCTTAATCTTTTATATTCAAGGGAATACAAGCTCAGTCTATGCAACCTGTCCTCATAATTTAACCCTTTTAGCCTCAGTATCATTTTATGAATCTGCACTGCATCCCCTCCAAGGCCAATATATCCTTCCTGAAATAAAAATAGGAAATACTCAGCAGGTCAGGCAGCATCTGTGGAGAGAGAAACAGAGTTAATGTTTCAGGTTGATGACCTTTTGTCAGAACTGGAGAAAGTTAGAGATGTAACAGGTTTTAAGCAAGTACAGAGGCAGGAAAAGGGGGAGGGGAGGAAAGAACAAAAGTGAAGGTCTGTGATAGGGTGGAAAGCAGGAGAGATTAAATTACAAAATGGATGATGGTGTAAGGCGAAAAGAAATGGTAATGGGACAAGAAAAGAAACAAAAGATGGGTCTAGAGGTGTAAAAGGGAATATCATAATCATCAGCTACGCCTACTGTCCGAAAAAATGGGGGCAGAGGTTATTATCTGAAATTATTGAACTCAATGTTGAGTCTGGAAGGCTGTAAAGTGCCAAATCGAAAGATGAAGTGCTGTATCTCGAGCTTACGTTGAGCTTCATTGGAACAGCATAGGAGGCCAAGGACAGAGTGGAGCGGAGAATTAAAATGACAGGCGACCGGTTACTCGGGGTCACACTTGCGGACTGAACGGAGGTGCTCTGCAAAGCAGTCACCCAATCTGCGTTTGGTCTCCCCAATCTAGAGGAGACCACATCGTGAGCAGCAAATACAGTATACAAAATTGAAAGAACTACAAGTAAATCGCTGTTTCATCTGGAAGGAGTGTTTGGGGCTCTGGATGGTGAGAAGGGAGGAGGTAAAAGGGCAGGTGCTGCATCTCCTGCGCTTGCATGAGAAGGTGCCTTGGGAAGGAGTGTTGGGGGTGATTGAGGAGTGGACCAGGGTGTCAGGGAGGGAATGGTCCCTTCGGAATGCTGACAGGGGAGGAGAGGGAAAGATGTGATTGGTGGTGGGATCACGCCAGAGTCTTCTTGCATTTTTCAGTGTTGTTTACAAAAGTAATGTTGGCGCTGCACCAGGCTAGCCAACGTCCTTCCTGAGGTGTGGTACCCAGAACTGAATGCAATACTCCAGATGGGGTCTAACCAGAGCTCCGTAAAGCTGCAACATAACTTCCACCCCTTTGTATTCCAGTCCTCTTGGAGTAAAGGCCAATATTCCATTAGCCTTTTAAATTATTTTTTGTACCTGTGCACTAGCTTTTCATGATTTTTATACTTGGATTCCTAAATCTTTCCACTCATCCACAGTTCCTCGCTTCTCACCATTTAGAAAATACACTGATCTATCTTTTTTAGGTAGAAAGTGGGTGACCTCACACTTTCCCACATTGAACTCCATTGAACTCCATCTGCCACAGTTTTGCCCACTCATTTTATAAATATATAGTGCCCCAGTACAGATCACTGGGGATACCATGAGTCACATGCTACCAATTTGTGTACATAGCTATTATCCCTACTCTCTGTCTCCTATCTCCTAACCAATTCCCTATCCAAGCCAATAGGTTGCCTCCAATTCCATGCGCTGTCATTTTTGTTAACATTCTCTTGTGTGGAACTTTGTCGACTGTATTCTGGAAGTCCATATAAATAACGTCCATAGACAATCCCTTACCTCCTCAAAAAGTTCAACTAGGTTTGTTAGACATGACTTACCCTTTACAAATCCACGCAGGCTCTCTGATCAGCTCATATTTGCCTAAATGCTCAGTCACTCTGTCCCCAGTAACAAAGCCTAGTAACTTCCCAACAACTGATGTTAGACTAATAGGCCTATAATTTCCTAGTTCCTTAGTTCCTCCCCTTGATTTATTTTTATTTTTCCTTTTATCTCTTGTACTTTATCCACATCCTCTCCGGTGAAGACCGATACAAAGTAACTATTTAGTCAGTCTGTATTTCCAGATTTCCAATTACAGTATCACCTGGGTCCACATTACTCTGAGTCACCCTCTCTCTCTTAATATAAAAAGCTTTAGTGTTGTTCCTGATATCTCCTGCCAGCTTTTTCTCGTATTCCCTTTTTGCAGCTCTTACCAATTTCTTTGTATCCCTTTGCTGTAATTTATCTCTCCCAGTCCACGGGATCTCTATTGTTCTTTGCCTTCGTATAAGCCCTTTCATTTATTTATATACTATCTCCCACTGGCCTTGTTGACCAAAGTTGTTTAATTACACCAATAGAGCTCTTGCCCTTGAGGGATCTTGTATTCTACCAAACATATTTTTAATACACCTGTTCATCCGTCGTTTTATCCGTTAACAGTCCTGCCCAGTCTAGTGTGGCCTATTTCTGCCTCATCCCTCCAAAGTCAGCCGTAGCTAAATTTAAAACCTTGGTTCATGACTCACCCTTGTCCCTCTCAAACCTGATATCAAATTCTATCATATTATGGTCACTGTTAGCTAGGTGTTCCTTTACCATTAGATTATTGACTAAATGAGGCTCATTACTAAATCTAATATGGCCTGTTCTCTTGGGGAATGTTTACAATTTTTTATCACTTTTCTGATCAGCTCTTTCCTGATTGGTATAAAAGAAACAGGGGGAGAAATTCAGTCAGTTAGCACCTGGTGGGGCGTTGGAGCAGTAACGCCGCAGCGAGGCGAATCCAGCGCCGCACACCAAATTCGGCCCCCCTGTAGCGCCGCCGCTACGAGTTAGCATCGGGGACTTCAACGGCAGACAGATCGTGATGCCAGTGAGCGCGCAGTGTTCACTGGGTGCTCGATCTGCCGAATTGAGTATCGCCCCCTGCCTTAGCACCTCGCCCTGACAGCGACAGGGAGAGGAGGGGTCAAGCAGTTGGTAGCCAGCTCTAGGGGCACTACTTAAAGGGATCATGAGTAATGAGTCGCAGCTGTCAGGTTAGTGATGTTTCACTACTTCCTTGTCAGTTTGACATTGATTTAAACTGTTGCGCAGTCATTTAAAGATTGTTTAGTCTCCGGAGTGTTGTGGCTACTAAAAATTAGTTACATTTATTCTCACAACATATTAAAGTGCTACACTTGGTTACATTAATGGGGGCTGTACTGGCAGTCAACCTCGCCCTCCAGGATCAATGGCAGTGGGAGCGGAGGCAGCGAGAGAGATTGGAACATGTAGCCAGAGGGAGGAGGAGGGCCATCAGGGCTCCCAACAAGAGGCCTTACCCTCCGAGGGTATTCGAGAGCAATTCTCCTACCTCCAATTAAGCCAGGAGCAGTGTATTAGAAGGCTCCGCTTCAGCAAGGAGGTGGTCACTGAACTCTGCCACCTCCTGCAACCAGACCTCCAGCCTCAGATCAGGGTGACCTCGGCTCTCTCAGTGGCAGTCAAGGTCACCGTCGCCCTCAATTTCTTTGCCAGCAGATCCTTCCAGTCTGCAACAGGAGATATAGGTAACATCTCACAGTTCGCCATCCATCACTGCATCGGGGAGATCACAGAGTCTCTCTACAGTAGGAGAAGGGACTACATTTCTTTCCCCATCACCAGAGAGAAGCAGGACGAGCATGCATGTGGCTTTGCCAGGATAGCGGGCTTCCCCATGGTGCCATTGATTGCACCCACGTGGCTTTGCAGGCACTGCATAACAATCCTGAGATCTTCTGTAACCACAAAGGCTTAATGTGCAGTTGGTGTGCAACCACAGACAGCGAATCCTCACCGTCAATGCCCACTATCCTGGCAGCAGCCACGATGCCTACATCCTGTTCCAGCACTCTTCCAGCCACCCCATCAAGCTCGTGGCTGGCTGGTCGGAGACAAGGACTATCCACTCTCCATGTGGCTCATGACTCCCCTCCGCAACCCCAACATTCCTGCACAGCACTCATATAAGAGCCATGCCGCCACCAGGAACATCATTGAGCAGACCATCGGGTGCTCTCAAGCAATGGTTCCGCTGACTAACCACTCGGGAGGAGCCCTCCAGTATTTGCCGGAGCGGGTGTCCCATTTCGTCGTGGTGTGTTGCATGCTGCACAATCTGGTCATCCTCAGAGCTAAGCCCTTGCCAGCAGGGATTGCAGGACCACCTCGAGAGGAGGAGGAGGAACAGGTACGAGGGAGGAGGCAGCCACTCAATTGGCCTTCCGGAAGGGCAGTCTGTGATCGCCTCATCAGACTGTGGTTCAACCCCAGATCCCCATTGCTCACCACATCCCCATCATTCCATCCCTGTCACAGGACATATCACAGTGCACAGCTGAATGAGAGATAGTACAACATTTATTAATTCACTTCAGATAATTTATCAATAATCAGTGAACACATCTTTACAACAACAATATTTACTATTCACCCTTGTGCAATCCCTTAGTGCATCGCGTTACTGTGCCTTTGCCTACTCTAGTGCTCCTACGAAGTGTTGACCCAGTGACTGCAGCAGGGCAGGTGGAAGGCTGCTGAGTGTCCATGCGGGAGACTTCAGATGACCTTGCCGGACGCCCTCAATCAGCTCTGGCCTGGAAGGCCCGGCTGTCGACTGCACCACCTCAGCATGGGCGGCAGCAGTCTGGGCTGGCTGCATAACCGGCAGCGACAAGGGCAATGGTGGAGTGGCAGCGGTGGGAGCAGGAATGCTATCATTATGAGAGAGAACAGCAGGTTCCTGCTCCACTGAATCACTGCCACTCCCCCAGGGCAGCACCTCAGCATTCCTACCAATCTGCTGGAGCACAAATTGCTGGCCTGCTGCGACACCGTGAAAGCCCCGGTCGACAGTAGTAGATCCAGCCATGATGGCGGCAGTCAGAGCTTGCGTGGCACCAAGCTGAGACTGCATTACAGCTCTAAGACATTATGTTGCTTCCACCTGTGCTGCAATGGAAGCTGCCAGATCGCCCATCACATGTGGCATCAGGTCTCGGTCGCAACGGTCTCTCTGGGAGTCTACCATCCTTTGCAAACTGGAAATGATGGGCTCCATGGTGTACGTAGAGCTTTGTGCAATGTTGGAGGCGGACTCCTCCATGTTCCTTACCATTGCCGACAGGCTCTTGGGCACCCTTGCCATTGCACCTATGATCTCCATGTGCGTGCCCATCACCTTTCTTCTAAAGGCCTCCCCATCGAGGTCCTCATCTGAGTCCTGTGCAGCAGAACTCACCCTCTGGGGAGCTGGTCCCCGAGCTACCCATTCCCCCTGGCCTTGCTGCAGCCCGCTCGTTCCCGGTGCCTCACCCTGTGCAGATCCTGCTACTATACAAGCCTCTAAAGAATGCATTATGCCAGTGATGTGCCTCAATAATCCCGAGACTCGATGTTAGCGAAACAAAACAAGGCTTTTATTAACTTAGAAGATAACACACAGTGGAGAGAGGTATCTTCCCTGGAGGTCTGCAGTACTGGCTGTGAGGCCAGACTGAGCTGGCTTACATAGAGGCCAGGTATGGGCGGAGCCCTACACACAACACATTCCATACATTCCAATGCACAATACAATGGTGAGGAGAAACCTGAAACCAACCACAGTCACAGGCAATACAATGGTAAGGGGGAACCTGAAACCAACCACAGTCACAGGCAGTGATGAATGGAATATTTCATCACAGCCAGTATCTGAGTTGGTGCCTGCGGGTGAGACGTGCAGTGACACGGTGTGTTCTTCCTCCTCCTCTTCTCTCACCTAGCTCTCTATGGTAACCTCAGGGACAGGCTGCTCTGGTGCTTGCTCATTATCTGAAAGCATAAAGGCACAAGAGCCGGGTTAAGGTGAGGGGATGGGGGCGGGAAGGGGGAAATGCATGCATACAGCATGACTAGCTGGAAAGTGGAAACGGCTTGTGGGGTGAGGGGGAAGTGGGATGTGAGAAGAAGGAGTAGGGATGAACATACCATTGTTGTCCCCAAGTGGGTCAACATCGCCGGTGGCCACGGTGCCCACCACCTGGCGCCCAATAATCTCCAGCACTCTATATTCCAGTGCAGCCAGTGGTTGGGTGTTGGCTTGTGCCCTGCCTGTGCACTCCTGCTCCCTCCTGTTGTGAGCCACCTTGGCCTGCAAGAGAAAGGAAAGTGTGTGAGTGAGTGAGGAGCAATGTGTTTGGGTGATGTGCCTGCCATAGTTGAATAGCTACCATTGTGTGCAAGGTGTGAGTGTTAGTAGGTAGAGATTGTTGGTGGGTAAGTGCTGGGGGTGTGGTGCTTTGGGCAGTGTGTGCAGACTATGGTTCAGACGGTGGTATGTAGCCTTTGTTGAGCCATTGACTCACCCTGACCACCCGAGTGAGGTGATTAAATTTCTTCCTGCACTTTGTATGGGTCTTGGGGACCACAGTGCTGCTGAGACCTGATGGGCAACCTCCCTCCACATGGCACAGAAGAGTTGTGGCGAGGGCCTCCTGTCACTGGGCGGGTAGAGCACCGCCCTCCATCTCTCCACAGGGGACACCAACTCCTCCAATGCTTGGTCCGAAAATCTGCGGGCTCTCTCCCTGGGGCGTGGATCTGCCATGAGTACAGCTGGTTGAGTCGTCCGGTTCCTTGGACTTGGCCTGCTCCTGCTTGCTGACACAGGTTCACAGGCAGCAATGCTGAGAATGAGGTTGTGCAGCATGAATGAACCTTCCCTTTAAGAACTGGAAAGAGCCTGCGACAATGATGACTTGCGCTTAGACTGCACCTGATATTGGTCAGCGCTTTGAGTGTGACGCCACTGAGCTAGGCCGTTAGCGCTTGATTTAGCGCTCCCATCTTTTCTTTGAGCGATGACACTGAATTTTGCGTGCAGCTAGATTCATTAGCGCCTGGCGCTAAATCTCAAACTTTTCCAAAGTTAGCACCCACTCCTGGGCCATAATGAATTCCTTCCCCACTGTCTTGAGGAACGCTGTCTGCTGCAAAGTGGTGCTCTGTTTAAGCTGGCCTGCTCCTTTACAGTTTTGTAACTGCTCTAAATAGGCATATCCTGAAGTCAATTATAGGCTAATTGATTTTGCTGGGGGCAGCAAGCTCATTTTGTTGTGATCTGTTGCTGTTTTATGAAAATGGTATTTGAGGAAATAATGCGCAAGTGTGACACAGACTTTCAAGTGTGGCGTATGTGCTGCGCCAAGACATAAAACAAACTAATTTTAAAGGTTTTCTTCAGTTATCATGTCTTCTGGTTCAACTTTGGAATGAGTATCTACAGTGAACTTGCATAGATTGTATCCCTCCATTACACAGCATTTAGCAAAACTTTTTGCTCCCTACTTCTTTGGAAATGAGGTGATACATATTTACAATTTTACAAAATAACAACAGAAGACGCTGGAAAAACTCAGCAGGCCAGGCAACATCCGTGGAGAGAGAAATAGAGTCAATGTTTCAGGTCAAAACCCTTCTTCAGAACTGAGAAAAAAAGGCAGGAAATGAAACAGATTAAAAGGCCAGTTTGGGGGCTGGGAAATGGGGGAGGGGATGAAAGAACAAAAGGGAAGTGAAGAGACATGAAGAGGTATTCAGAATGAGACGAGATGGTAATAGGACAGGTGAAGAGACAAAAGATGGCTCTAGATGAAGTGTGAAATGCGCTGGCAGAATGAGAGACAGCTGCCATGTGGGAGAGAGAAAAAAGGAAAAGGCACAAACCAAAGGTGTGGATAAAAAATATATAAAACTGTAATAGGGGCCGAGGTTATGATCTGAAATTGTTGAACTCGATATGGAGTCTGGAAGGCTGTAAAGTGCCCAATCGGAAGATGAGGTGCTGTTCCTCAAGCTTACGCTGAACTTCCTTGGAACAATGCAAGAGGCCGCGGATGGTGAGGTCCGAGTGGGAATGGGGCGGTGAATTAAAATGACAGGCGACCGGAAGCTCGGGGTCACCCTTATGGACTGAATGGAGGTGTTCCGCAAAGCGGTCACCCAAACTGCATTTGGTCTCCCCAATGTAGAGGAGACCACATCGTGAGCAGTGAATACAGTACAGTAGATTGCAAGAAGTACAAGTAAATCGCTGTTTCACCTGGAAGGGGTGTTTGGGGCCCTGGACAGTAGGAGGGGCGGAGGTATAAGGGCAGGTGTTGCATCTCCTGCGCTTGCACGGGAAGGTGCCGGGTGAAGGGGAAGGGGTGCTGAGAGTGATAGAGGAGTGGACTAGGGTGTCTCGGAGGGAGCGGTCCCTACGGAATGCTGAAAGGGGAGGGGAAGATGCGTTTGGTGGTGGGATCACGTTGGAGGTAGCGGAAATGGCGGAGGATGATCCGTTGAATGTGGAGGCTGGTGGGGTGAAAGGTGAGGACAAGGGGAACCCTATCGTGGTTCCGGGAGGGAGGGGCAGGGGCGAGGGCAGAAGTGCAGGAGATAGAATGGACACAGTCGAGGGCCGTGTCAACCACGGTAGAGGGGAATCCTCGGTTGAGGAAAAAGGAAGACATGTCAGAAGCACTGATGTGGAAGGTGGCATCGTCGGAGCAGATGCAGCGGAGACGGAGAAACTGGGAGAATGGAATAGAATCCTTACAGGAGGTGGGGTGGGAGGAAGTGTAGTCCAGGTAGCTGTGGGAGTCAGTGGGCTTGTAGTGAATGTTGGTCAATAACCTATCCCCAGAGATGGAGACGGAGAAGTCGAGGAAGGGAAGGGAAGAGTCGGAAATGGACCATGTGAAGGTGAGGGAAGGGTGGAAATTGGAGGCAAAGTGAATGAAATTGTCTAGTTCAGGGCGAGAGCAGGAAACGGCACCGATACAGTCATCAATGTACCAGAAAAAGAGGTGAGGGAGGGGACCCGAGTAGGACTGGAACAAAGAGTTTTCCACATATTCCATGAAAAGGCAGGCATAGCTAGGACCTAGCTATTTACAATTTTACATATTGCCTCACTATGACAAAATGGCACATTGGTTTTCTGTTCTTCTCCCTTTCCAACCAACAGATGATTTGCCAAACACTTATCATAAATATGGTGTTGTAGGAACAGAGGTTCCTATCCGAATAAGGTATTCGACTCAATGAATCAAATCAACAGGTTTTAATGAACAACGAAGTTAACAGGGAAACTACAGGAGAAACAGTACACAGGTCTATACAGCTTGCTGGGCACTCGACAGCTCCTGGAAGATTCTGGAAGCTGACGTCATGACGTCATCGCGTTCTTCGCGCCACTGGTGGTCACGTGATCGGCGTCATGACGTCATCACGTGGAGTGCAGGAAAACACAATACAGTACAGTTAACAGGCAGTTTAAAGGTGCAGTCCGCGGTTGCACTACACTGTAGTTAAAGGGATTATTACCAATTGTTCTGAGACCCTTGGTGACTCCGCCACAGGCGCCCCCCCAAAATCCACTTTAACGCACATTGTCAACCGAGTAGGAGGCTTAATGATCCTGGCCGAACGGCGACGAAATTCAGGCAGCGGAAACGGGGCATTAGTGGAAGGACCAGTGCCGGATTGCGGCAGAAGCGGCGTCTCGGGCGAGGCAGAAATGGTAGTCAGAGGTGCAGGCGCGTCAGAGGCCGAATCGGGCTGTTCGACGGTGGGCTGGTGCACGGCTGGTCTGGCGGCTAACGGCGGTCGGCCGTGGCGAGGCGGTTGGGCAGCCACGACAGGCTCACTCCGATCCAGGTGGGCTGGTTTGAGCCGGTCGATAGAGACGGTGTCAGACTTTCCACTGACTTCGACTGTGAAAAACTTTTCCCCTGATGCGATGACACGAAAAGGTCCGGTATACGGTGGCTTGAGTGGGTCTCTGTGACCGCCTTGTCGAATAAAGACATAGGGCTAAAAATTCGGTATCGCCGCGCCAGGTCTTTAGTGCCCGAAATTTTGCGCTCACCCGGATTCCCGTAGCGCCCGCCTGAAATTCAGTTGCGCCGCCCCAAGACGGAGGCGGGCGCTATTGCAGGGTTTGGCCGCCTCGTTTGGGGCGATGAAAGTCAGTTTCAGGCGTCCAGCTGCCGCTGCGGCACCCGATGCGGTGCGGCAGGCTGGGGTACTGCAGGCCTCCTCCTTCTCTTAAGGAGGAGCTGCCTGCAGCCGTGAGATCGCCGCTGGATTCCCCCGGCAAATGAGCCCGGCACCATGGAGAAGTGCCGGGCTCGCGGGAGTCAGACACCAATGCCGCGGGAGGGTGGTGCAGGAGTCCGGGGAGGGAGGTGCGGCCAGGCGGCCGCCGGGAAAGCGGCCGGCCGCCCCTCCACCTTTATGCGCCGGCCTCTCGGAGCTGCAAGGCACCGTTTTTCAAACGCTGTTTGCGGCCGCTACGGGCGAGGCGGCCGCAACTGAATTTGGCCATCGGCACGGAATAGCATTGGAACCGGGGCGCTGCGCACACCGATGATGTCATCGGTGCCGGCGCAGCGCCACCGGCTAACGCCGATGTTAGGGACCAACTGAATTTCGGGCGCTAAAAAACTTCCGGCGCAAACCACTCTATAGCCAATAAGTGGGCGCAAACGCGACTGAATTTCTAGGCCATAGTCCGAACTCATGAGCTCTGTCGGGATGTGAGGCCTCTGCAGGTCATGGTGCGAGGTTGGGATGGGCAGGAAATTCCTAGCCGCCTCCTGATGAAGTATGAGCTGTTGAGCTGCAGACCATGGTTCGGTGTGTGGAGGGAAAAAGTCACCTGGTACTCTGAGTGTCTGGCCATAAACCAGCTCAGCCGATGAAGACTGAAGATTCTCCTTTGGTGCTGTCCGGAGGCCTAGCATCACCCATGGGAGCCTGTCCACCCAGTTGGGTCCCCTCAAGCTGGCACGGATGGACACTTTGAGAGACCGATGGAACCTTTCGCACAGGCCATTCGCCTGCGGATGGTACGCGGTGGTACGGTGCAGCTTGGTACCCAGGCCTTGTGCCACTGCGTTCCACAGCTCTGATGTGAATTGCGGACCGCGGTCCGAGGAGATGTCCGATGGCACCCCGAACCGAGCCACCCACGATGAAAGAAATGCCCTGGCGACGTCTGCTGCGGTGGTAGCGGCCAAGGGAATCGCCTCTGGCCACCTGGTGGTCCGGTCTACCACCATCAGGAGGTGTGTGAATCCACGCGACCCGGGAAGGGGACCTACTAAATCCACGTGAACATGGTCGAAACGACGCTCAGGCACCGGGAAGTTGGCCACCGGAGCCTTGGCGTGACGGTTGACTTTGGATTTTTGACAATCGACGCAATTGTTTGTCCAGTCCCGGACGTCCAAATGCATGCCTTTCCAAATGAATTTGCGGGACAGTAGCCGTTGAGAAGCCCGCATCCCCGGGTGAGATAACCCGTGGATTGCCTGGAATACCTTCTTGCGCCATTCGACCGGCACAATGGGCCGGGGCACTCCCATGGATGTGTCGCACAAGAGCGTGGTTCCTGCCGCTTGAAACGGCACGTCTGCAACCTGCCAACTGGAAGGCGTGGTCCTAACCGCTTGTACCTCTGGGTCTGCCAGTTGATCCTCTGCCAGTCCGACAAAATCGATGCCCAGGTGGACTGCCTGGACTGGAACCCGGGAAAGGCAATCTGCCACGAGATTATCCTTGCCTGACACGTGCCGCAAATCCGTTGTGAATTCGGATATAAACGTGAGGTGGCGCTGCTGCCGAGCTGACCAAGGTTCTGCCGTTTTGGCCACGACAAAGGTGAGCGGCTTGTGGTCCACGAATGCCGTGAACGGACGGCCTTCTAGCAGGAACCGGAAATGCCGGATGGGCAAAAACAGGGCTAGCAACTCTCTGTCAAAAGTGCTATACTTTCGCTCGTTCTTGCGCAGTTGGCGGCTGAAAAAGACTAACGGCTGCCAACCCCCGTCGACCCACTGCTCTTGAACTGCTCCGATGGCGTAGTCGGAGGCATCCGTAGTGAGGGCAACAGTCGCGCCCGGGAGTGGGTGTGCTAGCATAATTGCATCCGCCAACGCCGCCTTGGTATCGCAGAATGCCTGGTCCATTTGCGGTGTCCAAGTGAGAACATCCTTGCCCGACTTTCCTTTTAGTGCTTCGTACAGAGGTTGCATTAACCGGGCCGCCTTGGGGACAAAACGATGATAAAAATTTACCATCCCCAAGAACTCTTGTAGGGGTTTGACCATGTGAGGCCGCGGGAATGCGGTAACTGCCTCTACCTTGGTGGCTAGCGGGACGGCGCCTTCTGGGGTAATCCTGTGTCCCAGGAAATCAATGCTGGATACTCCAAATATGCATTTAGCCGGATTGACAATAAGGCCGTGTTGGCTGAGTCGGGCGAAAAGTGTACGTAAATGGGCCATGTGAGCTGTCGTATCCTTGCTGGCTGTTAGGATGTCGTCCAAATATACAAAAATGAAGGGCAGGTCCCGTAAGACAGAGTCCATCAACCGCTGGAATGCTTGCGCTGCGTTTTTTAGACCAAATGGCATGCGGAGGAACTCGAAAAGGCCGAACGGAGTGATGACTGCCGTTTTGGGGACGTCTGGAGGGTGCACCGGAACTTGGTGATATCCACGAACGAGATCCACTTTAGAAAATATAGCGTTGCCAGCCAGATGTGCCGAAAAATCCTGGATGTGGGGAATAGGATACCTGTCCGGTGTCGTGGCATCGTTTAAGCGTCTGTAATCCCCGCAAGGTCGCCATCCGCCGCCTGGTTTGGGTACTATATGCAGTGGGGAGGACCAAGGGCTGTCCGAACGCCGGATGATCCCGAGGCGCTCCATGGTCTGGAACTCAGCCTTTGCGGCTGCTAGCTTACCGGCTTCTAATCGCCGCGCCCGAGCATAAACGGGTGCTCCGGTCGTGGAGATATGGTGCTCCACCCCATGCCGTGTGCTTGCAGCCGAAAAAGTATGCCTGGTGAGCTCCGGGAATTCGCCGAGCAGGCGCGTAAACCCGTCTTGTGACGGAACCGCACAGGACACCGACCAGGACACGGCGGTGCTGCGGTGGCAGGGCACTGCGTGGAAAGTGGACGCATTAATGAGTCGGCAGTGTTGGACATCGACCAGCAGACCGTTTGCACAGAAAAAATCAGCACCCAGGATGGCCTGTGAGACCTTAGCTGTAATGAAGTCACAGACAAAACGCTGACCGGCGAAGGTTAAGTTTACCGTCCGTTTCCCGAACGTACGCATGGCAGCGCCATTTACTGCCACGAGGGAAGGCCCCTGGCCGCCAGATAGTAGGTCCAGCTTTGAAGCAGGGAGGATGCTGCACTGGGAACCAGTGTCGCACAGGAATCGTCGGCCCGTAACGGAATCCGTAACGTAAATGAGTTTGCCCGCTGAGCCCGCCGCCATAGCTAACTTGCTGTGCTTTCTAGACCTTGTCGTCCGTCCGGTAGGACGCGGGCTTGTTGGAGTTTTTTTTTTCTTGAGGGAAACTGCAAGGAGGCCGGCAGCATCGAGCTTTGGCGCCAAAACGGGCGTGGTACGCGCACCATCCTGCTGGGGGAGGGCTGGGCTTCGCTCGCATGGGGGAAAGGCGCCTCGTGGCTGCACAATATTGCTGAGTAACCGTAAATATCTTGTCTGCCTCTGCAGCGAGTTCAGCACCGTCTGTGATGGCAGTGTTGGCCAATGCCGCCTGAACCAGTTCGGGTAGCTGGCAGAGGAAAAGCTCACGGAATAAAAAGCATTGGGGTTCCGCGCCCAACAGCGTGAGCATTTGACTCATCAGCTCTGACGGTTTTGAGTCCCCGAGGCCAGGCATGGAAATAAGCTTGCGTGCCCGCTCCGACTTATTAAGATCAAATACCTGTAGCAAACGGGCTTTAAGCGCTTCGTACTTGCCCTCCTCCGGTGGGCTTCCAAGGATGCTGACGACCCGCGAGGCCGTGGCACTGTCGAGAGCGGCAACCACGTAATAATAACGGGTCGCATCCGCTGTGATCTCCCGGAGAGCGAACTGTGCTTATGCCTGGTAAAACCATGCTGCTGCCTGCTGTTCCCAGAACTGCGGCAGTTTAAGGGCGACAGCGTTCGTGTTCCTCCTCGACGAAAGTTGTCCGACGAGATCGGGGTCACCAATGTAAGAACGGAGGTTCCTATCCGAATAAGGTATTCGACTCGATGAATCAAATCAACAGGTTTTAATGAACAACGAAGTTAACAGGGAAACTGCAGGAGAAACGGTACACAGGTCTATACAGCTTGCTGGGCACTCGACGACTACTGGAAGATTCTGGAAGCTGACGTCATGATGTCATTGCGTTCTTCGCGCCACTGGTGGTCACATGATCGGCGTCATGACGTCATCACGTGGAGTGCAGGAAAACACAATACAGTACAGTTAACAGGCAGTTTAAAGGTGCAGTCCGCGGTTGCACTACACTGTAGTTAAAGGGATTATTACCAATTGTTCTGAGACCCTTGGTGGCTCCGCCACAGTGTCTCCTTAAAATGCACACAACATTTACTTGAATATACCCCAGTACTAATGTCAACACAGCTTGTTTAAAATATCCATTTACTTCTTAATTTGAAGAATGTTATATTTATACATCTGCAAAACACGCTTTTATAAATTTAGAATGAACATATTCCTAAAACAGAGATATACTTGTGAAGCACATGAGCCCAGAAATTTCTGTTGACAATTTTAGCGGACAAATGTTTGCTGCAATTATTTTAATGAATTAACACCCCTGCTGGAATAGCAGCGGTCTGTCACATGATGGGGTTTGTCTGCTGATACGGCTAACGGTAATTTTTAGGTTCTGAGGTATTTTGAATATTCACGGAATCTCCTAACACTAACTTATTATATTGATATTAGTGCAAATATTTTTGTACTTTTGTACTTATGAGGTAATTATCCAATTTTACTCTCCTGTAAGGACTCCTGGCTGGGAGCACATCTCGAATCATCATGCCCATACTGCCTCTTTGAAAGAGTTATCCAATTAGCCCCACTCCCCGGTTCTTTCCCCATAGCTCTGCAATTCTTTCCATTTCACATATTTATCCAATTCCCTTTTGAAAGTTACTACTGAATCTGCTTCCACCACCCTTTCAGGCAGTGCATACCAGATCATCATAACTTGCTGCGCATAAAAATGTCTCCTCATCTCCCCTTTGGTTCTTTTGTCAATTACCTTAAATCTGTGTCCTCTGGTTACCGACCCTCCTGCCAGTGGAAAGTTTCTCCCTATGCACTCTATCAAAATCCCGCATAATTTTGAACACCTCAATTAAATCTCCCCTTAACCACCTCTGCTCTAAGGAGAACAATCTCAGCTTTTTTAGTCTCTCCACATAACTGAAGTCCCTCATCTCTGGTACCATTCTAGTACATCTCCTCTGTACCCTCTCCAAGGCCTTGACATCCAAAGTGTGGTGCCCAGAATTGAACACAATACTGGCCTCCTTCTATGACTTCAGCTGAGGCTTAACCAGTATAGACCTATTTTATTTGTAAATAAATCTGGACTGTGGTATAGCCTGTATAAAGTGCCCTATTGAAGTGATATTTCCATTATCTGAATTGAACATTCTACATATTCCTTAGCAAGCAATTTAATGTGATTATGTTCATTATTAGACTGGGGTTTGCCAAGTTATTGCAATAGAGAACAGAGACTGAAGTTTCAGTTTGTGGTGCCTCCGTTTATAATTAAGCCACAAAAAAAAAGGAAAGGGGTGGCAATAAAAAACCAAAATAATTTGGGGATGATATTGCTGTTCTTGATAATTTCAGTGAAATGTTCACTGAGTATAAAATGGGATTGTCTGCTAAATTCTAGAAACCTGGCAGTTTTGAACTCTTCAAGGCTTCATGATTCACTTACTAAATCACACCACATAACCTATACCTGTTAATTAGAGCCAGTTTACCAGGTTTCCTGGATTCAGTGGGCGTTTCACATCTGAGCGCACTATCTCCTGCTTCAGCAACACAATTTCAGGTGTATAATCTTTGTCAATAATTAGAGGTACTTCTCTGGCTTACTTCAATCAGAGAACAGCAGAGAAGTGGGATTATCCTTAGAATTCTTAAATGATAGTGTGAGTCCTCTATTAAAACTAGAGGCCCTATTATTTTAAAGGGGGTGGGGGGCATTTTCACTATCGGTGCTGGGGGAAAATTTTACCTCCATAGTCGTGAGAAAAACACTCCCAAATCAGACAGCCTGGTAAGCTGTGAAGAGAAGAAAAATGCAGAAAAAGGGAAAAACAGAGAAGGGAAAGAGAATTGAAGAGATAGATCTAAAGTGAAAAAATTACAAAGATGTGGAAAAGGTAATAGAGGGGGAGAGAAGGTGAGAATAAGAATACTTTAATTATACTCTGCCATTCCATGGGGCCTTATTGGCATCTATAACTTGCTACATCTAGCCACATTGGTGTTTTTTGGCATGTGACAATGCCTCCGGTTTTCAGATGCTGATCAAAAATGTCATTAAAAATGGATTTCACCTTTTGTTTGGAAAAAGGGTCCTGAATTTAAATAAAGGAAACTACGATGGTATGCGGCGCGAGTTAGCTAGGATGGATTGGGGAACGTTACTTAAAGGGTTGACGGTAGAGAGGCAATGGCAAATATTTAAAGATCGCATGGATGAACTACAGAATTTGTTCATCCCTGTTTGGCATAAAAATAAAACAAAGAAGGTTACTCAACCATGGCTAACAAGGGAAATTAGGGATAGCATAAGATCCAAGGAGAGGACATATAAATTGGCCAGAAAAAGCAGCAAACCTGAGGATTGGGAGCAGTTTAGGATTCAGCAAAGGAGGACAAAGGGAATAACCAAGAGGGGGGGGAATAGAGCATCAGAGTAAGCTTGCAGGGAACATAAAAACTGACTGTAAAAGCTTCTATAGATATGTGAAGAGAAAAAGATTGGTGAAGTCAAGCGTAGATTCCTTGCAGTCAGAATCAGGGGAATTTATAATGGGGAACAAAGAAATGGCAGACCAACTAAATACATACTTTGGTTCTGTCTTCACAAAGGTGGACACAAATAACCTCTCAGAGATGTCGGGGAGCATAGGGTTTAATGAGAGGGAGGAACTGAATGAAATCAGTATTTGTAGGGAAATGGTGTTAGGGAAATTGATGGGATTGAAGGCCGATAAATCCCCAGGGCCTGATAATCTACATCCTAGGGTACTTAAGGAAGTGGCCCTAGAAATAGTAGATGCATTGCTGGTCATCTTCCAAAATTCTATAGACTCTGGAACAGTTCCCATGGATTGGAGGGTAACTAATGTAACCCCACTATTCAAAAAAGGAGAGAGAAAACGGGGAATTACAGACCGGTAAGCCTGACATCGGTAGTGGGGAAAATGCTAGAGTCCATTATAAAAGATGTAATAGCAGAGCACTTGGAAAACAGTGACAGGATCGGACAAAGTCAACATCGATTTACAAAAGGTAAATCGTGCTTGACTAATCTACTGGAATTTTTTGAGGATGTAACTGGTAGAATAGATAAGGGAGAACCAGTGGATGTGGTGTATTTGGACTTTCAGAAGGCTTTCGATAAGGTCCCGCATAAGAGATTAGCATGTAAAATTAAAGCACATGGGATTGGGGATAAGGTACTGACTTGGATAGAGAACTAGTTGGCAGACAGGAAGCAAAGAGTTGGAATAAACGGGTCTTTTTCCGAGTGGCAGGCAGTGACTAGTGGGGTACTGCAGGGATCGGTGCTAGGACCCCAGCTATTCACAATATATATTAATGATCTAGACGAGGGAACTAGATGTAATATCTCCAGTTTGCAGACAACACAAAGTTGGGTGGGCGTGTGTGCTGTGAGGAGGATGTCGAGAAACTCCAGTATGATTTGGACAGGTTGGGTGATTAGGCAGATGCATGGCAGATGCAGTATAATTTGGATTTCGAGGTTATCCACTTTGGTGGCAAAAACAGGAAGGCAGATTATTATCTTAATGGCAATAGATTGGGAGAAGGGGAAGTGCAACGAGACCTGGGTGTCCTTGTGCTTCAGTCGCTGAAGGTAAGCATGCAGGTGCAGCAGGCGGTTAAGAAGGCAAATGGTATGCTGGCCTTCATAGCGAGAGGATTCGGGTACAGGAGCAAGGATGTCTTGCTGCAGTTGTACAGGGCCTTGGTGAGGCCACACCTTGAGTATTGTGTGCAGTTTTGGTTGCCTTACCTGAGGAAGGATGTTCTTGCCATGGAGGGAGTGCAGCAAAGATTCACCAGACTGATACCTGGGATGGCAGGAATGATGTATAAGGAGAGATTGGATCGATTGGGCTTATATTCGCTGGAGTTTAGAAGAATGAGAGGGGATCTCATTGAAACTTATAAAATTCTAACAGGACTAGACAGACTAGATGCAGGAAGGATGTTCCCGATGGCGGGGGAGTCCAGAACCAGGGGTCACAGTCTAAAGATAAGGGGTAAGCCATTTAGGACAGAGATGAGAAGGAATTTCTTCACCCAGAGAGTGGTGAACCACAAAAGGCAGTTGAGGCCAATTCATTAAATATATTCAAGAAGGAGTTAGATATACTTAAGGCTAAAGGGATCAAGGGATATGGGGAGAAAGCAGGGACAGGGTACTGAATTTGAATGGTCAGCCATGATCTCATTAAATGGCGGAGCAGGCTCGAGGGGCCGACTGGCCTACTCCTGCTCTTGTCTTCTATGTTTCTATGTTAAAATATTCTGGTTTCAGAGCACATAATTTTTACAATGGTCCCAAGGATCCTGGAATGAAAGTATTGGGAGGACTATCTTTACTTTACTCATCCAAAAGTAACAGCTGAAACAGAGGATTAGTTGGAGGTCCGTATTTGAAATAATTTGCTCAGACTTTTCTCTGACAGGATGTTGTAATGTGGATTAGGAATGTAACTAAAGCCGATTAGCGGACAGTGAAATGCATTTACCTATAGCGTTGCTATTTTATGGGTTTAATGATGCTGTATTTTATTTCGATATACATCTGGAAAATTGTGTAGGCATTGGAGTTTCTATTTTCTATCCAACCGAGAAAAACTGCCTTCATCAGAAATCAAATGAGGCAAGCTCATCCGATGAGCAACTGAGAAAAGTGCTTGGATCAGAAAGATGCAAGCTCGTCCTGTGTCCTGAGAGTTCATTCACATGACTTACTGTTGCAGCTGGCATACTTCTTTCATTTTTTTCCCATGGTAAACTGTTAAATCTGTGAGTTGTTCAAGTAATTAATACTCAGACTTAATCAGTAACAATAAAACAGGTCTTTACTGGTTGGAGGTAGGGACTATACGTAGGTCTTTACTTCATGCCCACAGGCGGGAACTGAGGGGAGATCAGTACCCACAGTACTATTTATACCCCTATGGCCAGGAGTGGTACTGCGTATCACTACGCCCAACAAGTAGTGCAGTCCTGTCCATAGGTTCAAAGTAGCACACATATTACATACACAACATTCCTCCCTTCCTAGCTTTACAGTCATCTCCCCATTTAACATAACGTAATAACATATATACATATATAACTTCAGGTTTACATAACAGAATAACATAGATACATAGATAACTTCATGTCAAAACAGATCACAGATTCAGTCTCTGCGGAAAACAGTTCACAGATTCAATCTCTGTGGTGGAGTCGGTTCACGTTGCTGGAGTGACTCATTCAATAGTCCTTCCATGGATTTAACAGTTTGAACTTCCGAACTGAATTGGCTCCGTTCGGAGGGACCACGTGTGTGATCTGGCAGAGGTGATAATGGTTCAGATGGGTCATCTTCTGTTTTTACTTTTCCTTTTCTGCTTCTTGGAGACTCTCTGGGCTCCATTGTCAGCTGCCACAGCTGCCAGCTGCATGCGCAGTTCCTCCTTCTCTTCCTCCTGTTTCCGTCGTAGAGCCAGCTTCTCCCGATGTTCCGTAGACTTTTGGTGCTCCTCCATGATTTCTGCACTTTGGGAGTCGAAGTTACAAGCTGGGCAGGACAGGACATCGTAATATTCGGTGTCGTCCACCAGGTCATAGTAATATTCGGTGTCGTCCTGAGCTAGACCAGTGAGAGGGTCGTCTATTTCCTCCATACCCAGCTGGACGTTAGCCAGCTCTTGTTCCAAATCCAGACATCTTTCCTGAAGAGACTTCTTCATTTGTACCTCTGCATCCAGCTTTTTCTGGGCTTTCAGCAAGTCGTTTACTAGTGACCTCATTTGTGATTTTAATACTTCAACTTCCTTTGGAGATTGATTGATCGGACTATGCAATCCCTCTACCGGAGCAGCTGTTTCAGCGGTCTGTTGTTCTACGTTGACGTGAGTCAGCGTACTTTTGGCATCCAAGGGCTGCTCTGTTGCAGTCATCTCAGTCTGTGTTGCCACCTCAGCTCTTCCAATAACCTTTGAGAGCTCCGAACCCCTTTCGTTTGAATATTGAAGTTCGTGTTCAAGTTTTTCCCATTTCAGAGTCCTGTCCTTCAGCATATGCAGGAGTTGGCTGACCGTTAACTCCTCTGACATCAGACGTTTTGTGTGCTCCTGTTCCATTTTCTCCATCAGCTGCTTCTGTTGTCTTTCCAGATTCTCCAACTCTATATCAAAGAACTCTTTCGTTGCATTCAACTCTTGCTCACAACGACGAAGCCTTTGTTCTAATTGCTGTTGTAGTTTGAAATGGAGTTGAGTTCGAGCCCGGTGTCCCTCAGAAATGGGCACATCAGTAGACTTGCCAGACTCAGAATCCACAGTTAAACTATGTTGTTGTTGTTCAGTGGAATTCTGTGCTGAAACTTTGTCTTTTGCACCTGAGTTGGGCTTACCATCATCCGTTCCAGAGTCTGGGCCGACTATCTTCACCGAGTTCTCACTCGTTATTGTTTGTAGGAAATGCCAGTCCATATTCATTTTCCTAATCCACTCCCGTCCTAGTAGTGGAGGACCTCCTTCAGATATCACATATAAGTCCATTATTTGACTGTCTTCGCCCTTGTGGACCACTGCAACCTCTATTTTCCCGATGGGGTACACTCTTTGCCCCGTGTATGTTTCCAATATAATCCCCGTATCCTGTAGGGGAATATGTTGGAATAACTTTCCGTAATCTTTCTTATTTATGACCGTCAATGCCGATCCAGTGTCCAATTCCAGTTTTACTTGGACTCCTTCTATCTGAAGAGTGACCCAAATTGTCTGGAGGTCTGCACCCTTACCAGCGTTGAGTACTCTTAAGCTAGCCAGTTCATTACTGCTAGCGTCTGAATCGGACTCCTGTTCGGTCACCTTGTGTACCTTTGCGTATTTTCCTTGCGGTGACTTCTTGTTGCTGGTCTTCTTCGCTGACCTGCATACTCTAGCTATATGTCCAAGCCTACCACAAGTTCTACATTCTTGGTTTTTAAACCAACACTGGTTCTGATCATGCGTTGTCTTTCCACAACGATAACATTTGCCAGAACTCACACCCAATTTGTGTGCACTGAGCTCCGGTGACCGTAGCTGCATTACTGCTGTGCCTCTCGCTGCGGCTTCGTGTGCTGCTGCCATAGTGACCGCCTTCTCAAGCGTCAGCTCATTCTCCTCGAGCAGTCGCTTTTGTGTATCCTGTTTAAATAAACCACACACAAATTTGTCTCGAAGTGCCTCTGTCAGTCCCGTTCCAAACTGGCAATATTTCGCTAATTTACGCAATTCCAGCAAATAATCAGCATTGCTTTCATGCTGTAGCTGCCTTCTGTCATAAAATTTAAATCGTTCCGCTAGCATCAGCGGCGTGGGGTTTAGATGATCTTTCAGGACAGTAACAATCTCATCGAACGTCTTATCCGCCAGTTCATCTGGTGATAACAGGTGTTTCAATTGCCCGTATGTCTTCGCACCCATTAAATTTAATAATGTTAGAGCTTTATCTTGGTCACGAATTTTATTGGCCTTACAATAATTTTTTACTCTTTCAACATATATGGCCCAATCTTCGAGGTCACTATCAAAGGTGCTAATATTCCCGTGTTTAGGCATTGTAGATTTGCAATTTCTCAGATTTTTTTTTTTTTTTACTGCTATCCAAGATGGCGGCTTCCCGCTCTTGCCGTCGTCCTCCGCCCACAAAATGGCGGTTTTCCCGCGCTTGGCGGTCTTCACCCGTCCCCCAACGCCGTCTCCCTTCAGCCCCCGAGTGCGGCCCTTATCTGCGGATGCGATCGCTGGATCGCGAAGCGGCTCTCGGCTCTTATCAGGAGATGCGATCGCTCCGTTGAAACGCCTCCCGCTCGAAGCGGCTCTCGCGCCCTATTCCTCCAGCTCCCCCAGCCCCGTTCGTGCGGCCAACGCGGTCGACTGCCTGTCGCGTCGCTGCCCGGCTCAGACAACGGCTTACCCACCACCAAGCTGGAGAAGAAGCTGACAGTCGCCGATGGAGGCTCCGAGGTCAGGATGTCTTCCAGTGGGGTGGAGAGGGTGGAAACCTCTCTGCAACGTCCTGGCTGTGGACGAAGCTGCCGTGGAGTGACTGCCGCAGGGTCCGAATCAGACTCGTCGCCAGTGTTAAATCTGTGAGTTGTTCAAGTAATTAATACTCAGACTTAATCAGTAACAATAAAACAGGTCTTTACTGGTTGGAGGTAGGGACTATACGTAGGTCTTTACTTCATGCCCACAGGCGGGAACTGAGGGGAGATCAGTACCCACAGTACTATTTATACCCCTATGGCCAGGAGTGGTACTGCGTATCACTACGCCCAACAAGTAGTGCAGTCCTGTCCATAGGTTCAAAGTAGCACACATATTACATACACAACATAAACCACAAAAGATACATTGATATAAAGCATCAATCCTGCAAAAGTAAAAGGAATGGAATTGTCAGCCTGCTCAACAAGTTTAGTGAGCTATCTGCAATTTCTGGCACAGCTGGATGCAAGCAAACCCAAAACACTCCCTTCCAGTTTCTCCATATTACAATTACTTTATCCATTAAAACAAATCAGAAATATAGCCGCTGTCGATAGTGAAATAAAATGTTTGCATTGAATATCAGAGATTGATTTTATTAACATGGAGTTTCTATTTTCTGATCGGACATCTCCAGAAAATCTGCTTTCTCAGGTCTCTGTATTATGTAAACAGTGATGCACGTGATCATTTTGTGAAAACAGTTTCAAACAACTTGTAACAATAAGAATATGTTCTGTTTATATAAATTCTACTGGGAACTTCCCTTTTTTGAAAGATCTGCAAGTATTTGTTGACTTTGCAATACATGATAATCCTGCGTTTCTACAAATTTTGTGGGCATTTAATTATCTCACAAGGCCAGATGTGAATTTACTTTTTGTATAAATGATAGTGAATCTGAGATTAGAGTGCAATAATAACTAAATGCACTATTTAAATAAACAATTTGTAAAGCAAGTTTATACCTTACTTCCATTCTAAGCAAATCTAGAATAATATTTCCACTGTAACACTGTTGACTACACTGCGCTACAGGGTTGTGTAGGATGATGATGGTCTTGGCGAGCTGGAGAGGTAAAATAACTAAACAACACCTCCAATGGTCACATATTCTATTTCTTGGGGCTTGTCAACAGCCACATGTGCCAGGCAATCTTAAATTTGCTACTGATTATACAAATCCATAGGCTAATTTGGGGCCTGTTGTGCAGCACAATTTTTAAAAAGAAAACAGTACTTCACTGGAGTCTCCTGCTTTTCAAAAAATTCCTGCAATTAGGAAGAAAAGAAATCAAAATTAAACTTTTTGGGCAACAGAAAGGAAAGCGTTACATAAGGGCTGACTTTCAATCCTCCTTCCCACGCGCAAGTCGGTGGAATGTTGCCAAAATGTGTCCAAATCAATTGGACCTGATTCCACCCATATTTCCAGATTAAGGTTATTAGCATACAGTGGGGATGCACAACACCTGGGATTGAGCATACACCAAATAGGAGCAGGTCTTTTATGTGCACAAGGCTTCCTTCAATGTGCTATGTCAGGTAGCAGTATAGGAAGAAGGAGGGCCCCTCCTGCTTTTAGGCTTAAGCGGAACCTCATATTGCCTCAAGAATGGCCATAAAGTCAGTAAGACTGCAGGGGATGAGCATGGCAGGAGGAGACTGGTTATAGTAATGCCAGTAACACTGCCCAGAGGATGTAACTGTGGTGGCATAAAAAGAAGAGAGATGAAGGAAGTACAGGACTTTATGTGGGTGAGGATAAAAACTGTGGCATGCTAAATGATTTTTCAATTTGTGGAGAATGAAAGCAGGGATCGCATCAGTGTCACACGCATACATTGATTATTGGACTGGAATTATACAACTCGTACTTATATGATATACTAGCTGGGGGTGCCCGGCGTTGCCAGGGCAATTTTGGGGCGCGCGGTCTCCCTGCCCCTGTCTGTCCCCCCTCTGTCTCCCTCTTCCCCGCTCCCTGTGCTGTCCTCTCCCTCCCTCCCCTCTCCCTGCGTAGTGCCTGAGGCCCGGTGCCGTTGTGATAGCGGCCGTGCGGGGCCTAGCGCTTGAGGCGCGGCCAGGCTGTCGGGCCGAGACGCACCGAGCTGAGCTCCCCGGCGGATCGCGCGGCTGACAGCCGGCCACTGCTGCCCCCCCGATTGCTGTGTGTGTCGGGCCGAGTGGTTGCGAGGCACGGCCCGAGTGAGCACAACTTACCTGGCGCTCCAGCGGGGCGGGATCGGGAGCTGCAATGTAGGGGGTTGTTTTGTTGCTGCTGTCCCTGTGGGGATGGAAAAAATGGCGGCGAAGTTTAGGGAGACTGGAGGATTAGGACCTGCCCATGACGCACTGATTGGTCAACTGTCAGGTGAGTGAACTGTAGGATTGGTCAAGCAGCACGTCACTCAATGGTAATGAGAGGTAGGATTGGTCAACTGCTAATGAGTGGATTTTTGAGGCTTTTTGAACGTTTTTTGTATACTGTCCAAACAATCTTTGTCTAATGAAAAAGTAAATATGCCTACGAGAGTCCCCTAACGATAAGCTTTCTTTCGATATAACATACGTGTAGGTACGCTCTATAACTTTTGATTGTATAGCCGGACAGAGAGACAGACAGAGAGACATACCGGTTTATATATAAGGCAAAGCTATCAAAATATGATAATCTGAAATTTTGATTTCCAGGAATGGAGTGCAACCCTTTTAAAACTAGAACTCACTGTTGAATATCAGCCAGTGTACATGTCCCAGTTATAACCAATTTGAAGTACCTCCCTGGCCTCTTGGAAACTGCTTCCTCTGTATATCTAAAGTCCCAAACTGAAGAATTTATTGGGCCGGAATTTGTGGTGGGTAATAATGGCGAACTAACAGCGTTCACCTATATTACCCCTTTGAAACTGACTGCAACTTCAGGATGTAGTGCATGTGCATTTAAAGGCGGAAATCCTGAAGTTGTGGTCAGTCATTCACTGCTCCAACACTGGCTGCGCTGTGACCTCACCCACCACCATTCACCACCCACCCCCCGCCCCCAATCTGTGTAATCAGTGAAATCAGTGAAACTGACAAAAAATTTCTACGGTACTATCACTGTTAAATACCCCATTAAATCTTAAGCCTTGTGTGTAACTGGAATTTTAACAGTGTATTGACTGCTAAACAAATGTTATGGCCCTGAAAAATGAATTTTAATTCTGTGGAGTGTCAAATTTCTCCATTATGATGACATTTACAATTTTGAAGAAACTTAAATTTTTTTTTTTAAGTTTGTTCATGATATTTCAAGTTCTACCTTATCCCCATGCGCGAGCCCCAATCTTTGTTTAGCTCTCTGTAAAAAAAAAATTAAAATCCGGATAAGAGCAACATTTCCTGGTTCCCTGTCTGTGAGAATTCTGCAATGTGATTGGCCTCTTAGACGTCACAGCAGATCGCACTAGGGAATTCCCACTACAGAGTGCTGCAATCAATTACGCATTGAAATAGGCAAACTTCTCGCCACAGAGATCGCAAAATCTCTGTGGGCAGCTTTTTTCGGGGCCAACGGCGAACACCTTTGTTTTGCTGCTGACCGCAAATTCCGGGCCAATTATTGTATCCTTTTCAAATGTTGACTTTGATAGTGCATGATTGAGGTACTTAGTAAACTTTACAACCCAACATATCTTCATCCTGTATCTCCTAGGGTAGAATGGAGTATTGATAGGTATAAACCACATTGAATGTACATTGCAAATAATAAAAAGAAACATAATGAAGCCTAAATTAATCTGATTGCTTAAATTGTTGAATATAGGTGACAAATAGTTGTATGAATTATTTCTTGAGAGAACACTTCTGAAATCAATAATACTCATTGAAAGGTTCAACATTTATTACATTCATGCAATAATTGATCACAGTATAATTTTCAGCTTAGCATACTCATTATGTTTTTGTAAATAATTGATTTTGTGAAATTGTGCTATGAACATATTTGATTCCTTATTGATATCATCAAGGGTGGCTGCTTAATCTAGATCTAGATCTCACAGACATAGAAGGAAGAGAGAACTCGCATTTATACCGTGCCTTACCACATCCTTAAGATGTCCCAAAGTGCTTTCCAACCAATAATAGAATGAAATATGATATTAATCACCTAAGCACATATACAGGTATTTTTTCGGAGTCACATAAATGAGTACTTGCTAATGTCAAAAAGGAACAGGGATGAAAAGGAATTCCAGAAAAAAAACAGCAATTAAAATAATAAGTCAAGTCACAGTGTTCGAATGTTAAGTAAAATAGGAAATTACTTTAAATTTAAAATTATTACATATTTCTTAAGCTTCAGACCACATACTGATGCAATCTGAGCACCATAATTGTGCAATTGCTATATTAAAATCAAATCACAGCCATCCATTGCGCAAACTAAACACTACTTACCTGTCACTTTTTAACCTATGGTTGTGACTACATTAACAGTGGTTGCTGAATCCAGATGCAAGTCCTATTTAATTACGTTGGCATGTTTACTGAATCAAGGTAACTTGAAAGGCAGCAGAGAGATGATCAAACTAGGGAGTGGTAGTATTAGTACTTATTGCCAAGCCATGTGATCTAATTAAAGTAATTACAGATGTGTTGGATCAGCCAAGAACTGAGCCAAAACTCCATGTATGGTTTGGAAACATCAATTTTTTGCTTAAAGGGAAGAAAACAAAGCAATCCCACTATTAATGCATGGGATTTAAGTTTTCAAGAACATAGTTTGAGAGATGCCCTTTAAATTTTAGGACTTCATTTAAATAAAAATCTTAAAACTCTAAATTTATCACTTTTCTGCTGACATATTGGCCTAGAAATTGGGTTTTGGCTTAGCCAGGGCTTTAGCGCCGGAAATTAGTGCCGGCGCTAAGTCCCCTGCGCGTGCCAAAAATTCAGTGGCGCCGCGCCCAAACGGCTGCCGGCGCTACTGAAGGGTCTTAGCGCCTGGAAAAGGGCGCTAACTGCCGTTTCGCGCCACAATTCCGGCGCTGCGGCACCCGATGCAGTGCGGCAGGCTGGGGAAGTGCAGGCCTCCTCCTTCCGTTAAGGAGGAGCTGCCTGCACCCGGCCGCGGCCCGCGCAAATCTGCTTAAAAATGAGCCCGGCACCTCGGACAAGTGCCGGGCTTGCATCTGTTCCGGGGGGGAGAGAAGTCCGGGGAGGGAGCTGCGGGCAGGCGGCCGGCGGGAAAGCGGC
Source organism: Somniosus microcephalus (assembly GCF_052327205.1). Classification (NCBI taxonomy): domain Eukaryota; kingdom Metazoa; phylum Chordata; class Chondrichthyes; order Squaliformes; family Somniosidae; genus Somniosus; species Somniosus microcephalus. The sequence goes on along the minus strand of NC_140999.1, from coordinate 163,333,935 downwards.
CAGCCGCCGCGGGGCCTTTAATGCGCCGGCGCTAACTGCAGTAAGGCACCTCTGACAAAACGCTGGTTGCGGCTGCCACGGGCGAGGCGGCCGCAACTCAATTTCGGAGTTCGGGCGGGTTACCACGGCAACCGGGACGCTGCGCACACCGATGACGTCATCGGTGCCGGCGCAGCGCTACCGGAGCAACGCCGATTTAGGGCCCCAGGGAATTTCACTACTGGCCATAACTCCGGCGCAAGGCCCTCTAGCGCCTCAAATGAGGCGCTAAGGCTACTGAATTTTCAGCTGATTGAGTTGAACACAGTCTTTTTTGTCATTAATTTATAACACTTATTCTAATATCTGTTTCAGCTTATTGAAACGCAGAGAACTGCAGCTTCACCTTAAAGAACTAATAAAGAAACCAAGAATATTTTTTGAGCTTGTATTTGTATTTTGTTAATTAGGTTTCTTACAATATAATCACACTGAACAGTTGTGTACTGTAGCTATTTTGATATAATGAATTATTTTTGTTGCGTTTACTTTATGCTGATGGAAGAACAAAGATTTCTTCTTAATCCTTTGCCAATTTTTATCAAAGGAGGTCATATGGAAGCTTATCAGATTACTCTGACAAGCCTAGCAAAGACGTACGCTATCGGTACTGACCAGATTGAAATCTGGCAGAGACTGTGGGATAAAAATAAACAAACAATCTTCATAAGGTGATCAGGATTTATGGGTGTAGGACTCCACGTTTCACATAAGCAAATATATCTGGGGCTGGGTTGTCATAACACTCCCATGTTTCCAATAAAACAAAACTGCAGACGCCTTGAAGGAGGTGAGAATTTTGTTTAATTTACCTTTTTGCCATCAGTTTCCTGTTAAAAGGCTGGGCTTGGCACTGAAAGCGGACTGACTATCTCAGTATTTCTGTGTCGATAAGACCTGCTGTAGGAAGTTGTGAGGAGGCAGGAAGGAAGTGCTATCGGTCTTTGATTGGGAGACTTGGAACAGTTCATGTCTGTAAGAGTCAAGACTTAAAGTCTGCTATAAAAATGTAGGCACTGAGTAATACATTTGTCATGTTTAAAGTTTTTTTTGACCATTTTTCCACAGAAAGGATTTAGGGGGAAAAAAAGAGTTACATTTAAGGGTTGTATCTTACAGCAAAGTATATTCACACAAGCTTTTAGAAAAAGGCATTGAGATAAAAAAAGAAAGACTTGCGTTTATATAGCGCTTTTCACGACCTCAGGACGTCCCAAAGTACTTTAAAGCCAATGAAGCCACTGTTGTAATATAGGAAACACGACAGCCAATTTGCACACAGCAAGCTCCCACAAACAGCAATGTGATAATGACCAGATAATCTGTTTTTGTTATGTTGATTGAGGGATAAATATTGGCCAGGACACCCCTGCTCTTCTTCGAACTAGTGCCATGGGATCTTTTACCTCCACCTGAGAGAGCAGAACGGGGCCTCGGTTTAACATCTCATCTGAAAGACAGCACCTCCAACAGTGCAGTGCTCCCTCAGTACTGCACTGGAGTGTCAGCCTAGATTTTTGCGCCAAAGTCACTGGAGTGGGAGTGTCGAGAGAGGATAGAGTGCTGTCAACTGAGCCACGGCTGAGATGAAAGATGGTTAAAATGCTAATGAGTTGGGTTATGAAGTTGTTCCCCAAACACTGTAAACAATAAAAAAAAAGTTTGTTAACCTGTCTCAGTAATTGATAAACACCTCTCATCTTGTGTTGTGAGGCCTCTGGTCCTGGGTGCTCGGCAGCAGTTGTCCGGTCTAGGCCCTCTTCTCAGGTTAAGAACATAAGAACATAAGAAATAGGAGCAGGAGTAGGCCAATCGGCCCCTCGAGCCTGCTCCACCATTCAATAAGATCATGGCTGATCTGATCCTAACCTCAAATCTTCTATCACTCTGCATCCACCCGAACCCGTGTGATCTCCCGGGAGAGGCGAAAAACCAGATAAAGACCCAATGGCCAATTTGGGAGAAAAAAATCTGGGAAATTCCTCTCCGACCCATCTAGGCGATCGAAATTTTTCCAGGAGATCACTCTGTCCCTATATTTTCTACAGTACTTACCTTCTGTAAAGGCGATCTCCACCCCAGCCAGGAACAGGAATAAAACCATCTCCTGAAATCTAACACAGAATTAGAACACAGTAGGAGCAGAACAAGGCTACACGGCCCCTGGGCCCGCTCCACTACCCACAAGGGCCATGACCATTCCGAACCCAGACTCATGTCCAATTTCCTGCCCGCTCCCCGTAACCCTTTATTCCCTTTACTTCTAGGAAACTATCTATTTCTGTTTTAAATTTATTTAATGATGTAGCTTCCACAGCTTTCTGGGGCAGCAAATTCCACAAACCTACCACCCTCTGAGTGAAGAAGTTTCTCCTCATCTCAGTTTTGAATGAGCAGCCCCTTATTTTAAGATTATGCCCCCTAGTTCTAGTTTCACCCATCATTGGGAACATCCTCACCGCATCCACCCGATCAAGCCCCTTCACAATCTTATATGTTTCAATAAGATCGCCTCTCATTCTTCTGAACTCCAATGAGTAGAGTCCCAATCTACTCAACCTCTCCTCATATGACCACCCCCTCATCCCCGGGATTAACCGAGTGAACAAAAAAGACAGAAACACAAGTAGTCAGTTAGGTTTTTAAACGAAAAGCTGTGAGGGCCAATTTTTGCCAGACTCAGCAGGCTTGCATGCAGGATGGTAGTTAGAAGTTATTAGGGATGGTTTTAACTTGAGGTGTTACCACTGTGAGGTCCAAGTCATTTTAAGGCACAGGCCTTATTTACCTGCAGCTCGCTGGTTATGGGAGGACAGGAAATCAGCCAGCTCCCATGCTGAGTTGCCTGACTAGTTGGGCCTGGGGCAAAGGGGGAGGCTGTGGCCTACAAGGGCCAGAGTTATTTTTGTGGGCCCGAGTAGAGGCACTCCAGCTCCTCTTGGTCCCATAAAAATAAAAGATATAAAGAAACTTTGAATGTTTTCTGAGCGTCCTCCAGCGGCCCCATTTGTGCCTCAGAATTGCACTCTTTTGTATATCATAAGATCCTGGTTTGCATATTACAAATGGCCTTCCACATGAAACAGGCAAGTGCTCTGGCTTCCCATCTTAGGACCATACCCAAGGTGGTGCTTACTGGAGCACCAGTGTGAACTGACCGGTAAGTGACCTACGCTATTTTCAGGCCATTATTGCCCTGTTTCAACCAGGAAGGGGCCCTTAAAATTGGTCCTATTTTTGTTTGAGTCAAGCAAGATGACCTACTGACGTGGGAAGTGTAGCATGTTCATTATTTTATATTATTACTCGAAGACAAGTTGTACTCATTAAATTACATTTGCCATGAAATAAAATAGCTCAATGATTCATACCTTGGCACAGTGAAGTCAATGGGAATGGAATCAAGGGAAAAACTTTCCACTGGCTGGAGTCATACCTAGCACAAAGGAAGATGGTTGTGCTTGTTGGAGGCCAATCATCTCAGCCCCAGGACATCGCTGCAGGAGTTCCTCAGGGGAGTGTCCTACGCCCAAGCATCTTCAGCTGCTTCATCAATGACCTTCCCTCCATCATAAGGTCAGAAGTGGGGATGTTCGCCTATGATTGCACAGTGTTCAGTTCCATTCGCAACTCCTCAGATAATGAAGCAGTCCGTGCCCACATGCAGCAAGACCAGGACGATATTCAGTCTTGGGCTGATAAGTGGCAAGTAACATTCGCGCCACACAAGTGCCAGGCAATGACCATCTCCAACAAGAGAGAGTCTAACCACTGCCCTTTGACATCCCCCACCATCAATATCCTGGGGGGTCACCATTAACCAGAAACTTAACTGGACCAGCCACATAAATACTGTTGCTGCAAGAGTAGGTCAGAGGCTGGGTATTCTGCGGCAAGTGATGCATCTCCTGACTCACCAAAGCCTTTCCACCATCTACAAGGCACAAGTCTGGAGTGTGATGGAATACTCTCCAGTTGCCTGGATCAGTGCAGCTCCAACACTCAAGAAGCTTGACAACATCCAGAACAAAGCAGCTCGCTTGATTGGCACCCCATCCACCAACTTAAACATTCACTCCCTCACCACCGGCGTACCGTGGCTGCAGCCTACAAGATGCACTGCAGCAACTCACCAAAGCTTCTTCGGTAGCTCCTCCCAAATCCGCAACCTCTACCACCTAGAAGAACAAGGGCAGCAGGCACATGGGAACACCACCACCTCCAAGTTCCTCTACAAGTTACACACCAACCTGACTTGGAAATATATCACTGTTCCTTCATCGTCGCTGGGTCAAAATCCTGGCACTCCCTCCCTAACAGCACTGTGGGAGTACCTTCACCACACGGACTGCAGTGGTTCAAGAAGGTGGCTCACCAACACCTTCTCAAGGTCAATTAGGGATGGGCAATAAATGTTGGCCTTGCTAGCAATGCCCACATCCCATGAACGAATACATAGTATTTTCTCAGTTGGCCTTTGAAAAGATTGGAGAGGCATATGGGAGCACATGTGAATGAGACTAAATAACAACAGAAAACGCTGGAAAAACTCAGCAGGCCAGGGCAGCATCCGTGGAGAGAAAAACAGAGTTAACGTTAACTCTGTTTCTCTCTCCACGGATGCTGCCCTGGCCTGTTGAGTTTTTCCAGCGTTTTCTGTTGTTATTTCGGATTTCCAGCATCCGCAGTATTTTGCTATCGAATGAGACTAATGTCTGGTTCAGATCACAAGGGGACCCTATTGTTGCACCCCTGAGTGAGGCTATTGTATATGTAGATATTGATCAGTGGGAGTCAATGCTGGCATGCAAGAGGTGTCCTATGCACTTATGGGACCAATGATGCCACTGAACGAGAGAAAATATTCATGGTAACAATATTATACAATGGGAAAAGAGCTCAAAAATCCCCGAACAGTAACTTCTGGTAATTTTTGGTTCGATGTCAGAAAATCTATAAGACAGCTGAAGGTTCTGTGGCCACAGGTGGAGAGAGGGGACAATGCAAAGGATGCCAGTCGGAACTCACTCTTTTGGCTTTATTAGCTCAATGTTGTCCAATACGTTAGCCATTAGCCACATGTGGCTAAGTGGGAATTCAGATGCTAATCGCATCTCTGATTAGTAAATACACAGATGAATAATAGACACCCTCGTTGGGCACGCGATCTCAATGCTCATTCACACACATATACATGTGCACTTTAACCTTTTTGTACTTTTGTTGGTAAACTAGCAAGAGGAAAATCAGAGTGTGAGAGTGTTCTTTGATCATTATGAATGCTTTACTTCCTTGGTTACAGATTGTTGGTACATATTTGTTAACTATTTATTTCCTGTATGCAAGGCATTTTCTACTAAAATTAGTGCATGTGGTGTTGTAGTCAGGAATTTTTATTGGACAACATTACATTAGCTAACAACACAGAGTAGGAGTCAACCCTGAGAGATTCCTGGTCTAATTTACGCTACTGGAGTGATTTAGGAGGAATGGAGACCAACCAGGGAGTCTTAATAATGCCGAATAATATTGACTTTAAAAAAAAATCAAAAAAATCTGCTAAGGGTATTTTCTTCTATAAAATAAGGGAGTACATTGAAGAAAAATTACAGTACTGTGCCACACAGAGCAGAAAGGTTTCAGATTTCATCCCAACTCTGTGTTGAGTTAGTTGATATAACCAATGAGCAAAGTCCTGACTCTTGTATCTTTAAATCACCCCTTCTTCCCACCTACAGACTTCATAATTAAAGCACTGTAGTTGCATAGAGTCACCCCTAATTCATCTGTAGTGTTTTTTCTAGTCACCGTGAGATGTCAATGAACGTTTCAAGTCAGCATTCCATCATCTGACATACATTTTATAGTTCCTTTGACCAATCAGATCTTGGTCCTTAGACATTGTACTGTTGTAAATGAGCATAAAAAGTCAGGGAGTTAAGATTGAGCCCAACATTTCAGGAATTGATAGATGGAAACCGAAATCTGAAACAAAATACAGATAATCAAGCAATTACAATACAGGAATCCCATATTTGGGCACCATCAGTCATTTAATCATTTAAGTCACATATAGTTCTTCACTGTGTCCCATGTCAATGTTCATGAAATCCTGCATCATCTGGTCTTGTGTCAGTCCATGTCAAGTCTCACATTAACTGATGTCAAATTACCTGTTCAACAATTACTCCATTGCAGTCTTCATCAAGTCTGGCATCACCAATTCTCAAATCAGCCCTTAATAAATTGCAAATCACTCAATCCTTCATTAATTGTTACTACAGAAATTGTAAAAATACTCACTTTTTACATTGTAATACACATTAGTTACAACCCACTGTAATGAAATGAGTACATAAATTAAAAACTAAATAAAACAGTGAATATGCTGCATTGTGCACACTGACTTGTATAAATTGCTTTCTTGGTTTTTCATTGATGTCAAGTTCATTTTTAAGACTCTGCTACAGCTATGACATTGGACCAGATGTCAAGTGCCTTGATGAGGACTGATACAAGAAGCAATGAGGAATTATAGCTGAGTGAAATTAGCAAAGATTCAAATTGTGTACAAAATAATGAGGGGCATAGATAGGGTAGATAAAGAGGAACTTTTCCCCTTAGTGGGGGGGGTCAATAACAAGGGGGCATAGATTCAGGGTAAGGGGCAGGAGATTTAGAGGGGATTTGAGGAGGAACTTTTTCACCCAGAGGGTGGTTGGAATGTGGAACTCAATGCCTGAAAGGGTGGTGGAGGCAGGAACCCTCACAACATTCAAGAAGCATTTGGATGAGCACTTGAAATGCCATTGCATACAAGGCTATGGACCAAATGCTGGAAAATGGGATTAGACTGGACAGGGATGGATGGGCGGCGCAGACACGATGGGCCGAAGGGCCTCTTTCTGTGCTGTAAAACTCTATGGCCTAGAAATTGGGTTTTGGCGCAGCGACGGCTTTAGCGCCGGAAGTTAGTGCCGGAGCTAAGTCGCGCTGGGCGGGCCAAAAATTCACTACTTCTGCGCCCAAACGGCTGCCGGCGCTGCTGAAAGCTGTTAGCGCCTGAAAACTGGCGCTATGCGCTGAATTTCGGCGCTATTCCGGCGCTGCGGCGCCCGCTGCGGTGCGGCAGGTTCGGGAAGTGCAGGCCTCCTCCTTCCCTTAAGGAGGAGCTGCCTGCACCCGGCCGCGGCCCGCGATAATCTTTTTAAAAATGAGCCCGGCACCTCGGACAAGTGCCAGGCTTGCTTCTGTTCCGGGGGGTGGGGGGGGGAAGTCCGGGGAGGGAGCTGCGGCCAGGCGGGCGGCGGGAAAGCGGCCGTCCGCCGCGGGGCCTTTAATGCGCCGGCGCAACGTTCTGTAAGGCACCTCTGCCAGAACGTTGCTTGCGGCTGCCACGGGCGAGGCGGCCGCAACTCAATTTCCGAGTTCGGGCGGGTTACCATGGCAACCGGGACGCTGCGCACACCGATGACGTCATCGGTGCCGGCGCAGCGCTACCGGCCTAACGCCGATTTAGGGCCCCTGTCAATTTCAAAACTGGCCATAACTTCGCCGCTAGGCCCTCTAGCGCCTCAAAAGCGGCGCTAAGGCCAGTGAATTTCTAGGCCTATGACTCTATGACTCTATGACTCTATATCTTGACCAGAATTTTCTGTACTTGGGCATGTCGGGTGCGGGTGGTCGGTGTGGCGGGCCATGACCCCGTTGCTGCTCCCATCCCGCTGCAGAAAATGACTTTCCGATAATGGGCCCTTGTTATATCCGAGTAGTAAGGTCCAATTAATTGATATAAGTGAGACTTCAGGAACTCAAAACTTTACTTTTAATTTACACAGAATAAGGAGAGAACAGAGCTCTTACAAGCTACAGGCATGCACTTCTAATTCTACTGCACGATGCATCCAAGATGGATGATCCTATGAGTCATTCTACCCATAATGCAACATTACCTTAAAACACTGGTAAATGAACCCTTAATATTTGTCTCCCTCTGGTGGATAACTTAAGCATTACATCCGAGATTACTATATTCCCCCCCCCTTAAGTTACAACAATTCTTAACAACATTCTTAAAAAGTCCATAAGGAAACTCCTTTAACGATAGTCCATCCTGAACAATCTAGCAGGTTGTGATCAATCGCTCTGGTGGCTTGTGAGCCCTTGTTGAACGTCTTACAGTCAAGTCCCTGCTTGGTTGTGGTAAAGCCACCTGCTGCTCCTGAGCAGTACTCAGAGTATCTGACTCTGCTACGATGGTTTCCTCTTGATTAAGGGGTCCAGGTGTAACTGTCTCTGTTCGTGGTGCTGGTATCACCAATGCATTTGGATAACTGGGGACTAACTTGTCCTCCAACCTTTCCTCTGGAACCTCCAGTTCGATTTCCCGTTGTCTGGTCAGTATCTGATCCACATGTCTGCGTACTACCTGACCAGTTCCCAACATGACCTTGTATGAAACTGGGCCGGTCATTGAATCTATGATGCCAGGAATCCATTTTGGACCATAACTAAAATTTTTGGTAAGGACCGCATCTCCTTCTCCAAAACTGCGGCTCTTTGTCCTTTTGTCATGGTTCTCCTTTTGTTTGATTTGTCGGTTTTCCACCTTCCTTTTTAGATCTGGGTGAACCAGGTCGAGAGTGGAGCGTAGTCGACGTCCTAACAATAACTCAGCAGGAGAGAGTCCTGTGGTAGATTGAGGTGTTATTCTGTAGCTGAACAGAACTCGTGACACCTTTGCTGGCAAACTCCCATCCGCACTTTTTTTCATCATCTCCTTAAATGTTTGTACGGCTCTCTCCGCAAGTCCATTTGAAGACGGATGATATGGAGCTGAAGTCACGTGTACTATGCCATTGTTTCTCATGAACTCTTTTGTTTCTGTACTCACAAAACACGTGGCATTGTCACTTACTACGATCTCCAGTATCCCTTGATTACTAAAACTCCTACGCAGGCAATCTATAGTAACAGTAGATGAAGCAGAATTTACAGGATACACATCCATCCATTTGGAATGTGCACCAATGATTATGAGGAACATCTTTCCCATGAATAGACCCGCATAATCTACATGTAATCTCCTCCATGGTTTATCCGGCCACTCCCAGGGGTGGAGTGGAGCCGCTGCCGGTGCCTTCCTGTGTTCTTGACAAGTGCTGCATGTCTTGACAAGATTTTCTATCTCCTCATCTAGCTTTGGCCACCACAAGTAACTCCTTGCCAAGGCTTTCATGCGCGAAACTCCAGGATGACACTGATGTAGCTGCACTAGGATAGACTGTCGTGCTGGCTGTGGAATAATCACTCGAGCTCCCCACAACACGCAACCATCCTGCACACTCAGCTCTGTCTTCCTGACACTGTAAGGTGTGAAATCAGTCCCTTCCGGATGGTGTGGCCAACCCCTCATTACATATTCTCGGACTCTAGACAGTACTGGATCTTTACCTGTCCATGTCCTTACTTGTTCTGCGGTCACAACTGCCGTGTCCGTGTCCTCCAACAGCAAAACTCTGTCCTCTGGAGCTGCATGGATAGGTGTACCTGGTAGTGGAAGACGGCTCAAGGCATCTGCGTTCCCATGGTACTTGCCCGCTTTGTAAACGATGACATACTCATATGCCCTCAACGTCACTGCCCATCTCTGGATTCTGGGTGACACCATCTGTGGTACTGCTTTCATCTCATTAAAAAGAGATAGAAGAGGTTTATGATCTGTGCATATGGTGAATTTCCTGCCATATATGTACTTATGAAACCTTTGTAACCCAAACATTACTGCTAATCCCTCTTTATCTATCTGGGAATAGTTTTTTTCCACTGGGGTCAGAGTTCGAGACATAAACCCTATCGGTCTTTCAGTTCCATCTTCCATACAGTGTGAAAGAACTGCTCCCACCCCGTAAGGTGAAGCATCACAAGAGAGAATTATGTCTTTCTCTGCATTGTAGTGAACCAGCACATCCGAGGACAGCATCAGTTTCTTGGATTGTTCAAATGAAACCCTCTGTTCCTCTTCCCACTGCCACTGTGTCTCCTTGTGCAGTAGTTTGTGAAGAGGTGCTAACACTGTTGACAAGTTTGGCAAAAACCTGTTATAATAGTTTAGCAGTCCCAGGTAAGCTTTTAACTCAGTCACATTTGTAGGATCTGGGGCCTCCTGCAGTGCTTGTACCTTCTCCTTGATTGGATGGAGCCCTGTGGCGTCCACTCTGTGTCCCAGGAACACGGCCTCATTCCCCAAGAAAGTGCACTTACTCCCCTTGAGCCGTAACCCAGCCCTATCCAATCTTTGAAGTACCTCTCTCAGAGTGCTCAGATGCTCCTGGTCGGTTCTTCCCATCACCAGAATATCATCCAGATAGATGGAAACATGTGGAATCCCTTGCAGTACACCCTCGATAGTTCTCTGGAAGATAGCTGGACTAGATGAGACACCAAATGGTAAGCGGTTATAGGTAAACAAACCCTTGTGTGTGTTTATGGTTACATACTTCTTGGATTCCTCATCTAGCGTAATCTGCAAGTATGCATGACTCATATCCAGCTTCGTGAATTTCTTCCCACCAGCCAGGTTTGCAAAAAGATCCTCAGTTTTAGGAATAGGATACTGTTCTAGTTTAGACACCCTATTTACAGTCAATTTATAATCTCCACAGATTCTTACCGAATTGTCTGGTTTTAAAACAGGTACAATTGGAGCTGCCCATTCCGAACATTTTATGGGTTCCAGAATGTTCTCCCGCAAAAGACGATCAAGCTCAGCCTCTACCTTCGGTTTCATGGCATAAGGCACAGGTCATTGTTTAAAAAATCTTGGCAGTGCCTCCTTGTCGACATAAATCTTAGCTGGGGGGCCATTAAATGTTCCAAGTTCTTCCTTGAACATGTTCTCATGTTCAATCAAAACTTCTTGCAAAGACAACTGTTTGCCTCCTTCCAATTGATTTATTGCTCCCCAATCTAATTTAAGTTCTTTTATCCAGCCCCGACCTAACAAGTTTATTCCAGAATCCGATACTACAACTACAGGTATCTGTTCCACGGTGTCCCTGTGTTTCACAGTTACAATAGCTGTACCCAATGTAGCCACTCGTTCACCGGTATAGGTTTTAAGCTTCATAGAGCAAGACTTTAACTCTGGAACTTTTGCACGGTTCCACAATTTTGAATACTCTTCCCTGTTCATTATGGTTACGCCACATCCAGTATCCACCTCAAAGTTGACCTTAGTGTCATTTACTATCAGTTGCAAAGTGATAGGATCCACTTTAGGAATGTCCTCTACCATACTATGCATTATGAACACGTCGTCTTCTTTCTCAGCTTCTCTACTGATGTGATGTGCTCCCTGTTTTTTCACTTCTCTTCCAAGGTTTTGCTTTTCTCCCCCTATAGGTTTGTATACCTCTACCGGGTAGCTTTTGCTCTACATGCACGTTTTATATGTCCTTTTTTCCCACACTTGTGGCACTTTTCCTCCAGGAACCTGCATTCCCTTGCCAGGTGATCGCCATTGCATCTATAACATGCCTTTAAATGCGCACATTGTGGTGTACGACTCATATTTAACTTGTGCACAATAAACTGACTTCCAACTTGCTTTGTAGTAGACCAGTCTGAACCTTGTATTTCTTGTACATCACGGTTAGCTGTCTCTATTAATTGAGCAAGTTCCAATGCTTTTTCATACGTAAGCCCAGTCTCGGACAATAATCTCCTCTGCATTCGAGCATCCATTATCCCGCAAACCAGCCTATCTCGCAGCATGTCTTTCAAGCTGTTCCTGTAATTGCAATCATGTGCCAGTTTTCTCAACACCGCAACATAATCCAACACAGTTTCTCCCGGTATCCTGTTCCGTGAATTAAATTTGAAATGCTGTACAATCTCACTCGGTCTGGGATTGAAATGATCCTTCAGCAAGTCCGCTAATTCAGTAAATGATTTATCTCCAGGCTTTGCAGGACTGCATAAGTTTCTCAATAAACTATACGTCAGACTTCCCACCGAAGTTAGCAAAATAGCTCTCCTTTTTCCAACATTGACAATGGGGCAGAAATTCCTCCCCAAACGCGTGAGTACGAAAGGGGTACTCACGCGTCTGGCCGGAGGAAATGCCGGTTTTCAGCATGCACAGCGCATGCGCTGAAAATCAGCATTTCCTCTCCTCCAACCCAAGAGTTGAAGAGGCTAGCGCGTGCGCTGTAGGGGGCAGCGTGTGCGTCTTGGATTTCCTCTGTTTTGGGGGATTTGCGCATGTGTAAAGGCCTCCGGTCTTTACGCTTGTAAAAAGCACACGTAAGTATTTATTTTTACAGGTAAGTGGTGTTTTAGTGCAATTTAGAAAAAAAATTTCCACAGGTTTATTATTTTAAAGAATCTACAATAATGTAAGTTTAGTTTTAGACCCTTTTATTAAAAATTTATTTTTTTCAAAAAAAAAATTATTGTTTAAATTATTTTTTTAAACTTATTTATACTTAATTTAATGATTGGGATGTTTTTTTAAATTTTATTTAAAGTTTAAGTAGTGTTTTGGGGTGCAGTACTTCTCATGAGTTTGACAGTTTTTACTCTCAAACTTATGAATGAAGTTTCCCCTCCCCTGATTGGCTGAGCAGTGCTCACCTGATCCCAGCTGGCACATCGCATTAACTACGCTGCTGGGTCAGGTTAGCACAGCGCACCGACATCAGAACCTGGCCACTGAAAGGAAATCCACTGCGGGCCAGGTTTCAGATGTCGGCGCGCAGGGTGAGCGCACATCGGGGGCTTGCACGCGCGGCAAGCCCCCGACACCAAGTTCTGGGCCAATACCATTTGCTACAAAGAAATGCTCTAGCAACTCACAGTATTCGATCCAAGTTTGTTTTTGAACATCAAAAGCAGAAAGCTCTCCTACTCGAGTAGCCATGATTCAGATGCAGTGTTCTTGTATTTTCCCTTCTTCAAGTTGAAACAGTTAATCCTCGTCACCAAATGTTATATCCGAGTAGTAAGGTCCAATTAATTGATATAAGTGAGACTTCAGGAACTCAAAACTTTACTTTTAATTTACACAGAATAAGGAGAGAACAGAGCTCTTACAAGCTACAGGCATGCACTTCTAATTCTACTGCACGATGCATCCAAGATGGATGATCCTATGAGTCATTCTACCCATAATGCAACATTACCTTAAAACACTGGTAAATGAACCCTTAATATGTCTCCCTCTGGTGGATAACTTAAGCATTACATCCGAGATTACTATAGCCCTATTAAGCCCGCCCTGCATATTACCCGACCCAATTAAATGGCGTGGGTCTGATGACATCATCCATGACGCTTTTTCAGCTGGGATATTTAAAGGAGCCATGGCCACATTGCATTTAAAGTTTCATCTAGGAGTGTGCAGGCAGCACACTGGAGGTTTTCATTGCTCCAAACAGTTGGAGAAATGGCTGCAGAGAGGCACCCAGGTTCTCCGATGACTCCCTTCATATCCTTGTGGAGGGAGTCAGAGCACGCAGGGAGGTCCTCTTCCCTTCCAATGGGTGGAAGAGACCTCCCCAGGAGACAAAAGGAGCCTGGCTCCAAATTGCAGAGGAGGTCAACAGCAGGGATGTTGTCAGGAGGACCTGGGTGCAGTGCCGCAAATGTTTCCATGATCTCATTAGATCTGGAAAGGTGAGTGCAAAGCCACACTCAACTTCATCCTGCTGTGCCTCTCATCACATCACCATCACTCTGCCTTCCCAACCTCTGCAGTCATTGTCAATGTTTACAGCCCTTCAATGCTGTAGAACACTGACCGCACAAATGTCAAAATAAAGTTGGCCATGGTCCCTTTAAGGAAACTGGCTGATGACGCGTCATGAAATGACGTCACCAGACCCACTTCCTCTAATTGGACCGGGAAACGCGCTGGGCAGGCTTAACAAGCTGTATTAACGGAAAGTCATTTTACAGAGCGGGATGGAGCAAGCAGCGGGGTTGGGACCCACCACCAACGTCGCCTGCCACGGACCCGCCAAGATAAGTAAAATCGCGGCCATAAATTGAAAATCCAAAATATTTTTCTGACGTTATGCATTCATTCCTATTAATTAATTCTAGCCATATAAGGAGATATTGGGACAGGTGACCAAAAAAATTGTTAAAGGTGTAGGTTTTAAGGTGCGTCTTAAAGGAGGAGAGAGAGGTAGAGAATTCCAGAGCTTAGGGCCTAGGCAGCTGAAGGCACGGCCACCAAGGTGGAGTGATTAAAATTGCGGATGCGCAAGTGGGCAGAATTGGAGGAGCAGAGATCTACATTCACTCTGTACAGTATAGAAGAGTGGGCTGAATTTGGGTTGGGGTCGGGTCAGACATTAAAAAATTTTAAATCTGAAACCCGACCCCAACCTGGCCACTTCTGGGTTTAGCGGAGGCGGGACAAGGGGCGGGCAGCCAACACGCTCCCAGGAGGTGGGTTGGCAATTTAAATATTTGAATGAGGCTGGCAGCCTCTGATTTAACCTGCTTTGCAGGTTTTACAGTGAGTGGCCGGCTTTCACAGGCCTCAGGAAACCCGGCAGCTGAAAGAAAGCGAGGACAGCTTTGGGGAGAAGGTAAGTGCCTTTACAGCACTGATTGTATACCAGGAGGAGCAGGAGTACAAAAGACTCCACAGTATGCGGGGAAACCCGGACGTCCAGGTTACGGAAACTCTGCCACCCCACCACCATTAATATCCACTCCAGTATTACAATTAAAAAATACAATGAATTGTATGACAGAAAATATTAGTTATTTTGCTGTGGTGAATAAACAAGAATTGACTGTATTCAAAATATTCCCTGATATTCACAGAATAACATTTTGTGTTTCAGAACTAGTCTGATTAGTATTAGTAACACAGGAACAGTTGTAAAGAAATTAAGCCCTTATACAGGGGTAGTATTCTTACACCAAAACAAGATTACAGCTAAGCAAATTCAGAAAATACACTATAGGGAAAATATTCTGCTTCTATACATTTTTAGCTTGACTTCAATGTAAACATTTGGGAAGCTGCAAAGGTTTGGCCAAAGTCTCATACAGCAACAATACAACCTCTTTTGATCTGTACTCTATTCTTCTGCTAATGCAACCCAGTATTTGCCTTTTTCACTGCAGCCAAGCACTGTTTCATAAATTAATCCATAATAGCCCCTGTTCTCTTTTCTGATCAGCAAGCTGGATTACTGTTTCATTTACACACACTCCCTCTTTTGGTTCCTTGCTCTGGCCTGGCCAATATTTATCCCTAAATCAACATCACTAAAAACAAATTATCTGGACATCATCACATTGCTGTTTGTGGGACCTTGCTGTGTGAAAATTGGCTGCCACGTTTCCTACATTATAACAGTGACTACACTTCAAAAAGTACTTCATTGGCTGTAAAATGCTTTGGGACGTCCTGAGTTCATGAAAGGCGCTATATAAATGCAAGTCTATCTTTCTTTTTTCCCCCTTATTCTAATTATTTTATACTTTTCCACATTGAACTACATTTGCCACCAGTTGATCCAGTTACCTACAAACCTCAATCCTTTTGTAAGTGGTTGCATTATCCCTTTCATTTTTTTCTATCTTCTATTTTGGTATCTCTGTAGAGATTTCATTTGTGGTACCCTCATCCAAATCAATAATATGTTCAAAATAGCAACGATCCCACAACTATCCTTGAATTAATGACCTTGGGAAACCTAGATAATGATGTCTTGCTACCATTTGTTACCAAGCCAATTGTCTATTCAGTGCCACATTTTACTGCATATTTTATTTCGTTAGCCATCAATTGCTAATGCACAACATCATCAAAAGCATTCTTAAAGTCCAAGGGGGAAAAATTCGTTTGCTTTGCGCCTCCCGCTAACACCCTCTTAGGGGCGCAAAGGAACTAGTGCCCGGGCACAGTGATGACTAGGGACAGGGTCACTGGCAAGGCTTGGAAGCTAAGCTAGAACCAGGCCTGGTTAGTACCTGGAGGGGTGACCATCTGGGAAGAGCAGGTGCAGAAGGTCACAGAAGGAGCCCCGGGAGGGGCGGCTGGTGAGCAGGCCCAGGCGTTGGGCTGAAGATTGTCGGACAGGAGGAATGGTGGAAATGGAATGGTGGCACGCACAGACGCAGCGGCTTTGCTTCTCCCAGGACGGTGCTATTTACGTTTAATGTTAATGTTATTTGTACTGGACTCATGGGAGCTTGCAAGATCACATTTCGTTGTACAATGACAATAAAGTTGAATTATTATTATTATATTAATTGACCAGACATTTTGCAGCGGCGCTAAACACTACCGTCACGATCTCCTGCGCCCGCAGATCGTGACGTCAGTCGAGCGTGCAACGCCCCGGTAGCGCCCCGGACCAGATATTGAGTGGCGCCCCCTGCTTATCTGCCTGCCGCTAGCAATGACAGGTTGAGGGGAACGTTTTGCAGTCGGGAAGGGACTGGGGGAGCGCTATTTCAAGGCGGCCGCTTCCTTTCCTTTTTTTGTCGGTGACATTTTTGCACCACACACTCTGAGAGAGAGAGAGAGAGAGAGAGAGACTTCTGGAGAGAGTCAATGCTGTGTGAAGGAGTTTTGGGTACTGAGCAGCACTTTGCAGGTTCATTTTGATTTGACCTTCCTTGCATCAATTTAGAAGAGACTATGACGGCTGCACTCTGAGCTCTTTCCCTGGGTCTCTCCATTGTTCTTTCCAGCAGAATTGATGTACAGGTCTCTCCAGGCCGCAATGAGCAGGGTGTGGATGGAGAGCAAGATCGACCCTCCCCTTTAAGAACTGACATTACCTGAACATCGCCAGCGCTCTGAGGTAGCGCCTCGCTCCTCAGCATTAGTGCCTTAAGGGAAGAGTGTAGTGCCTGATTTAGCGTTCCAATCACCTCCAGGGGTGATAGAAGCCAAGTTTGCAGTCAGAGGCGATAATTAGCGCCAGGCGCTAAACTTTGCGCCCGGCCGATAATTGCGCCCCAAACGGGGCGATACCAAATTTCTCCCCCCAAGGGTATAACATTAATTGCATTTCCCCATGTCCACTAAGTGAGTAATAACTTTGGAAAACTGCATCAAGTTTAACATTTCCAAATTCCATGCTGTTTTTCCTTAAACAGATTGTTTCCAAGTGCTCATCCACTAGAAGGTAAAAAGGATAGATTTTTCTACTTCAGAGTGCCTGAGAAATCAACATTCCCCAGGCACTGTGAAGAGCAAAAAAGAGATGGAGAACTATTATGTCCAGTCTCTGTATCTCCACACTGCCTGGGATTTCCTGGGGCATTCCCAGCTAACATATCTGGGTCTACACTTATAGTAGACATGGGTCTAGCATCTTATTATAATGTAGCAATGTTCCAAACTTTTCTCCTCATTATATGATGTCTGAGAAAATTGAGCACCCCAGCATGGGATACCTGAAGATTCCTGGTGCCAGATCCTGCCCTGAGACTCCTGAGATCGAAGGATTGGCAAAGGTCTCGGGAGCAGGTCGAAGACTTTTCAGACAAGTTGGCTAACTTTTTAATCCACTTCCTCTCCCAAGACACCCTGACTGCGACAGCGCCTTCTGGTTGCTGCTTTTCAGCAGCAGCTGGAAGGCAACAATAACAGTAGCCAGGAGCACAACTGCAGGCCTCTCATCCCTGCAGGTGCTCTCTTCTTTTGTCTAATGTTCAGGCCCAGCCAGAGGGTAGGCCTGAGCCTCCGCTACACTTGGGATATGTAACTGAAAACCATGTGCACCTGAGGTTAGTGGTTCCAGTAGAGAATAATGATATGAGACTTGGTAGCAGTCTCCGTGACAACCATGGTTACTCCTGGATACTTTGCAATCTATTGAAAGCACTTGGTTTTAAGGTCAAATGCAAGTCAATATTAAATTTATTGTATGGACATTCTGGGTTTCATTTTGCATTTCTCTCAGATGATCTGGTAATACACACCTTATCGAGGAGAGGTGTCTGCCCAAGCTTAATTTCTCATCCAGATACGTTAGTTGCCTTAGTCTTCCTCTGGTTCTAATCTATTTCTTGAATTATAGAACCACCTTCATTTCTACAGGCAAAGGAAAAAGGCATGGCCATCCAAGATAACTATCTTCAAAAGCCGTATCACATGCCTTCGTATTAAATAAGTACATTTTTCTTACCTCCTCCTATACTCCTGCAATCAGATGCTGAAGAAGGGTTGGGCTGGTCTTGATCGGAGCTGTACCTTTAAGTGACTTGCAACAACTATCTTTAACTCTCATCAGACAGCAGATCAGTTGTCAGTGCCTGCTCTGAAAACCACTTGTACAGAAAGAAAGTAAGTTTCATCTTAAATGATTATGACCTAAATGTTATTGATCTTCATTTTCCTATATCTTCTTTTATATCATTTGAGACACCCCCTGCTAAAAAAAAGTATTTTGAACAAGAATTGCAATTCAAGTCAATACAGTTGAACATTATAATAAAATGTCATTGTCAGTTTAAAAAATGCTCCATTGCATGGAAAATTGTTGATCAATGTTTAAAGGAAGAAGTGGATGCTTGAGTAGCATCACATTAAGAAACTTGACAAGGATATGGTACCAATAGCCCCTGTACCAATATCTATCAGCAAAAAGAAAGTTCTATTATTCTTGTACCTGAATAGAAGCTTTTGTTCACCATTTATTTTTATTTCTCTTTTATTCTCTCCATTTTGGGAAAGAATGACTGTGGTTACATGTACGGCTAAAACTGGCAATTCTTTGATGGGCAGGAACTTATTCTTTCAATAGCATTTAACAACTTCCCAAATAAGTGAGCAAATTTCATAATTGACAACTTCATTTTGTAATAATTTAAATTGTGAAATTTGGGAGTACTTTGAAAGTTTTTTGTGGTGCCACAAGTTCACTGTCAGTGCAAAGCCGAAACCACTTTGCATTAACACTAATCTTGGATGCGAATGCCAAATTGTCTCCAAAATGAAATGGACAGGGACTACCTCCTCCAGAAATTCTCACCCCGATTTGTTCCTGTGTTACACAGGCCCTCACGTGATTCAGGCTGCATTTACACTGTGCATGCAGCATTGCTGCAAAGCAAAACCGCTTCAAACCCACGCTACAGTTGCAGTGTAAATGCACCATTAGATACCAGGTAATACAGCTCTAAACAACTGCATTTTATACCAGTAATTTTACCATGATATTTTACATTTTACTGAATAAAAATCCCTCTGTAGATGGTATTTCTTTGAATGAGAAGACTAGTGTAGGTCACAGGTTTTCAATAAAGGAGTCCCTGGACATTGAGGGTCCACGAAGTCAACACATTTCTGTAGTTGTTGCCTTCTTCTTCTTAGGCAGTCCCTCGGAACCGAGGATGACTTGCTTCCACATTAAAAATGAGTTCTCAGGTGACTGATGAGCCCAATGCGGGACCTACAGTCTCTGTCACAGGTGGGGCAAACAGTGGTTGAAGGGGTGGGTGGGTGGAGTGCTTGGGTTGACGTGCACTCCTTCCGCTGTTTGTGCTTGGCTTCCGCTTGCTCCCGGCGAAGAGATTCGAGGTGTTCGGCGCCTTCCCGGATGCTTCTCCTGCACTTTGTGCGGTCTTGGGCCAGGGATTCCCAGGCGTCGATGGGGATGTTACACTTTTTCAAGGAGGCTTTGAGTTGTTGCCTCACTAGCATATTGGGCAGAACTTTTGAGTTTGGCGATATTGGATCAGCCACCTGTTATACACTCTGCCTGATTTTCCCTTCCATTGACTTCAATCAAAAGGAAAATCAGGTGGTGCGTATGATGGGCAGCCAATCCAATATCGTCCATTTTGCACCCCCTTCAAACTTGAAAGTTCTGCTGATTATTTTGTTGCTGTATTCTGAAAAAAAATATATTTTTGACATGATTTTTCAGTTGAATAGTTGACATTGTCTTTTGGAAATTAGGACGGGAATCCCTGGACTGTGTCAATGGCCCAGTAATTCGGGTCCTAACGCGTGAGTACGGACGAGGTACTCACGCGTGGGCCCGATGGAAGTGCCGGTTTTCAGCATGCGCAGCGCATGCGCGGAAAACCAGCATTTCTTTTCCTGTGAACCAAGGGGTTCAGAGGTCGAACACGTGCACGCAGGAGTCTGCGCGTGCGCGCTGAAATTCCTTTTTTTTTAAAGGTTTGCCCGTGCGTGAAGGCCTCAACTTTTTACGAATGAAAAAAGCAGACGTAAGGACTTAGTTTTCAAAGGTAAGTGGTCTAATAATTAAAGTTAGAACATTTTTCCACAGGTTTATTATTTTTAAAGACTTTACAGTAAGGTAAGTGTATTTTTAGACCCGATTTCTTAAAAAAAAAAATTTTCAGAAATTTGAATAATTGTTTAAAATAGTTTTTTTACAGTTATCAATAGTTCATTTAATTAGTGGGATGTTTTTTTAACTTTTATTTGAAGTTTAAGTACTGTTTTGGGCGCCCAGAGTTTTCATGAGTTTGACAGTTCTTACTATCAAACTCATGAATGAACTTTTGCAACCTCCGATTGGTTGCCCAGTGCTCACGTGATCCCAGCCGGCTCATCGAACTAACTACGCCGCTGGATCACGCAAGCACAGCGCGCCGGGAGCTGAACCGGGCCACTGACAGGAAATCCACGCAGGGCCAGGCTTCAACTGTCGGCACGCTATGTAAGTGTAGGTCGGGGCCTTGCACCCGCGGGAAGCCCCCGACACCAATTTCTGGGCCAATATTTCCAGAAAGTCCACGAGACAGAAAAATTGAAAGTCACTTTCTACAGAAAATATTATCCTTCTCCTTTAATATGAGCTGAGTATGACCTCTTCCAAACGAAAGTGGTAAAAACAGCTTTAAATTTACAAGGGAAAACGACAGCAATTCCTAGCAATCCTGGCTAGTAAAAGGTTAAATGGAACCCATTGTACGCTAGTCATTCCTATGTAATTTTCTTCTCCTTCCTGACCTAGTGCATGTAACAGGATTGCACTGTGCATGTTGATTGTATATGGCAATCTCCAGTTTATCAGCCTCTGAAACAACAAGATGACCAAAGTTTTCCTTATTTGAAGGACCTTAATTTTGTTTTTACATTTCTGTGTGGAATCATATTTTAAAGAACAGCGCTTATACAAGTATTGCCTTATGAAACAGCCATAAAATCATTTAAAGTATGATAAAAGGTGAAAGAGACTGGCAGCAACTATTATTCTGGGAGCAGACAAGCAGGCTGGCATTCTATTCCTTGGGGAGGTTTCAGTGAAAAGCTGTGAATTTCTGGTAATTGTGTTCTTAGGAGAGGACTGTATTGTTCAGCTGCAAGTGCCGTTCGCTGATGAGATCAGAGCTATTGCTGTTAGCCATGAGATGGCCTGCTGAGTGGGCTGTCTGCACCATAAGTAATACAGAGATAAGAAAATTAACCCATTCACAACACAATGGATAGCCTTTGAGTTAATATCTACATATGTATAAATAAGCAAAGAGAATTCTATATTCTCATACAAAAGTAGAAGCTTTGTCTCACCATTTATCCTATTTGAGAAATAGTTACTGTAGCTACTAGATCATCTGAAACTGAGAATTTGCAGTTCTTTGATGGGAGCAGATTCCTTCAACAACATTTGACAGTTCCCAAGGTAAAAAATGAACAAAATATTTGTAAATCTTTCGCCATTGCTTCCAACATATTTTAACTTTTGGGCAGCAATGAGAGGTCAAGCCATTTTGAATCCCGGGCCTCATTTAAATAGGCCCAGCGAGGTTCCTGCCCCAAATAGGCACCCGATCCAGTTCGCCGGATTGGGGATGGTGGAATATCGGGCGGCCCTGAGACAATCCAGCCAGTGGCAAGGTTAAGTCGTTGGGGGCGGGGGGGGGGGGGGAGCGGAGGTTGGTGAGAGCAGATGGCAAGGGCCCAGATTATTTCTGTGGAGTTAGAGGAGCACTCCTGTACTGGCAACATAGAGGCAGTCAGAATGGAATTAGGAAATGGTGGTGCTAAGGAGCCAGGAGTGGTTGACCAAATGGAAGGCCTCAGAGAGGTTTAGAAGGACAAGGTAATGCACTATGGGCTCAGTCACACAGGATAGCATTGCTGACATTGACCAGGGCAGTTTTAGCACTGTTAGTTTGGATGGTAGCCAGATTGAAGGGATTCAATTAAAGAGTGTGTTTATTGATCAGCCCAAGTGTCTGGCATGCACAGATCCCCATTATCATGTTTAAGAGTCACCAAATCAAGCTACAAATAAACCTACACCCACAGGTAGAATTTCTGTTTGCCCAATGTGGATTGCGCGTTCTCGCCCCGCAGAGGCACATCCCACTTACCCAAGTCCGTAGAGCTTAGGTGCAGGTTGGCAGAGCCAAGGCTTAGGGACCCGAATTGTGCAAAGGGTACTGCTGGAGTGTAACTAACTAAATCCACATCGTTTCCCAGAGCTGCTCCCACTGCTTGCCCAGCTAGGATGGCCCTAGGGGGGCAAGAGGTGGTATTGACTTGCAGGGTTATCTGGAACTGAGTAAAAAATAGTCCCAGGCCCCCATGACAGGTCTACCCTTCCAAGTTCGGCCAATGAGGCAGGCTAATTGGTCAAAGATCAGTACCCTAGTTTATTGGTTCAAATATCAGATTAGCAACTCTGTCACGAGTCTGTCATAGAGGGCGGACTTAGTTCTAAGCTTCCATCATCAGCTATGTCATCTTGGAGCAACCTCAACCCCAAGGAGACCCTGCTTACCACCGCCCACCCCAAGGAGAATATGTGCCATCAGATAAATGACAAACATGGGTTTGAACCCATGCTAGGCAGACAGCAGGTACCAGAAGCTTCTCATGAGTGGCATGATGAGCAGCACCACTCACCATGGGACGTGTGCACATTGCCACCATCCTTCTGACCACAGAAAGGACGTACATCATATCCCATTGAACTGCTTTCCTCTCTGCAACCCAATTATGGTAGTTCTTGTATATATGAATGTGCAATCTTAGGGTGCTGAAAGCGTCAAATTGGAACCCTATAACTTGCAGCAACAGGAAGGGCTTCCACTCACTTAATGTGCAGAATGTCTGTGATGCCCAGCAACGGATTCTGCGTGTCAACGCACAACATGTGGGAAGTTGCCACAACATCTTTATCCTCCACAATTCAGCCATTCAGGCAAATTGACGGATGCATCCTGGGGGACAAGCCATGGGTTACCATGGCTGCTGACACTTTTCCATGTGATGCGTGATGCACCAAAGGAGCGTTACAATCATGCCTGTGCAGTGACCAGGAAGGAGGTGGAGAGGGCCATTGGGGTTCTGAAAGGCCACTTCAGATTCAGATTAAATACTAATTACTACCAAGACTGACCACCAGCTAAACTGGCACTACTACTTTGGTGACTTTGTTCACGTTCCTCTCTTTATCACATTCAATATCATAATCACCACTCCAAAAAACCATTGGATGAAAATGAGGCAGCTATTGATTAATATGCTTCTTCCCAAATGGCCTTTCTGTCTGGTACTACAAATGCTTTGCTGGGGATGAGCAGACTGCTTTCTATTCATCACCCGATACAGCAAAATGATTTCAGACATTTAAATGATGAACTGTTCTATCAATGTTCCTTTTAAAGAATAGCATTTTGAGCAGCTGAAATTCTATTATCAATCAAATCTGAAGTTTTCAAAATAGCAAGGGCCTAGTTAATGATGTTGGAAACAGACAAATGGTGATAGTAGTAGTGGTGACAGTTAAAATAGACTAAATTATTTAATACCCTGTACTTTTCCATCAGTCAGTCCAAATCAGATGAATTCCACTGCCCATCTGAAATGCACAGTTTATCAGAACTAAACTACACAGAGTAAAGTTTAATTTTGGCCTTCACCAAATAACACTCCCAAATGCAGTTCCATATAGTGTTTTATTAGAGTATAAATTTGTCGAGAATATCTTGCCTATAATTGTATAGACGAGCAGCGATGCTTTACAAAGTGATTCGTTTGAAGTGATTCACCCATCTGGTTGGCATGTTTTTACATCCCACGTGACTGTGACTGTGGTAAAGTATCCCTTCTCATCCTTCTCAATCTGTCTGCAGCCTTTGACATGGTTGACCACACCATCCTCCTACAAAGCCTCTCCTCCCTCATCCAGCTGGGTAGGACTGCCCTCACCTGGTTCCATTCTTAACTAGTACGATAGCAAAATACTGCAGATGTTGGAAATCCGAAATAACAACAGAAAATGCTGGAAAAACTCAGCAGGTCAGGCAACATCCGTGGAGAGAAACTCGAGGAACAGCACCTCATCTTCCGATTAGGCACTCTGCAGCCTTCCGGACTCAATATTGAGTTCAACAATTTCAGATCATAAGCTCGGCCCCTATTTCATTTTTTCTTGTAATTTTTCCACTCCTTTCCCCCCCCCCCCCCTTTCCTTTTGTTTCTCTCTCACACCTGGCAGCTATCTCTTGCCCTGCCAGTACACTTTACACCTAATCTCAGCCTATTACCATCTCGTCTAGCTTCTAATCTCTTTTACTTCTTCTGTTTCTTTTATTCTTTTGTCCGATCGCAGCCCTGCCTTCGATCTAGTTTCTTTTCTTTCCAGTTTTGAAGAAGGGTTCGACCCGAAACGTCAACTCAAATTTCTCTCCACGGATGTTGCCTGACCTGCTGAGTTTTTCCAGCATTTTCTGTTGTTATTTCCATTCTTAACTATCCTGTCGTAGCCAGAAAATCACCCGCAATGGCTTCTCTTCTCGCTCTCGCACGGTTACCTCTGGAGTCCCCCAAGGATCTATCCTTGGCCCCCTCCTATTCCTCACTTACATGTTGCCCCTCAGTGACATCATGTGGAACACACGCAGGTTCCACATGTACACTGGTGACTCCCAGCTCTACCTCACCACCACCTCTCTCGACCACTCTACTGCCTCTGATTTGTCACGCTGCTTGTCCGACATCCAGTGGTGGATGAGCAGTATTTTCCTATAACTAAATATTGGGAAGACCAAAGTCATTGTCTTCGGTCTCTGCCACAAACTCTGTTCCTTGGCCACTGACTCCATCCGTCATCCTGGCCACTGTCTGAGACTGAATCAAACCTTTCGCAACCTTGACATCCTATTTGACCCCGGATGAGCTTCCAACCACATGTCCACTCCATCACCAAGACTGCCTCCTTCCACTCTGTAGCATCATCAGTCTCCATCCCTGCCTCAGCTCATCTGCTGCCAAAACCCTGTTACCTCTAGACTGGACTATTCCAATGCTCTCCCAGCCGGCCTGCCATCTTCCACCCTCCATAAACTTGAGCTCATCCAAAACTCTGCTGCCCGTGTCCTAACTCGCACCAAATCCGTGATGGGTGATCAGCCCTGTTCTCGCTGACCTACATTGTTTCCCAGCAACGCCTCAATTTTAAAATTCTCATCCTTGTTTTCAAATCCCTCCATGGCCTCGCCGCTCCCTATCTCTGTAACCTCCTTCAGCCCTATAACTCTCTGAGATCGCTGCGCTCCTCCAATTTTGCCCTCTTGCGCATGCCCGATTTTAATCTCTACACCAGCCTTCAGCTACCTAGGACCTAAGCTTTGGAATTCCCTCCCTGAACCTCTCCACCTCTCTCTCCTCCTTTAAGACACTCCTTAAAACCTACCTCTTTGACCAAGCTTTTGGTCACCTGTCCTAATATCTCCTTATATGGCTCAGCGTCAAATTTTGTCTGATAATGCTCCTGCAAAAAGCACCTTGGGATGTTTTACTACTTTTGGGATGTTTTACTACTTTATAAGCACTGTATAAATGCAAGTTGTTGTTGTCAAGGTTGCATTTTTCTAGTTATATATTTAATCCCAGCCACAATGTGTAAAAATAATAAACACATTTTCTGATAATTACGCTAGAATATATATTCACAAAACAGAAAAAGTATAGAGCATGCTACCACTGCTAGAATATAGGCAAAACGGGGCAAAGATACATGATATCTGAAGAGCTTTACAGTCAATTAATTACTTTTGAAGTGTAGTCGCTGTTGCTATCGAAGCAAACATGGCGGCCAATTGCACACAACAAGATTCCACAAAGAGCAAACGAGATGATTGATCATTTAGTCTGTTTTTTGGTGCTGTTGGTTGAGGGAGGAATGTTGGCAAACAGATTGGCCAACTATTCTTCAAATAGTGCAATGGGATCTGTTGCGTTCACCTGAACTGGCAGACAGGGCCTCAGTTTAATGTCTCACATAAGCTTAGGAATTATGTTGACAACATAAGCGGACGAATGATTAATGTTCCCATATGATATTATTCTATCCATTATTTCACTAAAGGGGATAACCCATTTTTAAAAACAGATTAATACTTGGGTTAAAACAGCATACAGAGTAATTTCATAGGTGACAAATGCTTTAAACATTTGCCTGCTAACATAATCAACAGGAATTTTCAGCCTATAATTTTTAAATGGCATTTCAGTTCCTAAAAAGAAAAATTGACTGAGTAGAGCTTGGATTATAATTAAATCATTTGAATGTCATTTTTTGTACTTATAATAATAGCGAATTACGTATAGTTTTAGCTGCAACAGAATGAATGAAAATGTACCAACTTATTTAGATGTATAGGGTGCACGTTGACATAAAATTGGCAATAGAACGCAGGTGTCAGACCCTGGCACTAAATCCAGATAGTGAGAGTTCTTAACCAAGTGTCTGTCATACACTGGTTTACATTTATACTGGAGATGCAACACCTGCCCTTTTTACCTCCTCCCTTCTCACCATCCAGGGCCCCAAACACTTCTTCCAGGTGAAACAGTGATTTACTTCTACTTCTTTCAATTTAGTGTACTGTATTTGCTGCTCACGATGCGGTCTCCTCTACATTGGGGAGACCAAATGCAGATTGGGTGATCGCTTTGTGGAACATCTCCATTCAATCCGCAGGCATGACCCTGAGCTTCTGGTCGTGTGCCATTTTAATTCTCCGCCCCACTCCTACTCTGACCTCTCTGTCCTAGGCCCCCTAGATTGTTCCATTGAAGCTCAACGTAAGCTTGAGATACAGCACCTCATCTTTTGATTAGGCACTTTACAGCCTTCTGGACTCAACATTGAGTTCAACAATTTCAGATCATAACCTCTGCCCTATTTTTTCAGATTGCAGCTGTTGCTGATGATTCTGATATTCACATTTACACCTCCTCTAGACTCATCTTTTGTTTCTTTACTTGTTCCATTACCATTTCCTTTTGCCTTGCACCATCATCCATTTATTCATTTAATCTCTCCTGCTTTCCACCCTATCACAGACCTTCGCTTTTGTTCTTTCCTCCCCTCCCACCTTTCCATGCCTCTGTACTTGCTTAAGATCTGTTACATCTCTGACTTTTTCCAGTTCTGACGAAAGGTCATCGACCTGAAAGGTTATCGACCTGAAACATTATCTCTGTTTCTCTCTCCACAGATGCTGCCTGACCTGCTGAGTATTTCCAGCATTTTCTGTTTTTATTTAAGATTTCCAGCATCCGCAGTATTTTGCTTTTGTACATTTATACTGGTTGCATCATAACTCTCACCCAGAAAAAAAAGCTACATTTTAAAAATGCCCAGACAGGGAACTTGTAAAACTTTATATGGAATCTATTATTGGAGGCCCCTTCCTGCACTTCCCTAAAATTAAAAATGAGCTGCCAGGGAACATAGAATTGTGCATGCTTCCAAGCATACTTGAAGAGTTCTTTCATGTCTGTCTTTACTGCAATCTGACCTATTCTGCTGGCTGCACATTGCACTTCAGCACTGCCAGTGTGAGACTAGTAGCTGCAATATAACTGCACCTTTAAAGTTTTGTGCATTAGCAAACAGATCAGTACAGAATATAGGAAGTGGTGCACTGTTATTTTGACTATTGAAAGGACAATCTGCATTTTATCAGGTGTAACAATAACATCAGGAAAGCTGACTACATTTAGTGACATGTGTTTATCCCCAAACAACACATGTTCATTATGATATATTGGCCTAATTCCATGTTCAGCAACCTTAATAGGAAGCAACAGTGGTCCTTCTGGTATTGTTAATAGCATGCATCCCCACTGGACAATACCTTAACAGATCAATCTGGTGACAGTCCAATAGGAAATTTCTAATGGGAAGGAGTGTGAGAGTTCAGATGTATGTACCTTCCCACAGCAGGCTTTATCAGGTCACTGTTTCATAACCTTGCTTTCCTTAGCCAAGGGGAAATGCAATAATACCAGAATTCTGTAGGTCAAGGATACATAGAGTTCTCGGAGGTCAGAGCCCTAGCATAGTAATTGTAAATGAGTTTAGTTTCCTACGTTTATTCACTGTCAAATACTGCCCATCTAAAGGCATTGTCCAAAGTATATTCAGATTTTGGTATTGTACACACAGAGTTAAGGTGACCACTTCTATTGAAAGATTTTTTCCCCCTTTTAGTTTGGAATGTGGTACTCTGTTGCGAATATCCAAAACTTAAACCACCATTTATTAGTTTAATGGGGTAAATTACATAGCTTATATTCACAACAAGCTCTGAGGATCACTAATTATTCTAATATAAATTTATAATGCATTATGATTGTTTTCTCTTCTCTACACATAGATTCTTTATTTTACTTATCATTGATATAATTCATTAACTTTAGTTAAAAGTTGATGCTGCTCATTTTGAAATCAAAATTAAAAAAAAATAATGATTTAAAAAAATGGAAATGCTTACTGGTATAGTGAGGGGAGAGTTCTCCTGAGGTTAGCACAGAGGCACATTTCCTCACAGCAAGATGTTTAAACTAAGTCCCCATGGTGAATCTGATCTGGGAAATGTTTGATGGCTGACATTACCTGCAAAAGGTGGAACATGTTCTGTTTATCAGCAATGTTATCACTTTAGTAATCACAAAACAAAAATTAGCAGACACAATCAAGAATAACTAGTAATCTGGGACAAGAGAGTTTAGGACATCTTCTTTAGTGAGTGGAGTTGCTTAAATAACAATAGTAATGTTACATAGCTGACTACTTCAGTAACATTTATTTGGGTTGTTTCATATTTCTAAATCAGTTTGGGCCTCAAGAAAAAAATGACAAATGTGTTTATCTTTGATTTGATGGGGAGGTAGAGGCAGAGGCATCCTCCTCCTTTGTGAGTATATTAACTTCAATTATGTAGTCTTGTTTTAGCCAACAACCAATCTGGAGAGTTTTTTCTGTCACAGCTAACAGTCCTTGGCCTCTGTATGGATTTAAAAGATGACCAAGAATCATGTTCTACTGCGAGTGGGCAGCACGGTGGCATAGTGGTTAGCACTGTTGCCTCACAGCGCCAGGGACCCGGGTTCGAATCCGGCCTCGGGTGACTGTCTGTGTGGAGTTTGCACATTCTCCCCGTGTTTGCGTGGGTTTTCTCCGGGTGCTCCGGTTTCCTCCCACAGTCCAAAGATGTGCAGGTTAGGTTGATTGGCTATGATAAATTGACCCTTAGTGTTAGGGGGATTAAAATATGTGGGGTTACGGGGATAGGGTGGGATATGTGTTGGTGTAGGGGTTACGGGGATCGGGTGGGATATGTGTCGGTGCAGGCTCGATGGGCCGAAATGGCCTCTATCTGCACTGTGGGGTTTCTGTGATTCTGTGATTCTGTGAGTACATGGTTGTTAGTTGTGTGAAAGTAACAGCTCACCTTTTATATCCTTTAGGCCCCTTTAGGTAATATTGCAGGGCTCCACCAGTTACAATATGTTTACTTGTGTAAGGCAGGTGTGAGCTACATTAAGGTGCCAAATAAATAAATGACTCCATGAAGCAAAAAATACCAACTTATTGTACATTTTGGCTTTTCTAAGGTTTTAGGAATTATATATTTCCACAAAATAAATTAAATTCCCAAAGTGTGCATCAGTAAAAGTGATCATGAAGCTATCAGATTGAAGTAAAACCCAACTGGCTCGCTAATGTCCTTTAGGGAAGGAAGCCTGCTGCCCTTACCTGGTCTGGCTAATATGTGACTCAGGTCCCACACCAACATGGTTGACTCTTAACTACTCTTATTTAGGGATGGACAATAAATGCCAGCCTTGCCAGCAATGCCCACATCCTGAAAATGATTTTTTTTTAAATATAAGGCATTGTGCTCAGTGAATATATAGGTCACCTGAAAAAGATCAGCACCTAGATGTTTGAAAATTTTGCAGGATCCTGTAGTAGCACACCAATTCTGTCTCAATCACATTGAGACAAATACTACCGTTATGGTTTTGCTATTTGTTAAGTCTTTGTGCACTGTCTTTAAGAGATACTCAGTAATGAATCTACTCTGGTGTGAACTCTGGCTTCATATAGTATTTTGATTTCCAGATATACTGGTTGTGGTCTGAAGCTTTGGATGACTACTCCTCTTCTTCATACCCATACTGGGAAAATGAAATGCATGAGGCATGCTGTGCTGTTACAAATAGAACACCTATTGGGCATTCCCAAGATACAATTCTGCTGTGTTGGATTAATCTATAGATCAGCTACAATACACTGCTCAAAAGCTATAGCTCCTTTTTGTGGCATATGTATCCTGCATAGTATCACATGTGTTGTGATCCTCTTTTGAAGATTTAGATTAGTAATTTCATACAATAAGGGTACAATTTCATGTCTTAGTATCTGAAGGATTACACCCTGTGTGAGCTTTAAGTATCAAGGCCTACCACATTGGGTAACATTTTTCAAAACTGCAGACGTTTCCTCCTGTACTGGTGGCCAATTTGGAAATTTTATTTGGATCAATCAATGTTTATTTGACCTGCAAGAGATCTTTTTTGTTTAAATTCCTAAATAGAGCTTTAGGGGCCAGTAGTTGGCACATTGTTCCATTCTATTTTTTTTTAATTGTAATTAGTTTTAACAGCAATATAAGTTTTGGCATCCCTCCTACACCCTATTAAGATCTGGAGGGACCATGCATAAATCATCGTATGTGCACTCTAGTCACACTCTGGTTGTTAAGTGGTAGTTTTACAGTCATGGAATTTGGGTGGATTCCATAATAAATATAAGACAATAGCAATCAATAAGAGCTTCACATTCTTTCTCAGAGACAAAAGGAAAGAGTCCTACAGACAGGTTTTCTTCTGTTTTTAAGTACGCCATCTCTTTTCCAAGTGGCTACTGTAGGATCGTGTCCATCATCTTCAGGAAAGACAGCTGCTGATTTAGATAAATGGCGACTACTATTGCTAGACTCCCACTAAATCCTTGTGTTCGAGAGGAGTCTTCTGTTTCTTGAAGTGTGACCTTTGGATATGTTTGCAGATTCTTTTGAACAAAGTGTATTGATAGACCACAGTTATTTGGACAATGGGGCAGTTTTGACATCTCACAGTATATGTAGCAACTTGAAGATATGAAATTAGGATCCATCTATCCTTGCTGCGTAACTTGAACAAGATGACATGCAAATCCATAAAAGTATAGGCTACAAGCCAATAACTTTTTATAATACATTACTGATGACATTGTGAATATCATTACTATTTGATGATTCTACTATATTTACAACATTGTCACAACTCAAGGTAGTAAGTGAACAATATTTTAAAGATTATTATTTATGATAGATACATGTCGCAGATACATTTCAGAAGTGCTAAAAATAATGACAATTTTTATAATTCATGCATCTTTTGTTGTAAATCAACTAACATATTGGCAAAATTCTAAATTGTTATGGCAGCATAATTGTGCTGAAGTGTTTATTGAGCCACACAGTAAGAATACTTTGTGGGTTGTGTAGAGTTCAGCTAAATTTAAAGTATAGATGCAGCCAAAAAGAAACACCCAAGTCAGGAACAGATCAGGCAATGTACTGTTTAGATAACTTTCAACAGAATCCAAATTCCTTTAATGACAGAAATATGTTGGCACTGTTAAAACAATTACATCAAAAATGCAAGGAATGGCTCACTTTTTAACTTGCTCAAGTTTGACTTTTTGCCAGATTTTCATCAGAAATCAAGAATAATACTGGCAGAGAAATTAGTTTTCCATGGGAAAAGTGTGTTTTTTTTCTTAATATTTTTGATTGTACAGCAGGATTGTATAAGAATTATTGTATAAATGTTACAACAATATTCAGATTCTGGGCTCTAGAAATGCAATAGAAATATTTTGTAAAATGTTGTAGTTTCAGCAAAATAGTCAAAACATCTGATGAGACATACATAAAAGTTTTGAGATGTGCCCATCAAACATGCAAAGGCTCCATCACACTAAAATCCTGATTGACTGGTTTCTGGAAAATTTGAACCAAACGATCATCACTCACTTCACTGTCTCTGAGCACCTCTCTAACAAAACTTCACTCCACGATCACACAATAGCATCTCAAATATCATTTCAGTGCCTTTGAAATTATGACAAATCCCACAATGCTTCCATTTCCCAACCATCTCCGCCCCCCACCCCCGCCCCCCCCGGCGCCAGATGCTCCCACAGTACATCTGCTTCCCCCAAACTACAGCATTCTTCTCCAACTCAATCTGAGCAATATCCCAGATCTGCTAATATTTCCCCAGAATTTCCTCAAAACTTGTGGCAAAACAATGGTGGAAGTACAGCGTAATGCCAATTTTCAGCACAAAAGATCAAGGACATTCATGTGTAAGTGACGTACGCTGGTTTTTATGCTATGCCCGAATTCCCTCAATCTTTTGCGCAGTTTCCCACATTAATGGCAGTTCTGAGCGGGTTGTAAATATGAGTATTGAGGTCATATGCCAGGTGACTCTATTACACATTTTTTATTTACTAATCAGAAATGCAATTAGCTGCATCTGGATTTCCAATTAGCCAAGTGTGGCTAGAAACATAGAAGATAGGAGCAGGAGTAGGCCATTCGGCCCCTCGAGCCTGCTCTGCCATTCAATGAGATCATGGCTGATCATCCAAATTCAGTACCCTGTTCCTGCCTTCACTCCATATCCCTTGATCCCTTTAGCCTTAAGAAATATATCCAACTCCTTCTTGAATATATTTAATGAATTGGCCTCTACTGCCTTCTTTGGCAGAGAATTCCACAGGTTCACCACTCTCTGGGTGAAGACATTTCTCTTCATCTCTGTCCTAAATGGCTTACCCCTTATCCTTAGACTGTGTCCCCTGGTTCTGGACTCCCCGACCATCGGGAACATCCTTCCAGCATCTAGTCTGTCTAGTCCTGTAAGAATTTTATAAGTTTCGATGAGATCCCCTCTCATTCTTCTAAACTTCAGCGAGTACAAGCTCAATCGACCCAATCTCTCCTCATACGTCATTCCTGCCATCCCAGGTATCAGCCTGGTGACTCTTCGCTGCACTCCTTCCATGGCAAGAACATCCTTCCTCAGATAAGGCGACCAAAACTGCACACAATACTCAAGATGTGGTCTCACCAAGGCCCTGTACAACTGCAGCAAGACATCCTTGTTCCTGTACTCAAACTCTCTCGCTACGAAGGGCAACATACCATTTGCCTTCTTAACCACCTGCTGCACCTGCATGCTTATTTTCAGCGACTGATGCACAAGGACGCCCAGGTCTCGTTGCACTTCCCCTTCTCCCAATCTATTGCCATTCAGATAATAATCTGCCTTCCTGTTTTTGACACCAAAGTGGACAACCTCGCATTTATCCACGTTATATTGCATCTGCCATGCTTCTGCCCAATCACCCAACCTGTCCAAATCATACTGGAGTTTCTCGGCATCCTCCTCACAGCACACACGCCCACCCAGCTTTGTGTCCTCTGCAAACTTGGAGATATTACATCTAGTTCCCTCGTCCAGATCATTAATATATATTGTGAATAGCTGGGGTCCAAGGACCGATCCCTGCGGTACCCCACTAGTCACTGCCTGCCACTCGGAAAAAGAGCCGTTTATTCCAACTCTTTGCTTTCTGTCTAGTGACTAATGTATTGGACAATACTGCTCTAAACAATGATAACTAGGACTTGTTCAAGTTAGCGACTTGGTACTGGAATATCATTGCATTTGTACCAGGTTAACAGTTGGAGCACGTGAAACATTCCAAAACCCAATGTATTTTGCAGTATCACAACAAATAATAAAACTCCTATCTACTAACTCTGACCCCTCATGTTGGTAACACGTGGCTCATTTACACTCACCACACATAATCGGTGGTTTATTTTCTGCCCTGGGCTGGAGAGGAACTTGCAGTGGGAGGGGGAGGAGCCAGTAGTCGTAGTCCACGTAGGTACCAATGACATAGGTAGAACTAGGAAAGAGGTTCTGCTGAGAGAGTATGAGCAGCTAAGGGCTAAATGAAAAAGCAGAGCCTCAAGGGTAATAATGTCTGCATTATTACCTGAGCCGCGAACAAATTGGCATTGGGTAAATAAAATTATAGAGATGGATGCGTGGCTCAAAGACTGGTGTGGGAGAAATGGGTTTCGATTCCTGGGGCACTGGCACCAGTACTGGGGAAAGTGGGATCTGTATCATTGGGGCGGTCTTCACCTGAACTGTGCAGGGACCAGTATTCTGGTGAGTCATATAACTAGGGTGGTATTGAGGGCTTTAAACTAAACAGTGGGGGCAAGGGATCAAATTTGGGAAGATGTGGTAAATCAAAGAGTAGAGATAAGGCAAGAGAGAAAGGTATTAATATGGGAAATGATAAACAGACCGTGACAGGAAGGGATAGAGAGTACAAATCTAAGAGTAAATCAACAAATAAGGCTAGGGGTTACAAAAATAATAAAAGGACTAAACTAAAGGCTCTGCATCTGAATGCACATAGCATTCAAAACAAAGCAGATGAACTGATAGCGCAAATAGAAATAAATAAGTATGCTCTGATAGCCATAACAGAAACATGGCTGCAGGATGACATAGATTGGGACCTGAATATTGAAGGGTACATGACATTTAGGAATAACAGGAAGCTAGGAAAAGGTGGAGGGGTGGCTCTGTTAATTAATGATGGTATTAGCACAATAGAGAGGAATGACCTAAGAGAGCACTAACGGGGTGCAAAGCAACTAGCGCCTGGGCGCGGTGCCACTAACGCCTCCCGCAAAATTCAGCGGCGGCGGTAACCGTTAGCGCCCCGGCCGCAATCTTCGGTAGCGCCCCCTGACTTACTACCGGACACTATGTCAGGGGGGTCTACCTGTGGCAGGGGTGGTGCAAATTAAATGGGAGGTGCCGGGCGGCCATTTTTGTTGCTGGCCGCCTGCCATCCCCGGCCTTCTCTGCAGCCCCCCTGCGGAGTGCCGGCACTTCTCTTGAGTGCCAGTCTCTTTTGCCGGCACTCCGATTCCTGGTGGCCCAGCTGGGCCCTGGGTTGCGCTGCGCTAGGCCCCTCCCCTTTAAGAAGGGGAGGAAGGCCTGCAGTACCGCGGCGCGACGTGCCACAGTGCGTCACGCTGCGGCACGTAGCACCACGATATTCACTCGCAGCGCCCCAAGAGGGAGGTGGGGTGCTTTTCTCTTGGGGTGCTACCAGTGAATTTTGGCCATGGGGGCACTAATTTTTTCGGGGCACCAGAAGTAGCACCCTGGCGAAGTTAGCATCCCAAGGGGAGCGCGACTCAATTTTTCCCCCATAAGATCCTGAGGGGTCTTGACAGGGTGGATGTGGAGAGGATGTTTCCTCTTGTGGGAGAATCTAGAACTAGGGGTCACTGTTTAAAAATAAGGGGTCACCCATTTAAGACAGAGAAGAGGAGAAATTTTTTCTCACAGAGGGTTGTGAGTCTTTGGAACTCTCTTCCTCAGAGGGTGGTGGAAGCAGAGTCTTTGAATATTTTTAAGGCAGGGGTAGATAGATTCTTGATAAGCAAGGGGGTGAAAGGTTATCGGGGGTAGGCGGGAATGTGGAGTAATCAGATCAGCCATGATCTTATTGAATGGCGGAGCAGGCTCGAGGGGCCGAGTGGCCTACTCCTGCTCCTAATTCGTATGTATGCATGTTTATATTAGCTTTGCTCCTGATTATTTAATGATAGATGCATGTTTTAGAAGAATAAAAGAAACACAGTAGTACATAATCCAGGCTAATACTTTAGTGCAGTTTAGTGGTGAGAGTGCTGCATTATAGCAGGTGCCATCTTTCAGATGAGACTTTAAACCAAGGCTCCATCTGCCTGCTCAGGTCAATGTAAAAGATCCCATTGCACTATTCAAAGGAGAGCAGGGAGTTGTCCTGACCAACATTTATCCCTCATTTAGCTCATTGCCTTTTTCAGCACAAGTTGTCTGCTGCATTTTCCTACATTACAACAATGATTATACATCAAAAGTACACATGTGCAGGAATTAATGTTCTACAAATATAGCTATGGCCAGTATAAGTTTGATTCCCACTGCTTGTACATAGCAGTTTTAAGAACATAAGAATTAGGAGCAGGAGTAGGCCATTTGACCCTTCGAACCTGCTCCGCCATTCAATTGCCTGTCCTTCCTAAATATCGAATATCCTTGGATATTCAGCTCCCAGCCTTGGTCACCCTGCAGCCATGTCTCCGTAATTGAAATTATATCGTTTCTGTTTACATCTATTTGCGGTGTTAATTCGTCTACCTTATTACGAATGCTTCGTGCATTCAGATACAGTGCCTTTAGATTTGTCTTTTTAACATTTTTAGACATCTTAACATTTTTTTTGTACTATGGCCCTATTTGTCTTATTACCATTATTTCTTACCCGGACCCTATTTGTTAGTGCACTCCTTTGTTTGTACGCTCTGTCCCTTCCTGACACAATCTGGTTATCCTTACCCCAATCACGTTCCTGCACTGCTTCCTTGTCTTTTCTCTTTAGCATTCTAAATTTCTCTCCAATGGGACCCTCCCCCCCTTATTTAGTTTAAAGCCTTATCTACCTCCCTAGTTATTCGATTCGCTAGAACTCTGGTCCCAGCATGGTTCAGGTATAGTCCGTCCCAATGGCACAGCTCTCTCTTTCCCCAGTTCTCTCACACCAATCTTTGAGCCACACATTCATCTCTCTGATCCTATTGACCCTATGCCAATTTGCTCGTGGCTCAGGTAATAATCCAGAGATTATTACCTTTGTGGTTCTGCTTTTTAATTTAGTCCCTAGCTGCTCAAACTCTTTCAGCAGAACCTCTTTCTTTGTCCTACCTATGTCGTTGGTACCTACGTGGACCACGACAACTGGATCCTCCCCCTCCCACTTCAAGTTCATCTCCAGCCCGGAGGAGATGTCCTTTACCCTGGCACCAGGTAGGCAACACAGCCTTCGGGACTCACACTCTTGGCTGCAGAGAACAGTGTCTATTCCCCTAACTATGCTGTCCCCTACCACTACCACATTTCTTTTTGCTCCCCCCTCTTGAATGGCTCCCTGTACCACGGTGCTGTGGTCAGTTTGCTCATCCTCCCTGCAGTCCCTGCTCTCGTCCACACAGAGAATAAGAACCTCATACCTATTGGACAAGAGCAACGGCTGAGGCTCCTCCGCCACTACCTCCTGGTTCGCATACCTGCCTCGCTTGTAGTCACACCCACCTGTCCCTGACCACGGACCAAATTTGAATTAATTAATCTAAGGGGTGTGACTGCCTCCTGGAACACAGCGTCCAGGTAACTCTCCCCTTCCCTGATGTGTCGCAGTGTTTGAGGCTTGGACTCCAGGTCATCAACATGGAGCCGAAGTTCCTCGAGCAACCAACACTTACTGCAAATGTGGTTGCCTTGGATCTCAATGGTGTCCACCAGCTCCCACATGTTGCAGCAGTAACACATCACCTGCCCTGCCATCTCTAATGTAGTTAGTTAATTAAGTGCTTAAGTTTTGAACATTTAGGCCTAGAAATTGGGTATAGCCCCGCCAGCTCGTTTGCGCCGAAAATTTTGCGCTGGCCGCGGAGCCAGTTGCGCCCGTCCCATATTCACTTTTAGCGCCCCAAGGCGGAACCGGGCGCTGTTCCAGGGTGTGCCCGCCCCCGCTTGGGGCGCTGAAAGTGAATTCAGCGCTCCCGGTGCCGCTGCGCCACCCGATGCGGTGCGGCAGGCTGCTGTGCTGCAGGCCTCCTCCTTCTCTTAAGGAGGAGGTGCCTGCAACGGCCGGAGCCCCGATCGCGAGTGCCGGCAAAAGAGCCCGGCACAACGGAGAAGTGCCGGGCTCCACGGAAACCAGCTGGCAATGCCGCGGCGGGGGGGGGGTGGAGGAGGCCGGGGAAGGAGGTGCGGGCAGGCGGCCGCCGAAAAAGTGGCCGGCCGCACCTCCACCTTAAAGCGCCCCGCTAAGGCTGCAGTAAGGACCCGGTCTCCCGATGTTGTTAGCGGCCGCCACGGAAGAGGCGGCCGCTACTGAAGATGGGGGTCGGGGTGGTAGCAGGGCGGAACCGGGGCACTGCGCACACCGATGACGTCATCGGTGCCGGCGCAGCGCTACCGGCTACCGCCGCCATTACCGCGGCCCTCAAAATCAGCGCTACCACCCCTACTGGCGCAGAAGCCCTCTTTGGGCTGTAACTGGGCGCAAAGCCCACCGAATTTCTAGGCCACTGTTTTTAATCCTGGCTCTTAATTTAAACCAATGTCCAAGAAAACAGAAAAATACTGACCAACCAATCACTTCCCTGCTTTCCTGTGACGTCACTCCTTGTTGTTTTTGTTGTTCTTTCAATCACCTGCTCCCTCACAGGTTGGTCCGCTCCCGTTGCTGCTCCCAATAGCTCGGTCTGGGCCTCGAGCCTCGGGCTTTATTTCCTCACTCCTCCTTCGCCTGCTCCCTCACAGGTCGGTCTGCTCCCGCTCCCACTGCTGCCCCCAATAGCTCGGTCTGGGCCTCGAGCCTTGGGCTTTATTTCCTCGTTCCTCCTTCGCCTGCTCCCTCACAGGTCGGTCTGCTCCCGCTGCTGCTTCCAATAGCCCCGCAGGCCAATTAAGGGAAAGCCGGTTACAGGTGACATCAGCAAGTGACGTTTCATCTGTCAAGAGCTTTTGACAAATGAAATGTGAGAGTTTGACGGCTCTGTGAAGCTGTCAAACACTGACAATCTGTTCTCTAAGTTGAGTCCTTCCACTCAGGATCAGTTAGAGAGCTCTGTAGAAAGCAGACGGCTACAGCTTTTGACGGCTATTCTGCTTTCTGTGCCAGTGAGCTGAGGGACTCCAGAGACCTGAAGGGAGGAAGCCTGCAGGAAGAAGTAAAGGTAAGTAAAACTTATTAAAACACTTTACACACACTTACCTCTGCACACATGCACTCATCATTCACCTGCACACCGGACATCTCAACCCCTCCAACCCCCGAAGACCCGCCTCGCTGACCCTGGCGAGGTTCGGAGCTGTCGGGAAGCCCACACTTCAGGGCTGAAAATAGGGATTCTCAAAGAAACTGCCTGTTAACTACCTGTTAACAGGCAGATAAGTGGCTGTAATCCCCTTCCCGCCTCCAGGAGACGGGATCCGGTGCAGGTCGGGTCCCCGCCTCCTGGGAAGATGGCACGGAGGTGGGTTGGGGGCGGGATGGGTACCCGCCCCCAAATTCTGCCATTTTCCCGGCAGTCCTGCCTCCAAACCCGCCTCCCCAGGGCTGGCAAAATCAGCCCCAAAGTATTTGTTTAATTTCTCTGCCATTTTCTTATTCCCCACAATAATTTTTCCTGTCTCTATCTCTAATGGGCCCACGTTTACTTTCACTAATCTCTTCCTATTTACATACCTATAGAAACATTTACAATCTGTTTTTATATCTCTTGCTAGTTTACTCTCATATTCTATTTTCCCTTACATTATCAATTTCTTGGTCCTCCTTTGCTGAATTCTAAAATCCTCCCAATCCTCAGGCTTACTATTCTTTTTGGCAACATTATTAGCCTCTTCTTTTGATCTAATACTATCTTTAACTTCTCTTGTTAGCCATGGTTGGACCACTTTTCCTGTGGGGGTTTTTGTGCCTTAAATGAATGTATTGTTGAGGCTGCCGTGGAACATGAATGGAGGCCGAACCGATCTGAGGAACACATGGCTTTTTATTACATTCTCTTGAGAGATGGCCGCCCCAGCTCTTCTCTCTGCTAAACCCGAAAACAGAATGAGGGCGACGCCCGCGCTTTTGTGTACACACTGAGGGCGACGCCCGCTCCTTTGTCATGCCTTAAAGGCAGCATGCTTCTTAAAGGCAAGGTGCCCGATTTATTGTCCACGGACGGAAAAGTGGATTGCGCCCGTTTAGGTGGCGATCCGCCACACAGCTCCCCCCAGAATCCGCTTAGGAGGTGTGGACGAGACGGTGCGGCGGTCTGATGGGCCGGCCGGAGCGGCTCTTGTAGGACGCTGGTGGACGTGGAATGGCCGGGCGTGGCGCAGCCGGGTGTACTGGCTTGAGGGCAGGTCGGCCGCGTGGCGGTGGATGAGCTACTGGGACCTGCTCACCGGGCTCCGAGTGTGCTGGCTTGAGTCGGTCAACCGACACTTTTTCAGTCCTGTCGCCCACTTGTAGGGCGAAAAATTTGTCCCCAGCCTGTAGCACTTTGTAGGGCCCATCGTACGGGGGTTGAAGGGGTCCGCGGTGGGCGTCGTGCCGGACGAAAATGAACCGTGCCTGGTGCAGGCTTAGCGGGACGTGTGAGGTGGATTCGCCGTGCCGGGCAATGGGCACCGGGGCGAACTGTAGCGCCGGTGAGGCGAAGTCGTGGCATTGCTGGTCGGCTGGCCAGGGTGTCATGGAGGTGGGCAGGAACTCGCCGGGTACGCTCAGTGGCTGGCCGTACACGAGCTCTGCTGCCGATGCGTGGAGGTCTTCTTTAACCGCGGAGCGCAGGCCGAGGAGGACCCACGGGAGTCGGTCGGTCCAGGCGCCGTCCTGGAGGCTGGCTCGAAGAGATGCCTTCAAGGATCTGTGGAACCGCTCACACAGTCCGTTGGCTTGGGGGTGGTACGCTGTGGTGCGGTGAATGGTCACCCCGAGATTGCGTGCGATGGCGGTCCAGAGTTCAGAGGTAAATTGCGGACCTCTGTCCGACGTCATGTCGGAGGGGACGCCGAACCGTGCGACCCAGGTGCTGACGAAGGCTCTGGCGATGTCGGCGGTGGTGGTAGAGGTCAGTGGAATTGCCTCGGGCCAGCGCGTGGTGCGGTCGACGATCGTCAGCAAGTGCGTGTGGCCTTGCGACGGCGGCAGGGGCCCGACGATGTCCACGTGGATGTGGTCGAATCTACGTGAAGGGACGGTGAACTCCTCGAGGGGTGCTTTCGTGTGTTGCTGTACCTTGGCCCGTTGGCAGGCTAGGCAGGAGTTGGCCCAAGTACGCACATCCTTGCGAAGGCCGCGCCAGACAAAGCGGTTGGCTACCAATTTGATGGATGCGCGGGCGCCGGGGTGGGAGAGGTTGTGGAGAATCTCGAATACCCGGCGGCGCCAGGACGCTGGGACGACGGGCCGAGGTTGAGGTAGGGATATGTCGCACTTGACCGTGACTGCGGTCGGGCCGCAGGCGACGTCGGCCAGGCGTAGCCCTGGTAGGTTGGTAGGTGCGGAGAGCAAATCAGGGTCCGTGAGCTGGTCTGCTGCGAGTTGAGCGTAGTCGACTGCCAGGTGTGCGGCGTGGATGGCGGGGCGGGAGAGGCAGTCGGCTACCACGTTGTCTCGGCCGGAGACGTGTTGGATGTCCGTGGTGAACTCGGACACTGCCGCGAGCTGGCGCTGCTGCCTGGCGGACCGGGGTCGGTTGTCTTTGCCATTGCGAATGTCAGGGGTTTGTGGTCGACAAACGCAGTGAAGGGGTGGCCCTCCAGCAAAAACCGAAAATGGCGGACCGCCAGGTACAGCGCGAGGAGCTCGCGGTCGAAGGTGCTGTACTTGACCTCCGGGGGGCGTAGTTGGCGGCTGAAGAAGGCAAGTGGTTGCCAGGCGCCGTCGGCCCACTGCTCGTACACGGCGCCGACCGCGTGGTCGGAGGCATCCGTGGTGAGCGCTACTCTGGCTTTGGGCCGTGGGTGCGCGAGCAGGGTGGCGTCGGCAAGCGCGGTCTTGGTGGAGTTGAAGGCGGCTGATACGTCTGCCGTCCATTCGACCGCCGTCTTGCCGCTCCTGCCCCGGAGGGCTTCATACAGGGGCCTCATGAGGGACGCCGCTTTGGGGATGAAGCGGTTGTAGAAATTCACCATCCCGAGGAACTCCTGGAGTCCTTTGATGGTGGTGGGGCGGGGAAATTGCTGGACGGCCTGCACCTTGGTGGGCAGGGGAATGGCCCCAGCATGGGTGATGTGGTGGCCGAGGAAGTCGATCTTGTCCAGGCTGAACTGGCACTTGGCTGGGCTGAGGATGAGCCCGTGGTCGCTGAGGCGCCCGAACAGGATGCGATGGTGTTCGAGGTGTTCCTGCTTGGAGGAACTGGCTACCAGGATGTTGTCCAGGTAGACGAACAGGAACTTCAGGTCCCGAAGGACCGAGTCCATGAGCCGTTGGAATGCCTGGGCCGCGTTTTTGAGGCCGAAGGGCATCCGCAGGAACTCGAAAAGCCCGAAGGGGGTGATTACGGCCGTCTTGGGGACGTCCGCGGGGTGGACGGGGACTTGGCGGTAGCCGCGCACCAGGTCGACTTTGGAAAAGACTGAGCGGCCAGCCAGTCTAGCCGAGATGTCCTGAATGTGCGGCACGGGGTACCGATCAGGGGTGGTGGCATCATTGAGGCGGTGGTAATCCCCGCAGGGGCGCCAACCCCCGCCTGGTTTGGGGGCGATGTGGAGTGGGGAGGCCCAGGGACTGTTGGAGCGGCGGATGATGCCGAGCTGTTCCATAGTGGCAAACTCGGTCCGCGCGATCTCCAGTTTGGCCGTGTCCAGCCTGCGGGCGTGGGCGTACACTGGGGGGCCTGTGGTGGGGATGAAGTGTTCCACCCCGTGTTTGGCGACCTCCGCGGAGAAGGTCGGGTTGGTGAGGGCCGGGAATTCGGCCAGGAGTGCCGAGTAGTCATCCGTGGCCCGGGCATGGCACTGTGACGCCATGTCAGCGGGTTGACGGGGGGCCATGGCGCCCAGGATGGGGGACATGGTGTTCATGTCCACGAGTCGGTGTCGAGGGATGTCTACCAGTAGGCTGTGGGTGCACAGGAAACCTGCGCCGATGAGAGGGGAGAGTACCTTGGCAGTGATGAACTCCCATCGGTAGCGGCGACCAGCGAGGTCGAGGGTGACTGTGCGGGTGCCGTACGTCCGGATGTCCGAGCCATTAGCGGCAGCCAGCGCCTGTCCTCGTTCGCCCTTTTGGATGTCGAGGGCGGAGGCCGGGATGATGCTGTGCTGAGCTCCAGTGTCGCACAGGAACCGGCGGCCGGTTTTGTCATCCGTGACGTACAGCAGGGAGCCCGCATGGCCCACGGCCATCGCGGGGGCTGGTACGGGGGCGGATTTGAAGGAGTAGGGAGGTGTGCATCGTTGTGCCCTGGCGCCGAACCGTGCGTGGTAGTAACAGTAGCCCGGGTTTGTGGGGCACGAAGGCCCCGTGGGCCCCGTGGCTGGGCCTTGTGGCCGCGTGGTGGCCGGTGAGGGGCGTGCCCAGGCTGTGGCTGCCAGGTCCGGAGCGACGTCGCGGCTGGAGTGAGCGGACAGCAGCTTGTCGGCCTCGTCGGCCAGTGCTTCTAGGTCCGTGAGGCCGGACACCACGATCGCTGGGTGGATGCTGGGAGGTAGCTGGCGGATAAACAGCGTGCGGAAGAGGGACCCGGGTGGGCTCTCGTCGGTGAGTGAGAGCATGTGGGAGAGGAGGTCTGACGGTGAGGCGTCACCGAGGCCTGGAAGGTCGAGGAGGCGGCACTTTCACTGGTATGTCGAGGTCGTAAATTTTTTAAGGAGCGCGGCCTTAAGATGTGCATACTTGCCCTCCTCTGGTGAGTTCTGCAGCGCTATCCAGACCTTCGTGACTGTGGAGCTACCGAGTGATGCGACGAGGTAGTCATACTTCGTCTCATCTGTGGTGATGTGTCGCAGCCGGAATCGGGGCTCAGCTTGGAGGAACCAGGCTTCGGGCTGGGTTCCCCAAAACTCCGGCAGTTTCACGGAAACTGCGTTCGTGTCCGCCATTGCAGTGCTCGGAATACGTTCTGAGCGTCGGGGTCACCAATGTTGAGGCTGCCGCGGAACACGAATGGAGGCCGAACCGATCTGAGGAACACATGGCTTTTTATTACATTCTCTTGAGAGATGGCCGGCCCGCTCTTCTCTCTGCTAAACAGAATGAGGGCGACGCCCGCGCTTTTGTGTACACACTGAGGGCGACGCCCGCTCCTTTGTCATGCCTTAAAGGC
This sequence comes from Somniosus microcephalus, assembly GCF_052327205.1. NCBI lineage: Eukaryota > Metazoa > Chordata > Chondrichthyes > Squaliformes > Somniosidae > Somniosus > Somniosus microcephalus. Next base: position 163,289,583 of record NC_140999.1, on the reverse strand, counting down.
AGCATGCTTCTTAAAGGCAAGGTGCCCGATTTATTGTCCACGGACGGAAAAATGGATTGCGCCCGTTTAGGTGGCGATCCGCCACAGTATATTTGTTGGTAAATTATCTATTAATTCTTTAAATGCTAGCCATTGCTTGTCTACCATCATACCTTTCAATGTAGTTTCACAATCTACCGTAGCCAACTCGCCCCATATACCAAGACAAAGGGTTTTGACCTGAAACGTTTACTCTATTTCCCTCTCCACGGATGTTGCCTGGCCTGCTGAGTTTTTCCAGCATTTTCTGTTGTTATTGTTTATAAAGTATGTCTTCTTCTTCTTAGGCAGTCCCTCGGAACCGAGGATGACTTGCTTCCACATTAAAAATGAGTTCGCAGGTGACTGATGAGTCCAATGCGGGACCTACAGCCTCTGTCACAGGTGGAGCAGATGGTGGTTGAAGGGACGGGTGGGTGGGGTGCTTGGGTTGACGTGCACTCCTTGTGCTGCCTGCGCTTGGCTTCCGCTTGCTCCTGGCGAAGAGACTCGAGGTGTTTGGTGTCTTCCCGGATGCTTCTCCTCCACTTTGTGTGGTCTTGGGCCAAGGATTACCAGGTGTCGGTGGGGATGTTACACTTTTTCAAGGAGGCTTTGAGGGTGTCCTTGAAGCGTTTCCTCTGCCCACCTGGGGCTCTCTTGCCGTGCCAGAGCTCCGAGTAGAGCGCTTGTTTTGGGAGTCTCGTATCGGGCATGCGGACAATGTGACCCATCCATCGGCGCTGATTGAGCATGGTCAAAGCTTCGATGCTGAGGATGTTGGCCTGAGCAAGAACACTGACGTTGGTGCGCCTATCCTGCCAATGGATTTGTAGGATCTTGCGGAGGCAGCGTTGGTGGTACCTCTCCAGTACTTTGAGGTGCCTGCTGTACATGGTCCATGTCTCTGAGGCATACAGCAGGGCGGGTATCACTGCTGCTCTGTAGACCATGAGCTTAGTGCCGGGTTTGAGGTCCTGGTCTTCAAACACTCTCTTCCTCAGGCGACTGAAGGCTGCACTGGCAGCATTTTCTGGTGTTGGTGTTGGACTTTGTCGTCGACGTCTGCCCTTGTTGACAGTAGGCTCCCGAGGTATGGAAAGTGGTCCACGTTGTCCAAGGCCTTGTCGTGGATTTTGATAATCGGGGGGCAGTACTGTGTGGCGGGGGCAGGTTGGTAGAGGACCTTTGTCTTACGGATGGTTAGTGTAAGGTCCATGCTCTCATATGCTTCGGTGAAGGTGTTGACGATGGTTTGGAGTTCGACCTCCGAGTGAGCGCAGACACAAGCATCGTCTGCATACTGTAATTTGACGACATAAAGTATGTGCCAAATGAATAGAAATGCAAGCTTTCCTTTTATATATGCTTAGGAGTACACCATTTAAACAAACACAATTCTGCAGAATTCATACAAATCAGTCTTATCCATTAAAATAATGGCTGGTATTTTGTGGTAAGAATAACAGTTAGGCTATCAGTGCTCACGATTATTAAGGAGTAAATTGACAGCAACTTCCAGCATCCGCACATGCAGGGTTAAATGCTGAAATCAGGAAGTTGCTGTCTGAGTTGCCCTGCTCCTCCACAAGCTTCGCTACACGTGTACCTCGCCGAGACACTCGGCATTCGCATACATGCAAAGGTGTGAAGTTGCGGTACTTACCCACTTCCTGTTTTAGACTCTGAGGGGTAGATTTTCATAAAGCTGTCGGGAAGGAGGCGGGACTTCAACTTTCGGGTTTTAGTCCCGCCTACATCGACGTCCGGCCAATCCGCGCGATTTTCCCTTGATTGACCTTGTTGAGCCCGCCCAGCGGGCTCAGCAAGCTAATTAAGGGCCACCCAGCAACAGGTGACGTCACAGACTGAAATTTCACCTGTCAAGAGTTCTTGACAGATGAAATATCAGCGTTTCACAGCTGTTTGAAGCTGTCAAACACTGACAGTCTGACTTCTAACCTGAGTCCTTCTACACAGACTCAGTTAGAACTGTCGCCGGCAATGAAAGCTGAAGGCTGTCACTTTTGACAGATCGCAGCCATTTTGCTTTCAGTGCCGGCTGAGCGATGGACTCCCTAAACCTAGAGGAAGAAAGGCTGTTAAGGTAAGTACAGGTAATTTAAACTTCTTTACACACTTTAGACACACCAAACACACTTACCTTTGCACTCATGCACCCATCACTCACCTGAACACCGACATCGCGACCCCTCCAAGTCCTTCAACCCGACTGCTCTAACCTGGTGTGGTTTGGAGCCGTCGGGAATCCCACACGACACCCCTCAAAATAGGGATTAGGCTAAAAACTGCCTGTTAACTACCTGTTAACAGGCAGTTAATTGGCACTAATCCCTTCCCGCCTCGGGTCGGCGGGTCCCAGTGCGGGGCAGGTACCCGCCTCCTGTGAAACTTACATGGAGGCGGGTTTTGGTTGGGATGGTGTCGGGACCCCCGAATTCAGGATTTCCCCCCCCCCCACACGCCTGAAACCCTGCCTGACGGCTCCAGGAAAATCTACCCGAGTGTCTCAGTAAGGATTGTTCAATCTGATTGGTTGAGGAGACGCACTGTTTTCCCTGTTCACACAGGTCCCAGATCCCCTGTAGAGGGTGCCGTGCTGTTTCAGCTCTCTGATTACCACAAATCGCAGTGTAAAAGCCCACAGAAAGTCTGTGGGCAAGTGCAAGTGCAATGAACTTGGCAGCTAAAATTAAAGGGAATCCAAAAGTCTTCTATAGGCATATTAACAGAAAAAGGGTTGTCAGAGGAGCAGTAGGGCCGATTAGGGACCAAAATGGAGCTCTATTGGTGGAGGCAGAAGGCACGGCCAAGGTACTAAATGAGGACTTTGCATCGGTGTTTACCAAGGACGAGGACTTTGCCGAAGCTACGGTAAATGAGGAGGTTGTCGGGATACTGGATGAGATAAAAATAGATAAAGAGGAAGTACTAGAAAGTCTAGCAGTACTTAAAGTGGGTAAGTCACCCGGTCCGGATGGGATACATCGTTGGTTGCTGAGGGAAGTAAGCGTAGAAATTGCAGAGGTGGAAACAAATTCAATAGGAATTGGATAAATACTTGAAGGAGAAAAATTAGCAGGGATATGGGGAAAGAGCAGGGAGTGGGACTAACTGAACCGCTCTTCAAAAGAGCTGGCGCAGACTTGATGGGCCGAATGACCACAAAATCCGGGCCATTATAGCTTGCTCCGTTTTTCCAACCACTATGTGAATAGGCAAGATTAATAAAATCTTCATGTCACATACAGAACTGTAACTGTAGCCTATGTAATATTTATTAGACCTGGCAGACAAAATGTTCAGCTATCAGCCAGCATTGTTGTACTATTTTAGTGGCATAGCCCTGTAATTATGAATATTTCTTTGATCTGATAAGGAAACCTTCTATAAAAAACATTTGGTACTTCTGAACAATATAAATCTAAAACTGCCAGGGAGCACTGCATTCTGCCAAAATAAATATACAGTATATATTTTATATCAGGCCAAGCTACTGTACATTGAACCTAGGCTGAAAATATACATTGAACAGTGGGTGAAGGGAGTATATTATGTTGTAAAAATGACCACCAAGTAGTGTTGTGTTTGTTTAACAGCCTGTGTTAAAATATGTAGAAAATATAGAAAACATTCTGGGGTAATTTTTTCTCTTTACTGCCTGGGCATTAAGCATACCTGGACAGAGTGCAGATAGGTTCTCATGCCCAATTTTAAAGCCAGCTCAGTTTTCCTCTCTATGCTCCATTCTTGCCCAGGCATTAAAGGTGAAAATCTACCCCACTGTGCCAAATCCAAACATTGTGGGTTCAAATCCTACTCCAGGGTATCTCTCCCCCTCTTTCAACAGTATTTTGCCTCACAACGGATTTTTGTCCTCCTAATGGTAAAGCGCCAGTTTTCTGCATGTGAGGACTGCACCTTTCACAACCTCAGGATGTCCCAAAGCACTTTACAGCCAATTAAGTACTTCTTTGAAGTGTAGTCACTGTTGTAATGTAGGAAAAGCAGCAGCCAATTCGCTACAGCAAGGCCCCACAAGCAGCAATGTGATAATGGCCAGATAATCTGTTTTTAGGTGCCGTTTTTCAGATGAGACATTAAACCAAGGCCCGCCTGCCTTCTCAGGTGGACATAAAAGGCACTATTTTGAAGAAGATGCTTTGAAGTTCTCCCTGGTGTCCTGGCCAATAATTATCCCTGGAGTGGGACTTGAATCCAAAGCCTTCTGACTCAGAGCTGAGCGTGCTACCACTGAGCCACACCTGACAGGATCTCTTTCTCTCCCCATACCTCTGAATCACAGAATCACAGAATCACAGAAACCCCACAGTGCAGATAGAGGCCATTTCGGCCCATCGAGCCTGCACCGACACATATCCCACCTGATCCCTGTAACCCCTACACCAACACATATCCCACCCTATCCCCGTAACCCCACGTATTTAATCCCCCTAACACTAAGGGTCAATTTTATCATAGCCAATCATCCTAACCCGCACATCTTTGGACTGTGGGAGGAAACCGGAGCACCCGGAGGAAACCCACGCAAACACGGGGAGAATGTGCAAACCCCACACAGACAGTCACCCGAGGCCGGATTCGAACCCGGGTCCCTGGCGCTGTGAGGCAACAGTGCTAACCACTATGCCACCGTGCTCCCCCAACCCACTCAAACAGGTTTCCAAAAGCGTCTCGCTCCATCTTCCTTGTCCAATAGATTCTCTAGACCCCCCTTCCCCCAGCAGGGTCTCTTTTCCTCTGCTTTGAAGTTGTTACATTCCCTGGGTTGTGCCATCATATAAGTAGTGTGTGAACTCCAGAATGTAAGGGACATGGGATCGGCATGCAGGAACAACTGACATCACCAAATCCAAGAAGGTATCTACTGCAAACCTTAAACAGTCCTCCATCTCAGTCTTTTGTTTAAAACCTTACTGCCCATGTGACTTTCCATTCCTTTGCACTCTCTTCTCAGATGGGAGGAAGGCTGAGATGCTCACTTATTCCCTGTTCATAATTGGCTAAAGTTAATGGGGGCCAACCTATTTATGGGCCTGGCAATAAGCAATTGACCTTCAATGATCAGTTGTGACATTCCATTAAACAGCCCACTGGCTCTAATACTTATCTTCAATACCTGAAGCCCATCACTTTTTTATAAAGCATAGCTCTTAAATATTATACACTCCTAAAATCCTTTCTGTGCAGAAAAGAAATGATCAATCCCAAAATGTGACTTGGGACATTCTCAAATTGACAGGCAGAAATTGGTGTCTCACAGCAATCAATACTGGGAATTCATCTTTTCACTCCGTTTATAAAATTACTTGGGTTTGGGCACAGAGAGAAGTATATCCAAGTTTTCAGATGATTCTAAGATAGGAGATACAGTGAACTGTGAAGACAGCAAAAAAAAGAGATAAGTTTGCACGGGCTGAATAATGGCAGATGTACTTTAACATAGCAGTGTGAGGTAGAGCACTTTGAATGCAAGAATGGCAGACAGGAATATAATCTAAATGGGGAAGCACAGCCGTGGATGGGAAAATAAAATGAACAAAAGGATTTAGGGGCCCAGGTCCATAAGTCATTAAAGCTAGCCCTCAGATGCAAAGAGCGATCATATTGCTAATTGGATATTGGGACTCATCGCAAGAGGTGTAGTATATAAAAGTAAGTACGTTCTTCTGCAATTAAACAGCATGCTGGTCAGACCTCAGTGGGAACACTGTGTTCAGTTCTGGATGTCCCACCTTAAGAAAGACATACAGGCCTTGGAGAAAATCCAGTGGCAATTCACCAGGATGATATTGAGGATAGAGGGACTAAGTTATGATGGTACAATGTAAATTTAGGTTATGTTCTTTTGTGATGATGAGGGTAAAGGGGTTATCTGATAAAAGATATGTAAAATAATTAAGAGAATTGACAAATGTCATTTTTGGTATATGGTGGTGTGGATGAGGAAGTGGCTATATCCAAGATAATTTTTGCTCTAATATAATGGGGAGAAAAACTAAAATTGGGCAAAATGGTTTGCATTATATAAATAATTGAGATTAGAAAATAACCAATTAGAAAAGAACACAAAGATTTAGCTAATGAGCAAGAAGTTAACCAGTGAGAACAAAGAAAACTATCAGACAAAGGCAGATGAAATCATTGAGAAGATTACTGTCTTGTCAAGTGTACGGAAAGAGAAAGTTAGTTAATGCTATGAGAAAACTGCTGTTACAAAACATAAATTATTGTAATGCAAAGTGATATTTCAATCATAGAATTCAGGACACTTGATTATTTTCACTTTCTCGTTTGTAGTATAAAAGGTGATGCTAAAAAATGTTTTCCATTCTGAAATCAGGCTGTATGAAATGTTTGGTGTACCCCCACAATCAGCCAGTCAAATGATGTTATATTTTCAATGCTTAATCACCTCTTGTCACTTCCACCATATATGCTTATTTAACAATATTCACTTTCACTGCCCAATTGAATCTTAGCTGGGCTAGGTTTGATGTTATCCACACAAGTTACACAACTTGTCAGAACCAACCTGGTTAAGGTAGATATATATGGCAAATAAATTTGGTTGCTATGCTGTGCTGTAGTAAAGCCGTGCTCTGCATTTTCTACTCTTGAAAGACTGGATGTCAAAGTGGGTGTAACAATAATATTCAATAATTCCAGTTAAACTAGAATATTCAGTACACCATTCTGTGTTGTAAAAAGATACATCAGTTCCTAAGTTGACAGACAGCAAATCAAACCATTTCAACTCAGTGGGATTTTCCATTAAAGCAGGTTAACTCTGCAGAGGTGTGGTTTCCTCTAGCAGTGAACCACCCAAACAGAAGCAGAAAGTACAGAATGTCTGCTGCACACTCTGGGGGCTTTTCTTAGAGACACAAGTCTCATATCAGTGAAACCTAATGACATATACATTTTTTGTTTTGCTAGTATAACTTCCTTTGTTGTCTCATAAAAAATGGTGTACTTTAATAAAAACAGTGTAAAAAGTTTGTTATTTATCAGTAAATTCTTTCCAGTCACTAGACACTCCCTTCCTACCTCCTCTTTCCTACGGACATATTTATAGATTAATTAGTGTTGTAATTTGACTTGTTTAGAATTTGATTCACTTTTTATGATTAATTGGCCTCTATTAATAAACTTGGAATCTAACACCAAGATGCAGCCATTGTAAACCTCACTAAGGAAAGCAATAATAGTTCTTACAACATCTGCATAGCCCTATGATATGCAGAGGCTCTTTATTCCATTAGTGTTTTCAATTTTACTATTTGCTAGCACCATTGATATATTGTTATTCTAGAATTAAATAACTAAACACAGTTCCAAACTAATTTTGAAACATTTACAAAAAAGTTCAAAGTATTCAGTCACAAAGCTGGAATTTTCCATGTGCCCATGACCAGCTATAAAACTACCTTATGTTTGGGACTGAACACTTCACATGATTTAATCTACTGGTAAGCTGTCATTTAGGAATTTTTAACTATAACGGACGAACTACATCTAACTCTGAAGAAAGGCATCAGTCATACCATGTAAGTATAGAGGGTATTAAAGTAGAAATGTACAGAATCTTTCTGAACAAGATTAAATGGGTGGATCAGAATCCAAGATAAAGTGGAAGGAATAGACTTGATGGGTCAAATAGCCTTTCCATTCCATGTTAAATTTCTTTATAATGCAATCCCAGTCACTTCAGTCACTGTAGTATGTCGTCATGGAAGAAAGATCAGGTCAAAAAAGATGTCTAGAATACCTAATCTCTCCTGAAGATACAGTAGAGCATGTGATTGATGGAATTCCTAAGACTTGGTAGGACACTTTTTTTCTTTTTAGGGTAAGATATATACTTCTCAAAATGTTTAAGCTAGTTTAATTTTTCTATTGTGCTGTTATTTTGGTACAGTTTTAAGTTTATTAAATGTAGGGGAAGAATTAGAATTTGGAGAACAACTGAAACCTCTTTATGTACATGTGCGTGTCTGATGATTCAGGACTGAAAGGGAGAACAATCCTGCCATTGCTAGTTTATGTTTTAGAAGTAGTCCCACAGAAAAACTGAATTATTCAACTTTTCATAAACACAATATTAATGTTAACATACAATTCATTCAATGTGTGCCAACTACTGGCTCTGTTTTGTTACTTGAGCTCTTAAGCCTTGAAAAATCTCTGATCCTTTTGCCATTTATATGTCATTAAAGCATACACTCAGATCTTAATTTGTACAGTGTATCCTTGCCGAGGTGTCCATTACACAGCATCTGATTTCACTTTTTCTTTCTGTTGTTGAGGGAAACTGGAAAATTATTATTTTCCTTCCTATCTTTAAATTATGCTTATCAAAATGGAGTCAGATCATCTACGGCTTCAGTCACTGCTTCTCTGTATCCATCCGCCAGAAGATACACAATGGTAGTTCTCATTACCTTTCTTTCCAATTTTTCCAACCTTCCTATGGTCATTCCCTGCTGACTCAGCTGATCTTGTAAACTTATGGGGGAAACCTATATCCTTTCAAGTCATGGGCAGCATGTCGGCATTGCACTCTGCTATGCCAGTAAATCCTCAGTACCATTTGAATTTGCTCTCTTCTACATGATGATGAAAGTAGAGAATGGACTGCAATGGAAGACAGTGGCTACTGATAGTATCAGTAAGTTCAAGAGATAAATAAGTACCTGGCAAAAAAAAATGATAGAAGGTTATGAGAAGTATTATAGGATATGATAGTTCCTGGAGTTGGGCATCAGAAGACTTCAGAATTTAAATTAATTTTTCTCCCCACCTTTCCTGCCCTGAAGGAATTGACTCCTTGTTGGGTTGAGGTTCCATGGGTGTCAGTCACTCCCTAATATTTCATCCAAGTACTCACCCGATGTCTACAGATTGTCACTTCCATCAGGGGTGCTGGATAGTCAGCAGGAGCAAGAACCTTGGAAAATGTTCTCTTCTTTAACCCAGGGGCAAAGCAGGCCAATTATTGCATCCCTAGTGCCACTCTGACTCAGCATAGATCAGGATAGAATGTGAAACTTTTCTGGTCTGCGTTATTCAGCTGCACACCAGATAAACATGAAAAACTTTAAAATTGTTTAATTATTTGATATATATGATTGGATTCGTCAGAGTTGTACTGGGTGTTGTAGTAACAGAAAAATATCCACTTGTCATTAAACATTGCAGCAATGCAAAATAGGATACTCTGCCAGATTAAACTTAATTTACGTTACTGTAGCGGTTCGTGTGGATCGCCACTAAATAAGAGAGTTTGACTTCGATGAACTATTAACAAGTTGTTTATTTACAGGAACAGGTTAAATACAACAGGTAAGGTAGCCGGTAAGATGGCTGACTGTAGGAGCACCGTGGTGTAGGTCTTTCCCCAGCAGGGACGCCACGAGGACTGACTAGAAGTTTCCCAGCTCAACTGCCAGCAGGTTCCGAACCCAACTGCCAGCAGGTTCCGAACCCAACTGCCAGCAGGTTCCGAGCCCAACTGCCAGCAGGTTCCGAGCTCTACTGTTGGAAGGTTCCGAGCTCTGATGTCATGACGTCAGAGTACAGGAGAGAAGCCTGAGTATAGTAACAGACACATACAGTAAGGTAAGTTAAAGGGAATTATGTATCTCAATGTAAGGGACAACCGGTGGTACCGCCACATAGGCCCCCCCAGAATTCGCTTTAACGAAAGTCCAAGGATGAGATGGTCTGACGAGCTGGTGGCCACGGCGGTCGTGCTGTCTCGACTTGGTAGGCGAGGTCTGAAGATGCTGCTCGTGAGCGGATCCTTATGCGCGTCGTGGTGAATAAAATGTATCCGTCAGGCGAAGGACTGTGGAGACGTGCGAAACAGCAGGCCTTGTCAGAGTGACGGGCAGGTTGGGCGGACGCGGGCGATGTCTCCGTTGACTGGTGAGCGAAACCTTCAGGAGGCTGGAACGCATGGAACAGTGCGTGCCATAATGCTACGACATTAACAGAACGGAGGGTGAAAAGTTGCTGTGTTGATCTGTGATCAGAGCAACTTCCACGTGTTGATCGCGGCCGCAGGATGCCCGTTGGACCCGTCCTCGATGTATACAGCTTCGGTAGACGTTTGCATTTGTTAAAGGGAAAACTGGAGAAAGGGCGGCAACGGTCCAGGTTGTTGTTGCTTTCGGGAGGGGTAAACTCTGCTTGGAGGGCGGCAACACTTGTAGTTGTTGTAGATTTAGGAGAAAACAGCCGTGAGGGCGGCAACGCTTTTCGTTCGCGCTGAAACGTGTAGTAGGTAACACAACCAGCAGGCTGACGGGCTGGTGTGTCGTCGGCGGGGAACGAGTCTTTGTGTTTCATGAGGGCAGGGTCCTCGTGGTTCGCGAGGGATGGATCCTTGTGGTTCGCGAGGGATGGGTCCTCGTGGTTCGCGGGGGTGAGTCCTCGTGGTATCCCCGCAGGGCACGCTCCGATTTTGTGGGCCCGAACATGCTGTACCCTGCGCTTGGAGAGATGTATACTTGCTGTTGCTTTGGACATAGAGGCGGACGATCCGTGTGACGGTAGGGAAGACGAGTACGGGGACCGTAAGGAAGTGCGTGGTCGGGGCCGCATCGATGTTCTCGTCGAACGGGGCTTCTACCTTTATAAAGCACGGGGGAGACTGTGGCTCCCTGGATTGCGGTAGCGACAGCAAAACGGCTGGTGCTTCCATGACGTGCTTCTTTTGTGAAAATTGCTCACAAAAAAAACGAACGGGGTCCGGTTGAGGTTTGTCCGTGTCAAACGGGATCTGCTCCAGGCTGCGCTTACCTTGCGAATACGTTCGCAAAGACGGGGTCGCCTTTGGAGGAATCGGTGTTAGGCGGTTGCTGTTCCGTGGTTGTTCGTCGGTTGTGCGTCGGTCGTCTTGTGGGAAGACGAGGTTCAGGCGCGCGTTGCTACCATGAAAATCGTTCACAGATACGGGTTCACCAATTGTAGTGTTGGAATTGATGAGCTCCCGTACTCACGTCGTTGGGTCACCAATGTAGCGGTTCGTGTGGATCGCCACTAAATAAGAGAGTTTGACTTCGACGAACTATTAACAAGTTGTTTATTTACAGGAACAGGTCAAATACAACAGGTAAGGTAGCCGGTAAGATGGCTGACTGTAGGAGCACCGTGGTGTAGGTCTTTCCCCAGCAGGGACGCCACGAGGACTGACTAGAAGTTTCCCAGCTCAACTGCCAGCAGGTTCCGAACCCAACTGCCAGCAGGTTCCGAACCCAACTGCCAGCAGGTTCCGAGCTCTACTGTTGGAAGGTTCCGAGCTCTGATGTCATGACGTCAGAGTACAGGAGAGAAGCCTGAGTATAGTAACAGACACATACAGTAAGGTAAGTTAAAGGGAATTATGTATCTCAATGTAAGGGACAACCGGTGGTACCGCCACATTACTAATAAATTGGAACATGTGAGTCATTGTCCTTGACAGATGCTAATTTTTCCAGTCTCCTGCTTTAATATTGTAAAATGCCAAATATGAAACAATCCATATCTAAAGCATATTGAATTATTACCATAGAAGAATTCTGAAGACTTTCTTTAAGCAGAAGATGCAAGAAAAGCATACTTGACATAGCGACAAGACCATTTTCAGTGGTGATAAGTGCACTCAGTACCAGTTGTGAGTTAAAAAAAACCATTAGACAATAATAGATGAAATGCTGCCATCTTGTGGTCTAACTCTTGTATCTGTCACAGTAATATCAAATAGCCAACATCTCCCAGGCTCTTTGAACGTTAGTCTCTATATCTGTCCACTGATCGGTGGGCCTCACGGCTATGCCCAGGGCGGTTTTAACGAAAGAATGGAGTTGGGTCAGGAACATCATTTTGAATTGTTCCTGATTCTTTCCTGCTGCAGCATTTGCGGGTGCCTGGTTCTGGGTACTGTAATGTATGTACCTTTAAGGGGAGAACTACTTTTTACAGCTCCTGTATACTGTAGTACCAGCAGTGACTACACCTGTATATAAACCCTGAGTAGTGATCTGTATAGTTAGTTCTAGAGTAACCCTCATTCAGTAAACACCTGTTGAATCGTTCCCTGCAGTCTGTTGTCTGATTATTGAAGGACACAACATTAAGATACACAGACATAACATTGGTGATGAGCAGATTCGAACCTACCTGCAACTCTGCATCACCTCCCAGGGATTGGCTCCTGGAGAACAGTGGAAGAAGGCCGAGTCCAGAAGCACGGGCGTCGACCACGGGCAACCGCCCAGTCATCCAGCGGAGATTTGAGCATCGCAGGGGAGGGTGTCGAGAGCCAGGGTTGGCTTTCCAGTCACGGTGGTCCAGCGGCACGGGCTGGCAACAGGTACTGCGCAGACCCTTCCCGGACAGCGACGGGCTAAAGCCCGACCGTGCAGCACAGAAAAAGGCCGAGCAGCGTCGACGGGGGAGAGAGAGAGGGCAGAGCGCACAGGGCGCAGCCGGTGTTCAGGACCGAGCGGCGTCAACGGGAGAGAGAGGCGAGAGAGAGCAGAGCGCAGCTGGAGTTCAAGGGCCAAGCAGCGTCAATGGGGGAGGGAGGCGCGCAGGAAAACGCGAGGCGCTGCTATTGCCACGAGGACCGCAGAGAGCGGCGTTGGCAGCAGCGCAGGAGCAGCGCACGAAACCCACAGGGCATCGCCATTTGCCACGAGGACCGCCGAGAGCGGCGTTGGCAGCAGCGCGGGAGACGCCATTTTAAGCCGCAGCGGGGAAGAAAGGAAAGCGCGGGAGACGCCATTTTAAGCCAGTCTAACCACACCCAAAAATGCCAAAGAGTGGCAGTATCACAGCGTTCGACAATGAAGTCGAAGATTGGACGACATATGTCGAACGCATAGAAGTATACTGCAAGGCGAATGAAGTGCCAGGTGACAAGAAAGAGCTGGTATTGTTGAATTCAATAGGTGCAAAAATGTATGGCTTACTACGAAACCTAGTAACCCCAGAGAAGCCAGTAGAAAAGGATTTTGAAAACATAGTGTCAATCCTACAGGACCATTTAAACCCCACACCGCTGCTGATAGCAGAAAGATTTAAGTTTCACAAAAGGAACCAGCATAAAGATGAAAGTAATGCTGAGTATTTAACAGAACTGCGCAAGCTATCGAAACACTGCCAGTTTGGAACGGGACTAGCAGATACCTTAAGGGACAAGTTTGTGTGTGGGCTTCAAAGTGAAGGAACCCAGAAACGGCTTCTATCAGAAAAGGATCTTACGCTGGACAAGGCTTTCAGCATTGCAGTATCACACGATGCAGCAGCACGGGGCGCTGCAGAGATACAACGGAGACCGCAAGAATATGGCACAAATGAAATGTCATACGGAACAGTGAAGTGCTATCGCTGCGGCAGAACAACACACGACCATAATGATTGCTGGTTCAAGGACAAAGTGTGCAGACAGTGTGGAAAGGTAGGACACATAGCAAGAGTTTGCAGGTCGGGAAAGAAAACCAGCAGCAAGAAATCTCCACAGGAGAAGTACAAGAAGGTACATAAGGTGACAGAGAGTAGTTCAGATGAACAGAAGAGTGATACAGACTCCGGAAGCAAGGAGCTGGGTTGTCTGAAACTACATAATGTGATCAAAACGGAGGATCACCAAACTATCTGGGTCACGCTCAAGATAGCAGGAGTCCAAGTGAAAATGGAATTGGACACAGGATCAGCCCTAACAGTCATAAACCGAAGGGACTACAAGCGGCTATTCTCACATATACCCTTGAGAGATACAAAGATTGTCTTGAAGACGTACACGGGGCAAAAAGTCTACCCCAAAGGAAAAATAAGGGTGAACGTTATATATAACGGCAAGGAAACACCAAAAATGGACCTATATGTATTGCCAGATGGAGGACCACCACTACTAGGACATGAATGGATCCGGAAGATACAGCTAGATTGACATTCCATACAGGCACTGATTGTGGCTGACAAAAAGGATGACGGCGTCACACCTGGGCAACTGTCAAAGATCCTAACTGACGCGAAAGAAGTGTTCCAGCAAGGACTCAGAACACTAAAAGGCATGACAGCGATGATTAAAATTGAAGAAAACGCAAGCCCAGAATTTTTTAAGGCCAGACCGGTACCTTATGTGATCCGCCCAGCCGTCGAAGCAGAGCTGGAGAGTCTGGAACGTTCAGGTGTACTGTCCAAGGTAGACTGGAGCGAGTGGGCTACACCCATCATCCCTGTGATGAAAAAGTCGTTGAGCAGCACGCCTGGGGAACCAAGGAAGGTTTGCATCTGTGGGGACTTTAAGGTAACAGTGAACCCGGTCCTTCACACCGTACAATATCCACTTCCGCGGATTGAAGATATTTTCGCCTCGCTTTCTGGAGGGAAACGCTTCACTAAGATTGATCTGGCCCAGGCGTATCTGCAAATGGAGGTAGAAGCAGCATCAAAAAAATACCTCACAATCAACACCCATAAAGGTCTCTACCAATACAACCGGCTGGTATTCGGGGTAGCATCAGCTCCGGCTATTTGGCAGAGGGCAATGGAACAAGTCCTGCAAGGGATCCCAGGGACCCAGTGTTATTTGGACGACATCCTGGTCACGGGCGAAAATGACAGTGATCACCTTGCCAACCTGGAGCAGGTGCTCACTAGATTGCAGGAATATGGGCTCCGAGCTAACTGCCCCAAATGCGAGTTTTTTAGAAAACTGATCTCGTATTGTGGCCACGTTATCGATAAAGAGGGGTTACACAAGTCCCCAGGGAAGATTGAGGCAGTAGTCAAGGCTTCAGCATCGGAAAATGTGTCACAACTGAGGTCGTTCCTCGGGCTGGTAAACTACTACCATAAGTTCTTGCCAAATTTGTCTACAATACTACACCCACTGAACACCCTACTGCAAACTGGGGTGCCATGGAAGTGGAGTGACGAATGTAGACGAGCTTTCCAGAAGAGCAAAACACTAATCACATCGAAAGAGGTATTGGCCCAGTACAACCCGGCATTACCAATTCGGTTGGCATGTGATGCGTCACCCTATGGCATTGGAGCGGTGCTGTCGCACAAATTCTCGGATGGCTCAGAGAGGCCAATAGCCTTTGCGTCACGATCACTAACCTCAGCCGAGCGTAACTATGCCCAGATTGACAGGGAGGCCCTCAGCCTAGTGTGGGGAGTGAAAAAGTTCAATCACTATCTGCACAGGCAGAAGTTCACCTTGCTGACTGACCACCAACCACTTGTCTCCATCTTTAATCCAAAGAAGGGCGTTCCGGTGATGACTGCGCAATGGCTACAAAGATGGTCCCTTTTTCTAGGGGCGCACCAATATGAAATTGAGTATAAGGGCATGAAACAGCATGGAAACGCTGATGGGCTATCACGCCTGCCACTGCCTACTGCGGAGGAAGCACCAGCAGTGGATCCTGTCGAAATATTTCATTCGACTATAATTGAATGCTTGCCAGTAACTAACGCTGATATAGAGAAGGAGACCCGAAATGACCCGACACTGTCTCGGTTATATGATTTGACGGTGAAGGGATGGTCAGCACATGGCGACTCACTGTTGCCAGCATTCTCATCCAGAAGAGAACAGCTGTCAGTATGCCAGGGGACCTTGATGTGTGGATCCCGAGCGGTAATTCCACCCAAGTTAAGGGAGAGAGTGCTCAATGAGCTTCACGAAGGTCATCTGGGAGGGGTAAAAATGAAAAGCCTAGCCAGGGCTTATGTGTGGTGGCCGGGAATCGATAAACAAATCGAGGACCTGACCAAGAGCTGCTCAGGATGCCAGAAAGTCCAAAATGTACTACCACAGGCCCCTCTACACTCATGGGAGTGGCCCTCATCTCCATGGCAACGGGTGCATATTGATTTTGCTGGTCCATTCATGGACTCAATGTTTTTAATAGCCGTGGATGCGCACTCGAAATGGCCTGAGGACATCAAAATGTCCTCCACCACCACGGAGAAAACTATTGCAGTCCTACGGACCATTTTTGCCAGGAATGGCTTGCCGGAACAGATTTGCTCCGACAACGGACCACAGTTTGTGTCCGAAGAGTTCCGGAGGTTCTTGAAAAAGAATGGGATAAGGCATTACACATCCGCCCCGTACCATCCAGCCACAAATGGATTGGCTGAGAGGTTCATACAAACCTTTAAGAAGGCAATAAAGGCTATGTACAATGACAACATTCCGCTGCAGCACAAGGTGGACAATTTCCTATTCGCCTACCGGAATGTGACACATGCAATCACCAACCAGGCCCCAGCCATGATGTTCTTTAACCGAAGGTTAAGATCTCGTCTGGATTTGCTCAGACCAAACGTACGAAGAGATGTTGAGAGTAAGCAATTCTAGCACATCCATGAGAAGCCAACAAGGAGCTTCAATGCAGGGCAACCAGTCTTGGCCCACGACTACCGAACAGAAAAATGGCAGCCAGGAACGATATGCACACGGCAGGGCCCACTAATGTACACAGTGGACGTTGGGGAGAGCATCGTGAGACGCCATGCTGACCAGATCCTAGAGTCACAGGAACAAGTCAACCCCATGCCTCGCCCATACGTACCTGGTGATGAACCTGACGTACAGGTAGCATCGACCCCAGAAACAGTAGCATCGGAAGCTGATGAACCAACCGACGACAGGGGGCCAGAATCGCCTCCACGCCAAGAGCAAGACACTCGGGAAAGGCGCTATCCAGAAAGAATCAGGAAGCCTCCCCAAAGACTGAATTTATAAATAGACTATTTTCAGCTAATGTTGCATGTTAAAAGTGTTAATTGTAATTAGTTTGATATTTAATTGTTAAATGAGTGTTATGGTACTGTTAATCTAAAAGGGGAGGAATTGTAATGTATGTACCTTTAAGGGGAGAACTACTTTTTACAGCTCCTGTATACTGTAGTACCGGCAGTGACCACACCTGTATATAAACCCTGAGTAGTGATCTGTACAGTCAGTTGCAGTTTGAACCCTCATTCAGTAAACACCTGTTGATCGTTCCCTGCAGTCTGTTGTCTGATTATTGAAGGACACAACATTAAGATACACGGACATAACAGGTATGTTCATAGATATCGTACAGGCGATTACTGAAGGCTCCAGGGGTCTCATCTGAGCGCTGTTTGGTCTGACTAAGCATAGCCACTAAGTTTAAGTTTTGGATCCCTAAATGGTTTAGGATCTCGGTCATGACTGCATCGGTCGCTGTGCCACGCTGGAGGATCGCGTCTGGCAGATTATTCTTTAAAGAAGTGGAACAGGCCAAGAGGAGGACTCGTGTTAAGTCTCCCTCTTCTAACTCAGGGTGACCCCTTCTGAAATCTGCCCACCTCCTATTAACTACCAGTGTGTCGTCCCCATCATTAATGGGCCCCAACTCATGGCTACACGCCGTTTCGTCAGCACCAGATATGGGCCGTGAGTTGATATGGTTATTAGTGATGTGACCATGCACATTACGCCGTAAAGAGGTGGTCACTACTGCTACGGTTGGCCCTTGTGTCTCCAAGGTATCCCATCCTTCACCACCCTCCTGGGGATTATACTGACTGCCTTCCTCTTCCCAATCTGTCTCCCCCTCGTCCCTTTCTGTTGTCTCTGTTATGGCTGCACGTTACTGCGGATACTAGAGCCTGTTGCTGCCCTAATTTACACTTTAGCCGCGCTATTTCTAGGTGGCACTGGGAGTGGTCTGCCTCCCTAACTGCTTCCCTTAATGCCCCCCTAACGTCTTCTACTTCCTGCTGGAGCCCCAGATTTTCCAATTTATATTTCTTGAGCTCTAACCTCGTTTCATTTGCTGCTGCGACTGCTGCTCCTGCATTTAAATTTGAGAGGCTTTGTTGCTGTCTTCTTCTTCTCTTAGGTAGTCCCTCGGAACCGGGGATGACTTGCGTCCACATTAAAAATGAGTTCACAGGTGACTGATTAGTCCAATGCGGAACTTACAGTCTGTCACAAGTGGGGCAGACGGTGGTTGAAGGGGCGGGTGGGTGGGGTGCTTGGGTTGACGTGCGCTCCTTGCTCTGCCTGCACTTGGCTTCCACTTGCTCCCAGCGAAGAGACTCGAGGTGTTCGGCGCCTTCCCGGATGCTTCTCCTCCACTTTGTGCGGTCTTGGGCCAGGGATTCCCAGGTGTCAGTGGGGATGTTGCACTTTTTCAAGGAGGCTTTGAGGGTGTCCTTGAAGCGTTTCCTCTGCCCACCTGGGGCTCCCTTGCCGTGCCGGAGCTCTGAGTCGAGCGCTTGTTTTGGGAGTCTCGTATTGGGCATGTGTACAATGTGACCCGTCCATCGGAGCTGATCGAGCATGGTCAAAGCTTCGATGCTGGGGATGTTGGCCTGAGCAAGAACACTGACGTTGGTGCGCCTATCCTGCCAATGGATTTGCAGGATCTTGCAGAGGCAACATTGGTGGTACCTCTCCAGTGCTTTGAGGTGCCTGATGTACATGGTTCATGTCTCTGAGGCATACAACAGGGCAGGTATCACTGCTGCTCTGTAGACCACGAGCTTAGTGCTGGGTTTGAGGTCCTGGTCTTCAAACACTCTCTTCCTCAGGCAACCAAAGGCTGCACTGGCACATTGAAGGCGGTGTTGGACTTCGTCGTCGACGTCTGCCCTTGTTGACAGTAGGCTCCCGAGGTATGGAAAGTGGTCCACGTTGTCCAAGGTCTTATCGTGGATTTTGATAATCGAGGGGCAGTACTGTGTGGCGGGGGCAGGTTGGTAGAGGACCTTTGTCTTACGGATGTTTAGTGTAAGGCCTATGCTCTCGAATGCTTCAGTGAAGGTGTTGATGATGGTTTGGAGTTCGACCTCCGAGTGAGCGCAGATGCAAGCGTCATCTGCATACTGTAATTCAACGAAAAAGGATGGGACGACCTTGGATCTGGACTGGAGGCGACGGAGGTTGAACAGTTTCCCATTTGTTCTGTAAATTAGCTCCACTAAAGTAAAGTAAAGTAGCAACGAAGCGGCCTGCTCGACTCCTCTTTCTAGTTGCCTGGTACTGTGGCCTAATCGAGCGATTTCTTGTCTCAAATACTGGATTTCTCCCTCCTTTAATTGCCTAACAAGCTGGATACCTTCTTCTTTCTGTTCTTTCATACTTTGAATCTCTTTTTCTGAGTTGAATCTCTTTGGCTTTTTGTTCTTTTAAATCTTGTATCTCTCCCTTTAAATCTCGAATCTCTTTTGCATCCTGCCTCATTAATTCCTCATCTCTCCGTGCACAGTAACATGCCCCGAATGCCAAGAGACCGTTTGCCTGTTTGGGCCTTAGCTTTCCCTCATCTACCCTCTCCTGGATAAATGCCACGAACTCCCCAAAGGACGCATGTTGGCCCTTACAGATGCATCGTGCCTATGGACACCTTTTCATATATTTTTTCCTGGTAGGCTACAGCTACGTCTTTTGCTGGCTTTTTGTATGCCCCCGATCCCTTCATCCCATGTCTTTTGAATTTACTTTTAAACTTCGCACCACAGGTTAGAATCGCAACTCCTGAAATTTCCAATTGTTTAAAAGAATGATCTAAAGCTGTCTCGCCAGATCCCGGACGAGTCCCCAATTCTGTAAGTTTTTTATTTCGACTGGCATTAAATTGACAGCAAGACCAATTCTTTTGAAACAATTTGGAATAAGTTTATTAAACACACAAACTCATGCAAGTTTATTAAACACACACACTCATGCACATCAAAACAATAGCCTACTGGTATCCTATGACTCTACTCGATTACAACTCGTAAGGTAATGGGTTAGATTTACACAGACTAGTACTTCCCTGAGTTAGGCAATGCATGCAGCCTTTTTCCTTGCTTCTTGGTCTAGTCTGTAGAGTGAGGGTTTCTTGTTCTTCCGCATGGTCGTCGAGAGAGAGAGAGAGAGCCTTTGGTTCCTTGTTTTTATATCTTTTTAAAGTCCATTGTCTTCTAGTTTAAATTCTTAAGACGCCACGATTGGGTCTTAGATTCTGGCAGTTCTTGATTGGCTTCCCTTTGAACATGTGTCTGTCTGCAGTGGATGGTGCCATTTCTTGCTTAAGTTAATTGTTTGTTGACACCTTTTAGTGGCTCGAGTTTCGATGGTGAGTTTCGATGTTGTCTCTGTGGGGGGTTATCCTGTTATGCAGGTTTCCTTTGTTAAGTTTTGTGCCGTTGCCTTACCCGGGGAGATCTATACACATCAAATTTATCTTTATCTTATATTAATAGTCTCGAGTCCATCACACATACAAAACATATATTTTTATTCTTACAAACCCAAAACCACTCTTAGGGCTTACTGGGCAAAGTGTCGTGGAGCTCAGTAGAAGCTGTAGGACCAGAAGCGGAGGCCCTCCAAGGCAAGTAAAATATTAAATCTGTGGGGCCAGAAAGAGTGCACATTTATACCCTACAATAATAGTCTGGGCTGATATTGCACCGCTTGAACCATTTCCTTGTGCATTATTGTATATGTGGACATGTGTGTTTGCATTGTCTCCTTCACACTGTCACTCATGCTGTTCCCCAAGGGTCAGTGCTGGGGCCACTGCTTTTTTAAATATATATTTAAATGACCTGGATATTGGAATACAGAGTAGAATTTCTAAATTTGCCGATGACACCAAACTTGAGGGTGTAACAAACAGTGAGGATGATACCAATCGACTGCAACAGGGCATAGAAAGGCTAGCAGAATGGGCAGAGAAGTGGCAGATGGAATTTAATATAAAGAAGTGTGAGGTGATGCATTTTGGCAGAAGGAACAAGGACAGGCAATATACACTTAATCGCACATGTAAGAGCCATAAAAGCTTAAGAAAATACTTTAAAATAGTGGCTAAATGGCATAATACAGTTAATTTACCTGACCGACTTATTGTATTAAGAAACCCCCTATTTTCTTGCTCCAGTAGTATAGTCCGACACCCCCTTCATTCTTGCCACAATGGAACAGTCCTTAAGCCACACATGGGTGCAGCCATTTTACAGTTTAAACTGCACGTGGTCGAAAGAGGCAGAAGCTGTGAGGTTTGGAGCAGTACAGTTTTTGACCGTGTTCGTTTATACGTGTTTGCTTTGTAATTCCGTTTGTTAAGTGTTATAGTAAACAGTTTAAAAGACAAAGCTACGTTTGGGAACGTTTTATTTCGACAAGCGTCTACTCGTTGTTAAAGGCCCCACAGCTCAGTGGCCTGCCTGTTTGGAAACTAAGAAGCGCCACTACATTAGTCAAAAACTTGCTCCCTAAGAAGGAAGGGACGGAATCGTCGGCGAACGTATACATGAATGGTCACGGAGCCAGACGACAATATAAGAAAGCGAAGGTACAGTGACTGTTACTTGCTTTGTTCATTCTATTGAGAAGCTAAATAAGAGCTGCGGGTAAAATGGCCGAGGCCTTGCGGAGCCAGGAGCTTCCCTCAGCCAGGAGGATTGCTAGCCAAAAGAGGGAAATAAAGCTCACCCCAAAGGCAATGGAAGAGAAGTTACATAGAAGCATAGGTGCAAGGAAGGCATGATAACTGGAAAAATGAAGATAATTGATCGCCTCATGGAAGATAATGCTAATATTAAGAAAGCTGAAGACATAATGTATTACGATTTCTCCAAGCTGCATGAAGAATTTAATGTACTCAATGAAGATGTATTAGCACTTCTGTCTGAAGAAGAGGGAAACGATGATCAGCACAACTGGTTTGATCTTAAATCAACCAGCATTAAGGACTATATCAAGGCCACGGAACAGTGGATTTTAAAGATTCGTCAAGATGCTGATACAGCAGAGAAAGATAAAGTTGACGATGAAGTCGGACCAGACGATAGCATTTCAGAGATTTCCGCCAGACCGAGCAAAAATCGAAAAGAAGGTAGCTCTGTTTCTGGACGCAGGTCAGTCGCTTCCACCACAAGCTCGTCGCGACGCATGAGAGCGGAGGCTGAACGGGCGGCGTTGATGGCGCGCGCAGCATCTTTAGCGGACAAGCAAGCTCTTGAATGGGAAGAGGCCCGACTGCAGGTCCAAGAGGCCCAACTGCAGGCCCAACAGGCCCAACTGCAGGCCCAAGTGCAGGCCCAACGGGCCCAGGTGCAGGCAAAGAAAGAACAGCTGGAGATAAAAACAGCTATCGAGGTCTCAGACGCCAGGTTGAGTGCGTACGAAGATTATGAAGGCTCACGGGATGGCGGGAGCCACTGCCAGTCAACGTTGTCACATAGAGTTGGATCCAGGGCACCTTCAAGAGTTACAACAGAGCCCGAAGGCAATCCCCTGGCATTACAGCGTGGAAGAGTGGCCTCTCCACTAACAGGAGCACGTGATGCTACCCCAGATGTCAGACGGTCTAGACTAGACCCTGCTGATGACCACCAGAGGCCTGAAGACACAGGGAGAAGCCTATACCGAGTGATGCAACGTCAGAACGAAATTACAGAGATGCTTGTAAAACAACAGAATCTGTTTCGACTCCCTCAAAGAGACATACCAGTGTTCCAAGGCGACCCACTCAAGTATAAGCCCTTCATCAGATCCTTTGAACAAGCCATTGACTCCAAAACAGAGAGCAGCAGTGATAAGTTGTACTACCTGGGACAGTACACCAGTGGTAAACCACAAGACCTGGTCAGAAGCTGTGAACACATGAGACCGGACTGGGGATACATAGAAGCCAGGAAGTTGCTGCAGGAGCACTATGGTAACGAGCTGAAGATAGCCACTGCATATATTGAAAAGGCTACCAAGTGGCCACAGATCAGATCGGAGGACGGAGAGGCATTGAACGCATACGTTCTTTTCCTCATAGGATGTCGCAACACCATGGAGGATGTTGAATTCATGGAAGAGATGGACAATCCTACGACTATGAGAATCATCATCTCTAAGCTTCCTTACAGGATGAGAGAACAATGGAGAAGAACAGCCTTTGAGATAATGGAGAGACGGAAAAGTAGAGCCAGGTTTGCAGACTTAGTGAATTTCATAGACAAACAGGCTAAAATTGCTAGGGACCCATTGTTTGGAAACATCCAGGATGTCAGCCCGACTACTGATGGAAGAGTGAAAGCCAAGCCTGTTGAATCAAAGACTCTCAGGAAAGGTGGTTCCAGGGGAAGCAGCTTTGCAACTATCGTCACTCAGGCCGAGGAAGAAAGGCCCCAGAACTCCTCTACCAAAAGGAGCAGCACAGGGACGTCTGCTGATGCCTTTCAGAAGCCATGCTTATTCTGCCAGAAGAATCATACATTGGATTTCTGCAGCGACATCAAAGCACAGCCACATAAGGACAGAATCGAATTCCTGAAGTGCAACGGCCTATGTTTTGGATGTCTCTCTCAGGGGCACCTGAGTAGAAACTGTAAGCAAAGAACAACATGCAGAGAGTGCACTCGGAAACATCCCAGTCTGCTGCATATCCATAAAGAAGAACAAGTCCCTAAGAAGAGTGAAGAAAACAATACCGACGAGACGGTTGTTTCAAGTGCTCTGGTGTCGCTAGAACCAGAGACTTGTGGACTTACTGGGGCCGGTGACAGTGATTGTATTCTCGCCATCGTACCAGTAAGGATCAAGTCTAAGAGGAGTGAGAAGGTTGTGGAGACTTACGCCTTCATGGATCCAGGTAGTTCAGCAGCGTTCTGCACAGAATCACTCATGCGACAGCTGAACGTTAGAGGCAGAAGAACAGAAATCCTATTACGCACCATGGGTCATGAGAAGGCAATGCAAAGTTATATCCTGTCAGACCTAGAAGTGTGTGGACTTGAAGAGAAGGACTTCATAGACCTGCCTAATGTTTTCACACAGAGGGAGATTCCTGTTAGAATAGGGAACCTAGCCCTGCAGAAGGATGTGGATAGATGGCCTTACCTAGAAAAGGTGCGTCTCCCATACATTGAAGCAGAAATTGGCCTATTAATTGGAACCAATGCCTACAAAACTATGGAGCCATGGCAGGTGATAAACAGCAAGGATGACGGACCCTACGCCGTCAGGACAGCCCTTGGATGGGTAGTCAATGGACCGGTAAGGAGAGATGATGGCAACAAGTCGAACAAAGAGGAACGACAAAATGTCACAGTTAATCGCATCTCTATCGCAAGCATTGAAGAGCTGTTGATACAGCAGTTCAACGCAGACTTCTCAGAACGCAGCTGTGAGGAAAAGACAGAGATGTCACAAGAAGACCATCAGTTCATGGATTTGATGACAAGGTCTACACAGTTCATTGATGGCCACTATCACATTGGTTTGCCACTGAGAAGACAGACCGCGAAGATGCCGAACAATCGCTGCATAGCAGAGCAACGCGCCATCAGTCTAAAGAGAAAGCTGAACA
Organism: Somniosus microcephalus; assembly: GCF_052327205.1. NCBI lineage: Eukaryota > Metazoa > Chordata > Chondrichthyes > Squaliformes > Somniosidae > Somniosus > Somniosus microcephalus. The sequence goes on along the minus strand of NC_140999.1, from coordinate 163,265,179 downwards.
AGAACCCCGACTTTCACGAAGACTACAAAGACTTCATGAGAAACATCATAGCGAAAGGCTATGCTGTAAAAGTGCCTGAAGAACAGTTGAACAGAGATGATGGAAGGGTCTGGTACATTCCTCATCACGGGGTGTATCACCCAAAGAAGAAAAAGATCCGTGTAGTGTTTGACTGCGCCGCCTCATTCAGAGGAACTTCACTGAATGATCAGCTGCTTCAAGGTCCTGATCTTACTAATACCCTCATTGGCGTCTTGACTAGGTTTAGACAAGAGCTCATTGCCATGATGGCAGACATAGAATCAATGTTCTACCAAGTCAGAATCCCTGATGAAGATGCTGATCTTCTGCGTTTCCTTTGGTGGCCAGATGGCGACGTTAGTCAAGCGATGGTGGAATGTAGAATGGCCGTACACTTGTTTGGAGCCACATCATCTCCCAGCTGTGCAAGCTACGCTCTCAGAAAAACTGCAGAAGATGGCAAAGGCAAAGCACCATCAGAGGCCGTGGAGACAATCTTCAGAAACTTTTATGTCGATGACTGTCTGAAGTCTGTGTCAACAGAAGACGATGCCATCGCACTGTCAAGAGACCTTAGAACTCTGTGTTCGAATGGAGGATTCCATCTGACTAAGTGGATAAGCAACAGCAGAGCAGTTCTAGCTTCTATCCCAGAAAAGGAAAGAGCCACTGAAGTCAAAGATCTGGACCTGAGCCACGATGTCCTTCCTATCGAGAGAGCTCTTGGTGTACAATGGTGCATCGAGTCAGACACGTTCAACTTCAGGATAATGGTGAACGAAAGACCATCCACAAGACGAGGGATTCTCTCCGTGGTCAGTTCCATCTACGACCCTCTCGGATTCCTGGCACCACTCATTCTGCCGGTGAAGCTGATGCTACGAGAGCTGTGTAGAGACAAGAGAGGATGGGATGAAGATATCCCAGAAGGTCAAGCTCAGAGATGGCACAGATGGCTGACAGACTTGCAACAACTTTCTAGCTTCAACGTCAGTAGATGCATCAAGCCCGCGAGTTTTGGAGTTACAAGGACGGCTCAACTACATCATTTCTCGGACGCCAGTGAGGACGGCTATGGCACGGCTACTTACCTCTTGCTGACAAATCAACAGGGCCAGAAACATTGTGCCTTCCTCATGGGGAAATCCAGGGTGGCTCCGCTGAAGCAGGTCACCATCCCGAGGCTGGAATTGACGGCAGCGGTTGTTGCAGTTAAAGTTGACCAGGTGATGCGTAAAGAGTTACAGCTCCCATTAGAAGAATCTGTCTTCTGGACGGATAGCACGACGGTGCTGAAGTATATAGAGAATGAGAAGATACGCTTCAAGACCTTCGTAGCAAACAGAATCTCATCCATTAGAGAAGCTACACAACCATCTCAATGGAGGTATGTAAACACCTCATTAAACCCAGCAGATCAAGCCTCACGGGGATTGAAGGCTGAAAACTTCACGAGGAGCGAAACTTGGATACAAGGCCCAAGTTATCTGCTGGAAACAGAGAGATCATGGCCAGAAAGACCAGATATGCCAAGTCAGATTGCTGAAGACGACGTCGAAGTCAAGAGATCAGTCACAGTAAATCTCATAAATACGAAAGAGAACTTCGACACAGTGAACAAGCTTGTTAACCATTTCTCAGGATGGCACCAGTTGAGGAAAGCAGTTGCATGGTTCCTAAGGTTGAAAGAGTTGCTGCTACACCGGAGCGGTAAGAGAAAAGAGTACCGAGCCACTATCAGTCAGTCTGAAAGTAACCCTGATAAGCAGAGAATGCTTCTACAGCAGTACATGCATCAGCACAAGACCACATTGGGCAAGAATTCACTGACCGTGGAGGATTTGGCCAAGGCTGAGAAGGAGATAGTTCGCTTCAGTCAAAGACAAAGATACCCAGAAGAAATCGAAGCTCTACAGCGAAATACTCCAATCAAGAAAGGTAGTCATATCTACAAGCTGGACCCTACACTGCAAGATGGAGTACTGAGGGTGGGAGGGAGACTAAACAAATCTGCTATGCCAGAGGAGGCCAACCATCCTGCTATCCTTTCTAAGGACCTCCGGGTTGCTACTCTCATTCTTCAGCATATACACCAGAGTATTGGACACAGTGGGAGGAATCACGTGCTTGCGAAGCTAAGACAAAGATACTGGATTCCGGGAGCTAATTCCGTAATAAGAAAAATACTCTCTGAATGCATTGTTTGCAGACGGTTACACGCTAGAGCTGGGGAGCAGAAAATGGCAGACCTGCCTGAAGACCGTTTGTTACCAGACAAGCCCCCATTTACAAACGTAGGGGTGGACTATTTCGGGCCTTTCGAGGTAAAGCGAGGACGGAGCCTTGTCAAGAGATATGGTGTGCTTTTCACTTGTTTGACCATCAGAGCAGTTCATATTGAGGTGGCACACACGCTTGACACTGATTCCTGTATTAACGCCTTGCGGCGCTTTGTCTGTAGAAGAGGACAGGTGTCCATTATGCGTTCTGATAATGGCACCAATTTCGTCGGAGCGGAGAGAGAACTACGGGAAGCGATTGAAGGTTGGAATCAGCTTAAAATACAGGAAGCCATGATGCAAACAGGAATTAAGTGGATCTTCAATCCTCCGGCTGCATCCCACCACGGAGGTGTCTGGGAAAGACAGATACGCACTGTAAGAAAACTACTCAGTTCTGTACTGAAGCAGCAAGCGCTTGACGACGAGGGACTCCAAACCGTTCTGTGCGAGGTCGAAGCCATCATTAATGACCGACCGATAACTAAGACATCAGATGATCCCAATGACCTCGAAGCCCTGACTCCGAACCACCTGTTGTTGTTGAAAACACAGCCAGCCATGCCCCCGGGAGTCTTCAAAAAGGAAGATCTGTATGCCCGTCGGAAGTGGAGGCAAGTTCAGTATATGTCAGACCTTTTCTGGACCAGATGGACAAGAGAATACTTACCTCTGCTACAGGAGCGTCAAAAATGGTCCAAAACAAAGAGGAACTTCATTGTCGGAGACATTGTCTTAATCGTGGATGATTCAGCCCCTAGAAATTCTTGGTTGATGGGAAAAATAATTAAGACCATGCCAGACTCCAGAGGCGTCGTTCGTCGCGTTTGTTTGCAAACCAAGACCAGTACCCTGGAAAGACCGATCACAAAGCTCTGCCTGCTACAAGAAGCAGCGTGAAAGGTTCCTGAATGAAAAAAGTGGACATTTATATTGTAAATACGTTGAACTCATTAGTTTATGACTCTTAAGAATGTTTGAGTAATTGATATGCTTCATGTGCCTAGTCAATTAGGGGCCAGAATGTAAGAGCCATAAAAGCTTAAGAAAATACTTTAAAATAGTGGCTAAATGGCATAATACAGTTAATTTACCTGACCGACTTATTGTATTAAGAAACCCCCTATTTTCTTGCTCCAGTAGTATAGTCCGACACCCCCTTCATTCTTGCCACAATGGAACAGTCCTTAAGCCACACATGGGTGCAGCCATTTTACAGTTTAAACTGCACGTGGTCGAAAGAGGCAGAAGCTGTGAGGTTTGGAGCAGTACAGTTTTTGACCGTGTTCGTTTATACGTGTTTGCTTTGTAATTCCGTTTGTTAAGTGTTATAGTAAACAGTTTAAAAGACAAAGCTACGTTTGGGAACGTTTTATTTCGACAAGCGTCTACTCGTTGTTAAAGGCCCCACAGCTCAGTGGCCTGCCTGTTTGGAAACTAAGAAGCGCCACTACAGCACAGTTTTAAAGAGTGTGCAGGGACAGAGGGACCTGGGAGTTAATGTGCATAGGTCCCTGAAGGTGGTGGGACATATTGAGAGTAGTTAGCAACGCATATGGGCTTCATAAATAGAGGTATTGAGTACAAAAGTAGAGAAGTTATGCTGAACCTTTATAAAGCGCTGGTTAGGCCACAACTGGAGTATTGCGTCCAGTTCTGGTCACCACACTTTAGGAAGGATGTGAAGGCCCTTGAGAGGCTGCAGAGATTTACCAGAATGGTTCTGGGAATGGGGGACCTTAGCTACAAGGACAGGTTGGAGAAGTTGGATTTGTTTTCATTAGACCAAAGGAGGTTGAGGGGTGATTTGATAGAGGTGTACAAGATTATGGCAGGTTTGGATGGGCTAGACAGGGAAAGGCTGTTCCCACTAGTTGATGGTACAAGGACTAGAGGACACAGATTTAAGGTTTTGGGCAAGAGATACAGGGGGGACGTGAGGAAAAACTTTTTACGCAGCGAGTGCTGACCTGGAATTCGCTGCCGACGGAAGTGGTGGAAGCGGAGATACTCAATGTTTTCAAGGGGAGACTGGATAGGGAAATAAACTTGCAGGGCTACGGGGATAGAGCGGGGGAATGGGACTTGTAATGATCAGTAACATGTCATTCTAGAATGGTACACTAGGTGGAGCTGTATGTTTAGATACTGGGCTACCCACGATGCACTAGGCTACCCACAAGGCAGTAGTCAAGATGGATGCTGTACAAGTCCACATGGCTGAATAAAGTGACTAGCTCAAGCTAGCTGTTCATAATGAAAACGTCTAGTTATTTATGAACATAACATGGTACCAGGATTGGTAAAATCTGCTGAATATTGTGAAACGCGACATGGAGAATTTGAAGCCACTGGAGGGTTTGAAACTCACAGGGAATGTCGACTGCAATTGGCGGACTTTCAAACAACAATTCGAACTCTATATTGCTGCCATCGGGTTCGGTACGAAGCCAGACGCAAGGAAAATAGCGTTGCTGCTCATGGTTGCAGGCCCGCAGGCGATAGAGGTATTTAATACGTTTGTATTTGATCAAGAGGAGGACAGAGAAAAACTGGACGATGTGCTAAAGAAATTTGATACACATTGTTCTCCCAAAAAGAATGAGACCTATGAGAGATACGTGTTCCGTTCACGGACACAGCAGCAAAATGAGACTTTTGATAGCTTTGTGACCGATCTGAAACTGAAAGCAGACATGTAATTTCTCTGAACTGAAATCATCCATGATTCGTGACCAGATTGTGTTTGGTATTCATGATAAAAAGGTCAGGGAACGTCTGTTGAGAGAAACCGAACTAACATTGGAGAATGCTGTGAAAATATGCCATGCCAGTGAGCTAGCTCAAAAGCACGTGAAGACTTTCAGTGAAATTAATAACAATGCGATTGTAATGAGTGACTGTGCTGCTGTCGGTGCTGTGTCCTACAAAGGAAAAGAACGTGGGCAGAACAGAAATGAAAAGCAATCGGAGGAAGGAATTTTTAATTGTAAACGCTGTGGTTACAAACACCAGTTAAAATAATGCCCAGCGTTTGGGAAAATGTGCACAAAATGTAATGGAAAGAATCACTTTGCCAAACTATGCTTTTCAAAAGTAAAAACAAAGAAAGAACATAACGTTAATGCAGTAAAAGAGGACACTGATTTAAGTGAGACATTTTTTGTAGGAATGGTGTCATGTGACAATATAGAAAAGGATACAGAAAATGTGCAGCCCTCAGGAATGGACAATGCTGAACATAAAGTTAATGCAGTAAAAGAGGACAAATGGATAATGTCACTGCAGGTAAATGGAGCATTAGTTACATTAAAACTAGACACTGGGGCAAAAGCAAACTTAATCAGTATGAGTGACATTAAAAATATGAAAGAAAAGCCCAAAATACAGAAAAAGTCAGTACTACTGAAGAGCTATAATGGACAGAAAATAGATAGCTTAGGTGTATGCAGACTTAAAGTGACAGTCAAAGACAAAGTGCATCATCTCATGTTTTCTGTTGTGGCTGAAGGACTTGATTCACTACTAGGTGACAAAGCTTGTGAGGACTTAGAACTGGTCAAAAGAGTCTACCGTATAAACTGTGCCATAAGCAGGCCAGATGACTCGGTGGATTCTGTAGTGAATAATTTCCAGGATGTGTTCAAAGGATTTGGAGTTCTGCCATTCACTTACAAGATCCAGCTAAAGGAGGATGCTCAGCCAGTGGTACATGCTCCACGGAGAGTTCTAGCACCCCTGCGTGACCGGCTCAAGAATGAACTGGACAGAATGACCACACTAGGAGTCATCAGGAAAGTCGAAGAGCCAACAGACTGGGTTAACTCCATGGTATGTGTAAAGAAAAAGAACAATGATCTAAGAATATGCATGGATCCAAAGGACTTAAATGCAAACATAAAACGTGAACACTACCAGATTCCCAAGCGAGAAGAAATCACCAGTGAAATGTCAGGTGCCAGATACTTCACAAAGCTCGATGCCTCACAAGGATTTTGGCAACTAAAACTGGATGAAGAAAGCACCAAATACTGTACCTTCAACACACCATTTGGCAGGTATTGTTTCCTCAGAATGCCTTTTGGGATAATATCTGCATCTGAAATCTTTCATAGAGTGATGGAACACATAATTGAAGGTCTGGAAGGAGTTCGGGTCTATGTTGATGACATCATCATCTGGGGCTCCACACTGAAAGAACACAATGAGAGACTGACTAAAGTGCTACAGAGCATACGCCGGAATTGACTGAAGCTCAACAAAGCCAAGTGTCAGTTTGGCATCCAGGAAGTCACTTTCCTAGGAGATAATCTATCTGGTAAAGGAATAGAGCCAGATATGGAAAAAGTAAACGCCATACTCAAAATGCCCCGACCCACTGACAAAAAAGTGCTATGCATCATGGGGATCATAAACTTCATTGGAAAGTTCATTCCTAACTTGTCAGCCAAGACAGCCTGACTGCGAGACCTGCTACATAAAACAAATGAGTTCACATGGACAGAAAGACATGAACAAGAGTGGATGAACCTCAAAACAGTGCTGACAACCACACCTGTACTCACCTTCTTTGACCCAACAAAGAGAATCAAAGTGTCAACGGATGCATCAAAAGATGGCCTAGGCGCGGTCTTGCTACAAGCAGAGGGTGAAGATTGGAAGCCTGTTGCCTATGCCTCCAGGTCTATGACTGATTCTGAGTGTCGATACACCCAGATTGAAAAGGAATGTCTAGGCTTGGTAGTTGGACTAGAAAAGTTCCATGGCTACATATATGGACTTCCCACCTTCACAGTTGAGACAGACCACTGCCCACTGGTTGCCATCATAAAAAAGAACCTGAACGAGATGTCTCCAAGGATTCAACGACTCATGATGAAGCTGCAAAGATATGACTTTGAACTGATCTACACACCAGGCAAACACACAGTGTTAGCAGATGCACTATCCCGACCACCCACAATGAGTCATGCGAGCTCTACTGAGGAAGATGTGGATGTTCATGTGAGTATGGTCACTGCTGCGCTGCCCGTGTCAGACACAAATTCAAAGCAAATAGCAGAAGAAACAGTAAAAGATACAGTGTTACAAACAGTAATAGAGAACATTCATCATGGTTGGCCAAAAGGTTCCTGTCCAAAGTACTTTCACATCAGGTCAGAGTTGAGTGTCGCAAGTGGACTATTACTAAAACAGAACAGAATAGTCATTCCACAGGCTCTACGTCGAGACATGCTCGAAAGGATTCATGAGGGACACCTCGGAATTGAAAAATGCAAAAGGAGAGCAAGAGACACTGTTTATTGGCCTGGCATAGATAAGGACATTGAGAACATGATAGGTGAATGTGAGACATGTCAGAAACACCAAAACAAACAAGCAAAGGAACCAATGATAGTAGCTGACATACCAACAGCACCATGGCAAAAGGTTGGTATGGACCTTTTTCATTTGAATGGTAAAGACTATCTATTAGTGATTGACTACCATTCTAACTATCCTGAGATGGCGCTGCTCTCAAGCACCACAGCAAGCAGTGTCATAATGCATGTGAAATCCGTCTTCGCCAGACATGGAATTCCCAGGATTGCCGTTAGCGACAATGGTCCATGCTTCAACTGTAAGGAGTGGCAACAGTTTGCAGCACATTATGACTTTCAACACATCACATCCAGTCCTCTTTATGTTCAGTCGAATGGTAAGGCAGAGAAAGGTGTTCAAGTTCTCAAACAGCTACTGAAGAAAGCAACAGAAAGCAAGTCTGATCCTTATCTTGCCCTGCTGAGCTACCGAGCCTCACCTTTAGACTCTGGTTCTTCACCTGCTGAACTCCTAATGGGTCGCAAGTTGTGTACCACGCTACCCTGCTGTGCAGAAGAAAAGCAGAGTAAGGAACTGAGACAGAGACTTCAACTGTTAAAGGTGAAACAGAAATCACACTATGACAAGTCATCCAAAACTCTGAAACCATTGACAAGGGATGATGTTGTCAGGATTGAGGATCCAGATGCATGGAACAGGAAAGCTACAGTTCTTGAGGAAGAAGGACCAAGGTTAGAACTGAGGAAGGACAGATTCTCAGGAGGAACCGCCATTCCCTCCTGAAAACACAAGAAACTATCCAAGAGCAAATCGATGACAATGCCGCAACTGAATCTTGTGACTCGCCACCAGAACAATCTAACACAAACACACATACAGGCTCTCATGAAAACACATCAGACTTACCCATGCTGAGAAGATCCACACGTGAAGTAAAAAAGCCTGATAGACTTAATCTTTGAGCACAAAGAAAACTATATTGAAAATGTATTGAGTGTTGTGAAGATGTTTATGTCATTATGATTGATTGATATTGATTTTGTTTAACCTCAAAGAAAGGGGGATGTAATGATCAGTAACATGTCATTCTAGAATGGTACACTAGGTGGAGCTGTATGTTTAAATACTGCGCTACCCACGATGCACTAGGCTACTCACAAGGCAGTAGTCAAGATGGATGCTGTACAAGTCCACATGGCTGAATAAAGTGACTAGCTCAAGCTCGCTGTTCATAATGAAAACGTCTAGTTATTTATGAACATAACAGGACTGACTGGATTGCTCTACAGAGGGCCGGCGTCTTAAGAATTTAAACCGGAAGACAGAGAGCCAGCATGGACTCGATGGGCCGAATGGTCTCCTTCTGTGCTGTTATGACTCTGACTCATTCCAGTGCTGTTTCTGAGATGCCAAAATAGTTCAGTGTTACCTTGTTGCAGTACCACTATTGTTCAGCATTGGATCTTTAGAACCACAGAAGGTTACAGCACAGGAGAAGGCCATTTGCCCATCTTGTTTGTGCCAGCTCTTTGCTAGAGAAGAGACTCGAAGTGTTCAGCGTCTTCCTGGATGTTTCTCCTCGACTTTGTGCGGTCTTGGGCCAGGGATTCCCAGGTGTCGGTGGGGATGTTGCACTTTTTCAAGGAGGCTTTGAGGGTGTCCTTGAAGTGTTTCCTCTGCCCACCTGGGGCTCTCTTGCCATGTCGGAGCTCAGAGTAGAGCGCTTGTTTTGGGAGTCTTGTATCGGGCATATGGACGATGTGGCCCATCCATCGGAGCTGATCGAGCGTGGTCAAAGCTTCGATGCTGGGGATGTTGGCCTGAGCGAGAACACGGACGTTAGTGTGCCTATCCTGCCAATGGATTTGCAGGATCTTGCGGAGGAAGTGTTGGTGGTACCTCTCCAGTGCTTTGAGGTGCCTGCTGTACTTGATCCATGTCTCTGAAGCATACAGGAGGGCTGGTATCACTACTGCTCTGTAGACCATGAGCTTGCTGCTGGGTTTGAGGTCCTGGTCTTCAAACACACTCTTCCTCAGGCAACTGAAGGCTGCACTGGCACACTGAAGGCGGTGTTGGACTTCGTCATCGGCGTCTGCCCTTATTGACAGTAGGCTCCCGAGGTATGGAAAGTGGTCCACGCTGTCCAAGGCCTTGTCATGGATTTTGATAATCAGGGAGCAGTACTGTGTGGCGGGGGCAGATTGGTAGAGGACCTTTGTCTTACGGATGTTTAGTGTAAGGCCTATGCTCTCATACGCTTTGGTGAAGGTGTTGACGATGGTTTGGAGTTCGGCCTCAGAGTGTGCACAGATGCAAGCGTCATCTGCATACTGTAATTCGATGACAGAGGATGGGTCGACCTTGGATCTGGACTGGAGGCGATGGAGGTTGAACAGTTTCCCGTTTGTTCTGTAAATTAGCTCCACTCCAGCAGGGAGCTTACTGGCGGTGAGATGGAGCATTGCAGCCAGGAAGATCGAGAAGAGTGTTGGTGTGATGACACAGCCTTGATTGACCCCGGTCCGTATGTGAATTGGGTCTGTGGTGGATTCGTTGGTCAGGATCACGGCTTGCATGTCGTCGTGAAGCAGGCGGAGGATGGTGACAAACTTTTGAGGGCAGCCGAATTTGAGGACACTCCATAATCCCTCACGGTTGACAGTGTCGCAGGCCTTTGTGAGGTCAAAGAAGGCCATGTATAGCGGTTGGTGCTGTTCCCTGCATTTCTCTTGTAGTTGACGTGCGGTGAAGATCATGTCCATTGTGCCCCTTAGTGCGCGGAATCTGCATTGCGACTCTGGGAGGAGCTTTTCAGCCATTGGGAGAAGGTGATTGAGGAGGATTCTTATGATTACTTTCCTTGTGGCAGACAGCAGGGAGATTCCTCTGTAATTACCGCAATCGGACTTGTCACCTTCCTTGAAGATGGTCACGATTAGGGCGTCTCTGAGATCCCCTGGCATGCTCTCCTCCTTCCAAATAAGAGAAATGAGTTCATGTATTCATGCCAATTGTGCTTCTCCGCCATGTTTTAGCACCTCGGCGGGGATTGCATCTGCTCCTGAGGCCTTGTTGTTCTTCAGTTGTCGGATGGCCTTTTCAACCTCATGCCAGGCTAGGGTTGTGCTGAGGTGGTGGTGGGTAGCATGCTGCGGGATGGAGTTGAGGGCACTCACGTCGAAGACAGAGTCTCGGTTAAGGAGATCTTCGAAGTGCTCCTTCCAGCGGGCACTGACTGCCTCTCTGTCCTTGATGAGTACCTCTCCATTCTTGGCCCGCAGTGGGGTAGGACCTTGGGTGCTTGGGCCGTAGGTGGTCTTGACTGCGTTAAAGAATCCACGCATGTCGTGGTTGTCGGCTAGCTGCTGGATCTCCTGCCCTTTCTCCACCCACTATCTGTTCTTTAGGTCGAGGGTTTTTTGTTGGACCTCAGCCTTCAGGCGTCTGTAGAGCTGCTTTCTTGCTCTCGAGTTCTGTTGCCGTTTCCAGATCAGGAATGCCTTGCGTTTGCGGCTTATTAGCTCGTGGATCTCTTGGTCGTTCTTGTCGAACCAGTCTTGGTGTTTCCTGGTCGAGTGACCGACGTCTCTTCACAGGTGCCGATTATGGAGGCCTTGAGTGCAGAGAAGGCGCTGTGGACACTGTGTCTCTGAATCACTGGGAGTCGTCAGGTTGGTTGTGAGCCGCCAGGTTGGTTGTGAGCCGCAGGCTGAATAGGGTTTTCTTAGCAGGGTCTTTGAGTGCTCCAGCGTTTATTTTCCTGCGGCATTGCTTCTGTTGCCGCCGTTGTTTTGGGGCTACGTTGATGGAGATGACAGAGCAGATTAGGCGGTGGTCTGTCCAGCAGTCGTCAGCTCCTGTCACGGCGCGGGTGATGTGGTCCCTTGCTCAGACGATGACGTAGTCCAGCAGATGCATGTGCTTGGAGTGAGGGTGTTGCCATGAAGCCTTGTACTTGTCTCTGACAGAACATGGTGTTGGTTATGACAAGGCCATGTTCTAAGCATTTCGTCAGCAGGAGGGTACCATTGGAGTTGGCTTTCTCTACCCCCTCTCTGCCGGAGTTGGCTTTCCCTACCCCCTCTCTGCCGATCACACCTCCCCAGAGGTCTGTGTCCTTTCCAACTCTGGCATTGAAGTCATCAAGGAGGATCAGCTTGTCGCCCGTTGGGACTCGGGACAGGGATTGTTCAAAGCTGGAGTAGAATTCCTCTTTGGTCTCGTCTGTGGCTTCCAGTGTTGGGGCCTACGCACTGATGACCGTAGCGCACTGGTTCCGGGCTAGGGTGAGCCGTAGAGTCATGAGGCGTTCATTTATTCCACAAGGGGAGTCTCTGAGATGTTCAACTAGCTCATTTTTTATGGCGAAGCCTACCCCATGGAGACGGTGTTCTTCTTCAGGTTTCCCTTTCCAGAAGAAGGTGTAACCACCGCCTTGCTCCTTGAGCTGGCCTTCCCCTGCCTGCTGGGTCTCGCTTAGGGCGGCGATGTCTATGTTGAAACGTCTGAGCTCCCTGACAACGATAGCAGTATGGCATTTCGGTCTGTCGCTGTTGGGGTTGTCCATGAGGCTCCTGACGTTTTTAAAGGGTGGAAGATGCTTGTGCGTGAATTCTTTTAACGTGGGGTGGCCGTTGCACAACAGCTACCACATGGGCTTGTACAGAGCAAAATCTTGGTCCAAAGGCAAGGGGATTCAAAATGATTGGAGACCAGGCTCTGCTACATCGGCCTAGCACACACACACAAACATACTCCTACTGTCCTCTCTGCTTGGGTTTCATAGGCTGCAGTATGGTCCTCCCGACCCTGCTGCTGGTCCACGCTGCGCCACTCCTGGGCCTCGACCTCGCTGTAAGGCTCGTCCTCACTCCTGGGTCCCGACCTCCTTATAGTGTGTCACGCGGTGTCTCCTTCTAGTGAGTGTGTCCCGTGGTGTCACTTTCTAGTGAGTGTCCCCCGCGGTGTCTCCTTCTCATTTATCCATATATAAACCTTCCGCCTCTCTACTCATTCCACTAATCTGTCTTCCAAAGTCTTTTACAATCCTCCTTGCTGTTTGCCAAACCTGCTGCTTTTGTGTTGTCAGCAAATTGAGATGATTCTCCCCATGTCAAAGCCCAAGTCATCTATATATACCGAGAACAAAAGTGGACCAAGCAATGACCCCTGGGTACACCTATTCCAACCCTTCTCCAATCCGGTGAACACCCATTTACCCTAAGTGTATTTTCTATCGGTCAACCAACTCTCTTGCTACGCTAGTACATTTCTTTTCATACCATAAACCTGAATCTTTCTAACAAGCCTCGTGAGAATCCTTATGGAACACTTTCTGAAAATCCGTATGCAATACATCCCCTTTATCTATCCAATCAGTCATCACTTCAAGAAGCTCCATTAAATTTGTCAAAAATGACTTGCCTTTAACAAACTTTCTTCACCCAGAGGGTGGTGAACCTGTGGAATTCTCTACCACAGAAGGCTGTGGAGGCCAAGTCACTGAATATATTTAAGGAGATATAGATTTCTAGACACAAAAGGCATCAAGGGGTATGGGGAGAGAGCGGGAATATGGTATTGAGATAGAGGATAAGCCATGATCATATTGAATGGCGGGGCAGGCTCGAAGGGCCGAATAGCCTACTCCTGCTCCTATTTTTCTATGTTTCTAAACCCTTGCTGGCTGTCTTTGACTAACCTATGCATTTCAAAATAGTCACTAATTTTTGTCCCAAATATTGAGTTAAAGAGTTTGGCTCAACTGGCATTAGGCTAACTAGTTGTTAAGCCTGGGTGTCATATGCACCTTCCATTCTGCTGGTGTTTTTCCAGAACGAATTCCTTTTCTAAAGTTATCTCTAACAATTGTTTCATTTCCTCCATTAAAAACCCGCATTCTCACTTCCAGCATCATCTGTAAAAACCAAAGCAAAATATTTCATATTTCTGCCATACCTTCATCCTCGACAATTAGATTCCCTCCTTCAGCCAAATGGTCCCTCTCTATTCTTTTATACATTTACAAATATCCTTATATTTCTTTTTTATATTATCTGCTAGTCTTTATTTTATATTCCCTTTTAGCCCCGAACTCCCCTTTCACTTTCCTATTACACTTTCGATGGTCTTGGCTCCATTGGAAAGGCACCTGCTGTCCTCTCTCAGGGCGAGATGCCTGCTCCCCCACCACCCATTTCATCAGTGCCACACAGCCAGCTGAGCCAGGCTGCTGTAGCCCAAGGCAAGATGCTGCAGTCGGTCCCTTAAGGCCCATTGCTTCTTGATGTTGCCCACCACGGCCATCTGAAGTGTGCTCAATGAAAGTTCAGCAGCCTTCCACCTCCTAAGCTGTAGCCACTGGGGATTCACGTCGTAGGGTAGATAAACAAGCACACAAGGCAAGTACTAAGGGTTTGCACAAGGGTGAATCTTAATTCAGTAAGTTTACTGTTATGCAAAGATGAATTGAGTTGTAATAGTAATTTTTTTTTTCTAGATTTAGTGTTAATATTTGTAGTCAAGTAATGGCAAGACCCACAAGGCTGGACTACAGGAAGGCAGTCAGATTGTGGTTGTGAGGACAGTAGTTAAAAGGATAGCGGGACTGATGCTGCAGTGGGGATGGTTCAGGTGAAGCACTCTTGAATTAGCTGTTCTCCAAAAGCTCTGGCAGCTAGGGGGGGACTGGTGGTTGATGCTGCTTCTGCTCTTCTTCCTCTTCATGCTGCTTCCCTCCTCCTCAAGCACGAAAGGCAGACCTACCAGACCACCCATGAGTGAAATAAAATATTTCCAAGGCAGACAGGCAGTCCAGCACCAGCACAAAATTGTTCCCAAAACTCAGTCAGTAGTGAAATGGAGAAAATAGTCAACATCTGTCTTTTTTGGCTAACAGCCTAAAAGAATAAACCAACAACTTAATCTGTAGAGATCAGCAATCTGGGATATTCAACCTTTAGGCGCCGGTTTCACACCTGAAAAACAGGCACAGCACGATCCAATTTATAGGCCATTGTCATTTGAAGTGTGACACTTTCAAATTTAATGCCTTTGAAAGGCATGGCAGAACAGATGCATATTAGATGCAAGATTTTAAAATATAGTTGATCTCCTGTAGCATTGCTATGGACAAAAAACACTCTCTCTCTCGCTTTCTCTCTCTACCTTGAGCACATAATCTGGGCGGATGCACCAGTACTCTTGGCGGTGTGTTGTGTGGATAGGATGTTGAACTGAGGTCTTGTCTGACAGTTTTAGTGGTTCAGAAGAATATTAAAGACCCCATGGCATCATACAAAGAATAGAAGGGAGTTCTCCCAGCATCCTTGCCAACATTTCTTTCATAGCCAACATCACCAAAAAAACAAATGAATTGATCACTGATGCTAGATACTGCTGGTGGAATATAGCAGTCATGTTTGCTCATAACAAAAGTTACTATTACCGTTGCTTATGATGTTTAGTCAGAAAATGTAACTGTGATTACACCAGTTTGTCTTACAATGTTATACAATAGCATCTGTCATAGAACAATCTAATCCATCCCAAGGTCCACACATGTGAGATTCAACTAACATTGGGCCATAATTTGCAGGGCATCTAATGACATCTGTCGTTAGTTAGACTTGCCCTTGCAAGTTTAGGTTTGCAAATTGTGTGTGCTGATAATGTCACAGTGAGGGAAACCGGGCATCTAGGACCCAAGTGAACAGGGAAAGCGACTGTGTATCTCCTTAACCAATCAGATTGAAGGATTGTGAAATTAACAGCGCAAAGAATGAGAAGTGTAAATTAGAGTGGGTGAATTCCATGTCAAATCAGGTACAGAAAGAGAAACATGGCCATAACATGGTTGAGTTCCATATTCAATTAGAGGGTGAGAAGGTTGGATCTCAAACAAGCGTGCTGAGCTTGAATAAAGGAGACTATGAAGGTATGAGAGCGGAATTGATTAGAGTGGACTGGGAAAATAGATTAAAGGGTAAGACGGTACATGATCAGTGGTGTACATTTAAGGAGTTATTTTACAACTTCCAAAAAAATATATTCCGCTGAGGAATAAAGGGTGTAAAAGTAAAGATAGCCATCCGTGGCTAAGTAAAGTAATTAAGGATAGTATCCGACTAAAAACAAGGGCATATAAGGTAGCCAAATCTAGTGGGAGGATGGAAGATTGGGAAGTCTTTAAAAGACAGCAGAAAATAACTAAAAGATTGATTAAGAAAGGGAAGATAGATTATGAAAGTAAATTAGCAAAAAATATAAAAACAGACAGTAAAAGTTTCTATAGTTATATAAAAAGAAAAAGGGTGGCTAAAGTAAATGTTGGTCCCTTAGAGGATGAGACCGGGAAATTAATGGTGGGAAACATGGAGATGGCAAAAACACTGAACAATTATTTTGTATCAGTCTTTACAGTAGAGGACACTAAGAATATCCCAACACTGGACAAACAGGGGGCTCTAGGGGGGGAGGAATTAATACGATTAAAATCACTAAGGAAGTGGTACTTGGTAAAATAATGGGACTCAAGGTGGATAAATCCCCTGGACCTGATGGCTTGCATCCTAGGGTCTTGAGGGAAGTAGCGGTAGGGATTGTGGATGCATTGGTAATAATTTTCCAAAACTCACTGGACTCAGCAAAGGTCCCGGCAGATTGGAAAACTGCTAATGTAACACCCTTATTTAAAAAGGGTAGTAGGCAGAAGGCTGGAAACTATAGACCTGTTAGCCTAACATCAGTGGCTGGTAAAATGTTAGAGTCCATTATTAAGGAGACAGTAACGGGACATTTGGATAAACATAATTTAATAGGACAAACTCAGCATGGTTTCATGAAGGGGAAGTCATGTTTGACAAATTTGCTGGAGTTTTTTGAGGAAGTAACATACAGGGTGGATAAAGGGGAACCAGTGGACGTAGTGTATTTAGACTTCCAAAAGGCATTTGACAAGGTGCCACACAAAAGATTATTGCTCAAGATAAAAAAATCACGGGATTGGGGGTGATATTCTGGCGTGGGTGGAGGATTGGCTCTCTAACAGAAAGCAGAGAGTTGGGAAAAATGGTTCATTCTCAGATTGGCAACCAGTAACCAGTGGTGTTCCGCAGGGGTCAGTGCTGGGTCCCCAACTCTTTACAATCTATATTAACGATTTGGAGGAGGGGACCGAGTGTAACATATCAAAGTTTGCAGATGATACAAAGATGGGACGGAAAGTAGTGAGTGAGGAGGACATAAAAAACCTGCAAGGGGACATAGACAGGCTAAGTAAGTGGGCAGAGATTTGGCAGATGGAATACAATACTGGAAAGTGTGAGGTTATGCACTTTGGCAGGAAAAATCATAGAGCAAGTTATCTTAATGGCAAGAAACTGGAAAGTACTGTAGTACAAAGGGATCTGGGGGTCCTGGTGCACGAAACTCAAAAAGTTAGTATGCAGGTGCAGCAAGTGATCAAGAAGGCCAATAGAATGTTGGCTTTTATTGCTAGGGGGATGGAATATAAAAACAGGGAGGTATTGCTGCAGTTGTACAAGGTATTGGTGAGACCGCACCTGGAATACTGCATACAGTTTTGGTGTCCATACTTAAGAAAAGACATACTTGCTTTCGAGTCAGTACAAAGAAGGTTCACTCGGTTAATCCCGGGGATGAGGGGGCGGTCATATGAGGAGAGGTTGAGTAGATTGGGACTCTACTCATTGGAGTTCAGAAGAATGAGAGGCGATCTTATTGAAACATATAAGATTGTGAAGGGGCTTGAACGGGTGGATGCGGTGAGGATGTTCCCAATGATGGGTGAAACTAGAACTAGGGGGCATAATCTTAAAATAAGGGGCTGCTCTTTCAAAACTGAGATGAGGAGAAACTTCTTCACTCAGAGGGTGGTAGGTTTGTGGAATTTGCTGCCCCAGAAAGCTGTGGAAGCTACATCATTAAATAAATTTAAAACAGAAATAGATAGTTTCCTAGAAGTAAAGGGAATTAAGGGTTACGGGGAGCGGGCAGGAAATTGGACATGAGTCTAGGTTCGGAATGGTCATGGCCCTGTGGGTAGTGGAGTGGGCCCAGGGGCCGTGTAGCCTGGTTCTGCTCCTACTGTGTTCTAATTCTGTGTTAGATTTCAGGAGATGGTTTTATTCCTGTTCCTGGCTGGGGTGGAGATCGCCTTTACAGAAGGTAAGTACTGTAGAAAATATAGGGACAGCGTGATCTCCTGGAAGAATTTCGATCGCCTAGATGGGCCGGAGAGGAATTTCCCAGATTTTTTTCTCCCCAATTGGCCATTGGGTCTTTATCTGGTTTTTCGCCTCTCCCGGGAGATCACATGGGTTCGGGTGGATGCACAGTGATAGAAGATTTGAGGTTAGGATCAGATCAGCCATGATCTTATTGAATGGTGGAGCAGGCTCGAGGGGCCGATTGGCCTACTCCTGCTCCTATTTCTTATGTTCTTATAGAAGATAGGAGCAGGAGTAGGCCATTCGGCCCCTCGAGCCTGCTCCGCCATTCAATGCGGTCATGGCTGATCATCCAAATTCAGTACCCGGTCCCTGCTTTCTCCCCATACCCCTTGATCCCTTTAGCCTTAAGAAATATATCCAACTCCTTCTTAAATATATTTAATGTATTGGCCTCTACTGCCTTCTGTGGTAGAGAATTCCACAGGTTCACCACTCTCTGGGTGAAGAAATTCCTCCTCATTTCTGTCCTAAATGGCCTACCCCTTATCCTTAGACCCCTGGTTCTGGACTCCCTGACCATCGGGAACATCCTTCCTGCATCTGGTCTGTCCAGTCCTGTCAGAATTTTATGTTTCAATGAGATCCCCTCTCATTCTTCTAAACTCCAGCGAGTACAAGCCCAATCGTCCTAATCTCTCCTCATACGTCAATCCTGCCATCCCAGGTATCAGCCTGGTGAATCTTCGCTGAACTCCTTCCATGGCAAGAACATCCTTCCTCAGATAAGGCGACCAAAACTGCACACAATACTCAAGATGTGGTCTCACCAAGGCCCTGTACAACTGCAGCAAAACATCCTTGTTCCTGTACTCAAACCCTCTCGCTACGAAGGCCAACATACCATTTGCCTTCTTAACCGCCTGCTGCACCTGCATGCTTACCTTCAGCGACTGGTGCACAAGGACACCCAGGTCTCGTTGCACTTCCCCTTCTCCCAATCTATTGCCATTCAGATAATAATCTGCCTTCCTGTTTTTGCCACCAAAGTGGATAACCTCACATTTATCCACGTTATATTGCATCTGCCATTCTTCTGCCGAATCACCCAACCTGTCCAAATCATCCTGTAGTTTCTCGACATCCTCCTCACAGCACACACGCCCACCCAGCTTTGTGTCGTCTGCAAATTTGGAGATATATACATCTAGTTCCCTTGTCTAGATCATTTATATTGTGAATAGCTGGAATAAAGAGAGGGAAAGAAAGATTGGATTGAGAGAAAGAGAAGACAGAAATTTTACTTTTTGAAAATCGCCAACAATTAAAACCGAAAGGAATGAGAAGAGTTAATTTTCAGTGCCAGAAAGGTTGACTGGCAGTAATTAACATTTATCACGTCATTAAAAGGGTACTTCGAATTAAATGGACAATACGTAACTTTGTGGTGAATTTAGTTTGTATCTACTGCAGAAATACAGCAACTTCATCCCATTCAATGCATGTCAATGGTGAGCCAGACAGTGAGATGCCGTTTTTGTGAAGCTAATGGCAGAGCGGCGCAACTCGGACAGCAGCTTTTGAATATTTGAGTTTAACTGCACATCTGCCCCTCTGCACCATTGAGCATAAATAACAGCAAGCACCATTAGCCACACCGTTATTTTGACAGCGCATTATGGCCCAATATTTTTGCCATATTTCAGTATCATTAATTCATTCGTCGACTTTCCATGGTGCAGCTCATGGGAAGTCAAGACGAGCAATCTTCAGGCCAAGAGGAGTTAGAGGGCGATAATTGAAGTAGAGCTGAGGGATGGTTATGATGAGGTCAGTAGGGGCCTTTGAGAACAGACAGTACAGTTAGAGGTTCTGGCAGATAAAAGGTAGAACAGAATTAGGGCTGGACAGAGGAAGGTTGCAGAGTTAGAGGCTGGGAGGAAATGAGGAAGAAGGAAGTTGGATTAAAATTAGAGGCTGAGGGGAGGGGGAAATGTATTATAGGGCTGCAGGGCTAGAGATTGGAGGAGGAAGATAGTGGAGGCACAGGTTACGGCCGGGGTTGAAGGTAGCAGAAGATCAGAGGCTGGGAGAAAGGGGATGATACAGCAGAGTTATAGGCTGCAAGGGTGGTGCCCAGAGGAAGCAATAGAAAGAGCAGGATTCCCAATCGGTAACAAATCAAATCAAATCAACTTTTATTGTCATTGTTAGTGCACAAGTGCAGTACAACGAAATGTAGGCTTGCGGCTCCCGAGAGTGTACATTTGGATTAAGACATTTAAACATTCAACATACATTTGGCTTGTAGTATATTAACATAAATATAACCATAATAAAGTGCATTGGCAGGTGTGCAGGCTTTAGAGTTTATTTGTGGAGTTCAGTAGGATGACAGCCCTGGGAAAGAAGCTGTTCCTAAATCTGGTCGTACGGGTGCGAATGCATCTGTAGCGTCTCCCAGATGGCAGGAGGGCGAACAGACTGTGGCTGGGGTGGGTAGGGTCTTTGATGATGGACCGTGACCTCCGTAGACAGCGTTTATGGTATATGTGCTCTATGGTCGGTAGCCGGGTGCCAGTAATGCGTTAAACAGTTTTGACTACCCGCTGCAGGGCTTTCCGGTCATAGTAGCTACAGCTGCCATACCATACTGTGATACAGTTTGTCAGGATGCTCTCTATAATGCAGTGGTAAAAGTTAGAGAGGATCAGGGGTGACAGGTTACATCCCTTCAGCCTCCTTAGGAAATATAGGCGCTGCTGGGCCTTCTTCACCAGAGAGGTGGTGTTGAGGGACCAGGAGAGGTTTTCCGTGATGTGGGCTCCGAGGAACTTAAAACTGTCCACCCTTTCCACCACAACCCCATTGATGTGGATGGGGGTGTGACTTCCGCCTTTGGACTTCCTGAAGTCCACAATGATTTCTTTTGTTTTCTTGGTGTTAAGGGCCAGGTTGTTATCAGCGCACCACTTCACGAGATGCTGGACCACCTCCCTGTAGGCTGACTCATCGTTGTTGGTGATCTGGCCTACTACTGTGGTGTCATCCGCAAACTTGATGATGGTGTTGGAACCATTAACAGCCACAGTCGTGGGTGAAGAGGGAGTAGAGGAGGGGGCTCAGCACACATCCTTGTGGGGCCCCAGTGTTCAGGGGGGGGGGGGGGGGGGGGCGCGCGCGCGCGCGGAGGTGTGGTTACCTAATTTGACAGACTGGGGTCTGTTTGTTAGGAAGTCCAGGGTCCAGTTGCAGAGGGAAGTGTTCAGGCCAAGAGTTTGGAGGCCAGCTTGTTGGGGAGACGATAACACTTTATCCCTCCATTTTATCTGATATAGTGTGCAACGGGAGCAGGACCAAGACTCCCTGCTGGCTATGTATTGGTGGTTCTTGTTCTCGAGGGAAATTGTTTGCCTGACTTTTACTGGTCACACAATTGTTAACAAAAGAAACAATATTTTATTTTTCAGAGCTCCAACACAGCAAAATAAAATTATTCAGCACTATCTGATCATTCTTCCTACCAAAATGTAAAAGGGGCAATGTAAACGAAATGGTACAATTTTAAAGGGGGTCCAGGAACAGAGAGACCTGGGGCTGTATGTACACAAATCTTAAGGCATCAGGACAAGTTGAGAAGGCTGTTAAAAAAAAAGTGTATGGGATCCTGGCTTTATTAATTGAAGAATAGAGTAAAAAAGCAAGAAAGTTATGCTAAACCTTTATAACACTGGTTAGGCCGCAGCTGGAATACTGTGTTCAATTCTGGGCACCACACTTTAGGATGTCAAGGCCTGAGAGGGTGCAGAAGAGATTTACTAGAATGGTACCAGGGATGAGGGACTTCAGTTATGTGGAGAAGCTGGAGTTATTTTCCTTAGAGCAGAGAAGGTTTGATAGAGGTGTTCAAAATTATGAACAGTTTTGATAGAGTAAATAACGAGAAACTGTTTCCAGTGACAGAAGGGTCGGTAATCAAAGGACACAGATTTACAGTGATTGGCAAAAAAAGAGGCAACATGAGGAAACATTTTTATACACAGTGAGTTGTTGTGACCTGCAATGCATTGCCTGAAAGGGTGGTGGAAGCAGATTCAATAGTAACTTTCAAAAGAGAATTGGCCAAATACATGAAGGGAAAAAAATTACAGGGCTATGGGGAAAGAGCAGGGGAGTGGGACTAATTGGATAGCTCTACCAAAGAGCCGGCGCAGGCACTGTGATGTATCATCTATGATTCTATGATCTGAGGGGCAGGCTGTTTACAAACAGCTGGTAGGTGTTAAAAATCAGTGTGCTGGATAAGCTCACCCTGTATTGGAATAAAATTAAATACAGCTATAATAGATGTACTCAGCGTAAGATAAAATATAGCAGTGTCACAAAACCTTTAGCAATGAAACATCCATCACAGCGCCACCTAAAAACACAAAAGGTACTGCAGGTACTTATGAATTTTCAATGAAACACACACCCCTAGTACAGAGTTTAATTGCCCAGAAGTTGCTGAAAATAACGGCGTGTGAACGATGCACGCTGTTAAAAATGTGTAAATTGCCCAACAACTTGTGGCGAGGAAGAGCTACCCCATGAATTGCCACAAGCTGCTGGCCAGTTTGCATCGCTCCACTGTTAGTTTTCCAAAAACGGCATCTCGCTCTCAACATCCCAGTGATTTTCATGAAGTTGCTGCATTTGCACATTAATTGCCCATTAAACTTGCCACAGAAAGTCAAGTTGGTAGTAATTAGCAGTCTACGTACCCTTTTAACGTGATAATTGTTAATGATTGCCAGTCAACCTCTCGCCCAGAAAGTCAACAATTACAAGTGCTCTTCTGCAGCTACGTTCGCGCCCAGGTGGCCCTGGAGATGGAGCATGCAGTGTCCACCAGCACGCTTGAGGCCTTCCGTGACCAGTGGGCACTGGAGTGCATCATCACCACTGAAAATGGAATTTTAATTTAATTTGTTAAGTTTTCTTTAAGCTTTGTTTTTTTATTGGTTGTGGAAAAGGGGCACATGGTTGACTTAATAGGCAATTACTTAGGAAGAGTCAACAATTAAAGTGTGGAGTCTCACTCCTTCAGGTTGTGAATTGTTGTTGGAGATTTTAAATATATCATTTGGAAAGTAATGTCTTACTTTCCATTTTCCTTTCTCTTAATCCAATCTTTCTTTCCCTCTCTCTCTTTCTGTACTTGATTGGACATTGAATTCACCCACTCTAATCACCCTCCTTCTCCGTCTTTCCTGTTCATTCCTTAAATCGCATTGGTTAAGGAGATACACTGCCCCATTGTTCACCAAGGTCCCAGATGCCCTGTTGCCCTAACCAGGCCATTAACAGTTCACACTTCCAGCAACTTTGTGGGCGAAAATATGGTGAGCTGAAGTATGCAGGAACAAGTCTAATGAAGAGAGCACGCCGTGAGATGCCCCGCTCCAGCACATTCTGGGGCTAGGTCTTTTGGAGATACAGGCTGAAACTGACTAGCACATTCCACTCTGTTTCCCTGATCCAGCAATCCAATTATCAATAATTACACTGTGTCCTTAAAGGCACATAGATCCACCATAGCAAAATAATGTAGCAGGGCATCTAACACCATCTTGCCCTTGCACGTCTAGGTTTTTTGTATGGCAAGTTGCAGAAAGTGTGAGCTGATAACCAGATTGAAGGATTGTGAAGGAAGTGTAAATTAGAGTGGGTGAATTCAATGTCAAAGCAGGTACAGCAAGAGAAGTAAAGAGGGAACGATTGGATTGAGAAAGAAAAAAGACAAAGGAAAAGTAAAACAATTAAAACCTGATGCAATGAGACCACACACTTATAATACTTACTGTTCAGGACCCAAGAAGTTGATTGGCAGTAATTAACAATTATCACAGTTAAAAGGGTACTTGGACTTGAAATGACAACTTTCTGTGGAGAGTTTAGTTTGCATGTTGGAGCAGCAACGTTCTTCCCGAATTAAACCTGTTGTACTGCCCCAATAGATTGTTTCTTCTTATTCCCTTTGTTTTATTTAAAGTTGAAAATCAATTGTTTTTAAGTTTTCCCTTTATTTTAGTATCAGATTCAGTTTTACATTTAACATAAATGAGCATTTTAGAAAAGTAGGGAGCAATTAATGCAAATCTGAACTATCTAAATTAAAATGTTGGACAGGTGTTGCTGTAAAAAGCAGGATAGAGATTCCAATTACACCATCACAAAGTAAAACAACCATTTATCTTTCAATCCGTTTTTCTTGGATTGGGCCACTTCAGATAAATCAAAAATGAAAATCTGTCACAAAACATGTGTTTCAAAACAGAAGTCAATCATTCCCATTTCGAGGTTAGATTTTAAGAATTTACATCAGCAAAGAAAACCTCAGAACTCAAGTTGTGAACTGAATCTCTTCTCCACCCATTCTCCACTTGGCAAATGACGCTAGTAGCCCTTTGTGGCACAAGAGCTCAGTCCTGCCCTACCAGCGAGAAGGAGCCCGGTTACATGTTTCCAGTCCTAAACCTCAAAGCACTGAAGACATTTCAGGTCTCCTTTCAGCAGGAACCGTCACAAAATATGCTTCAAAGCACTGATGGAATGCAACCTAAACTCTTTCTTACACGCACACAAAAAAAAATCAGTTTCCAGGAGAAGAGACCTAATGAAATGAGTCTGCCTTTTCTGCGGCCTGGAAGCGTCCGTGTTCCAAGTTATAATAAAATGAGTCTGAGGCTGAGCGCCACGAAAACGCGTTTGGATAAACCACCGACAACCTTCTCTCCCAGAACCTTCTTCAGGGAGCCGGGTGCAGCGGCGCATGCCGGGAGTTGTAGTTGGCCGGTGACAGGCGTGACGGTGGGAGCCGGCATCCGGCTCGGCGCCGGAACTCCAACTCCCAGCACCGCTTGCGGCGGGGAGCCGCGATCTGTGAATGGCCGAACTGAGCGCCATATACAAGAGGCGAAGCTTAGCGGAGGGGGGCGGGAGCTTGGCTCCTCGGCACTGATGACAGCGGCCATTGTTTCTTTCTCCCTTTTAACTTCGCGAGGCAAACCAAATTAAAAAATACAAAAATAATGGGAAAGTTGGAGGAAATCGTGCGCATCGCGAAGAAGATGGATAAGATGGTGTCTAAGAAAAACACGGTGGGTAGAGGCTGGGCCGACGATGGAGGTGATGCCTGCCCGCCCGCCTTCCCACCCGGGCTTGTTGTGGTTGTTGATGGTTCCTCGCCGCTTGGTTGCGGGGTGACTGGCTCAGGAGCCGCTCGGACGCAGGCAGCCCAGTGCAGGGAATGATCAGGCTGCTGAAAAGCGGGAAGGAGGTGTAGGTTACTTGCGAGGCACTAACGTTAACTCTAGGGGAGGGGAAGGGGGAATGGTGAGGTTTCTGGCGCCATGCTCACGGTGTTTGTAATGTAAATAAACGCTGGGCTCCAGTGCTTCCTCTGGACCAAGCATCTGCGTTAAATTTATATTGTTCGAAGTGCTTAAAGCTGTTGAAACAAAATCTTCAGCTTTATTCCCCCCAGCCTTCAATGCCATTCGGGTCAATCTTGTTCAGTGGAACTCCATGGCGAAGACTATAGAAAATGCTGCACACAATTCCAACATCGCAGGGCATGTTTATCGAGGAAAAGCCCCAGGGCGATTGTCTTGGTTTTCATTTTGACCCTCAAAATGTATTTGGTTGACACCTCGCTAATTAAGTTTTTTTTGGGAGAGAACCAGGTTATTTTAAGGAGCTACATCGTTTGATAGTGAGGGATAAGTTCTTAGGCAGTCCCTCGGAACCGAGGATGACTTGCTTCCACATTAAAAATGAGTTCTCGGGTGACTGATTAGACCAATGCGGGACCTACAGTCTGTCACAGGTGGGGCAGACGGTGGGTGGGGTGCTTGGGTTGACGTGCGCTCCTTGCGCTGCCTGCGCTTGGCTTCCGCTTGCTCCCGGCGAAGAGACTCGAGGTGTTCGGCGCCTTCCCGGATGCTTCTCCTCCACTTTGTGCAGTCTTGGGCCAGGGATTCCCAGGTGTCGGTGGGGATGTTACACTTTTTCAAGGAGGCTTTGAGGGTGTCCTTGAAGCGTTTCCTCTGCCCTACATGAATATTAGTTTATTGAAAGTTTTTTTTCCTTTACAGATGCTGATTGACCTGTGTATTTCCATTTGTTTTGTTTTTTATTTCAGATTTCCAGTATTTGTAGTGCTTTTATCTAAAAGGTTTACTATATTAGTTGATAAAGGGGGTGTAGTCATTGAGGTTTACTATAGTTGGTAAAGGGGGTTATAGTCATAGTCATAATGGCACAGAAGGAGGCCACTTGGCCCATCGAGTCCGTGCCGACACTCTGTAGAGCAATTCAGTTAGTCCCATTCCCCCTCTCTATCCCCGTAGCCCTGCAGGTTTATTTCCCTCAAGTGCCTATCCAGTCCCCCCCTTGAAAACATCCGCTTCCACCACTTCCGTCGGCAGCGAATTCCAGGTCCTCGCCACTCACTGTGTAAAAAAGTTTTTCCTCAAGTCCCTCCCTGTATCCCTTGCCCAAAACCTTAAATCTGTGTCCCCTAGTCCTTGTACCATCAACTAGTGGGAACAGCCTTTCCCCATCTAGCCTATCCAAACCCGTCATAATCTTGTACACCTCTATCAAATCACCCCTCAACCTCCTTTGCTCTAATGAAAACAAATCCAGCTTCTCCAACCTGTCCTTTGTAGCTAAGATTCCTCCAACCCCAGAACCATTCTGGTAAATCTCCTCTGCACCCTCTCAAGGGCCTTCACATCCTTCCTAAAGTGTGGTGACCAGAACTGGACGCAATACTCCAGTTGTGGCCTAACCAGTGCTTTATAAAGGTTCAGCATAACTTCTCTACTTTTGTACTCCATACCTCTATTTATGAAGCCCAAAAATCCCATGTGCTTTGCTAACCACTCGCTCAATATGTCCCACCACTGTCGGGGACCTATGCACATTAACTCCCAGGTCCCTCTGTCCCTGCACACTCTTTAAAACTATGTCATTAAGTGTCTATTGCCTCTCCCTATTCCTTCTGTCAAAATGCATCACCTCACACTTCTCTGTATTAAATTCCATCTCCCACTTGTCTGCCCATTCTGCTAGCCTTTCTATGTCCTGTTGCAGTCGATTGGCATCATCCTCACTGTTTGCCACACCCCCAAGTTTGGTGTCATCGGCAAATTTAGAAATTGTACTCTGTATTCCAATATCCAGGTCATTTATATATATCAAAAAAGCAGTGGCCCCGGCACTGACCCTTGGGGAACACCACTGTCTACCATCCTCCAGTCTGAAAAACAGCCATTTACCACAACTCACTGTTTTTTGTCCTTAAGCTAATTCCTTATCCAAGCTGTCACTGACCCACCTATTCCAGTAGTCATTGAGATTAAATTTTGTTTCAACTTTAGTTCCTTTTTATTTAAAAAGGCAGCTTTCCAATTGGAAGAGCTATAAACTGTTGGTGTACTCTGAATTAAAAGAAGAATAAAATGTTTCTGTAAAGTGTCCATAGGAGATGAGGGTCACCGATCTTGCACTGAGACAATGTTGCCTTTATACTATGTCTTTGGCTCAAGGGTTAATGCTGTGGGCTGGTAATAATACAAAGATGACCACCTTGAGGGTGTGGGTGGATGGGAGACACCTGCAGTAAGTAATGTGTGCACTGCAACTTTGGGTAGTTACTGCTTTTTGCACATGTATCTATCTTTAAGTGGCCATTACTAGACACAGCAGTGTTGTGATTTGTAATGTCCTTCAGATCTGTTCTTTACTGCTTGGCTGCTTGGTACTGGCTCACGGGTCACTGGGATGCAGGCAGCCAAGTGCAGGGAATGATCAGGCTGCTCAAAAGTGGGGAGGGCAGCACGGTGGCATAGTGGTTAGCACTGTTGCCTCACAGCGCCAGGGACCCGGGTTCGAATCCGGCCTCAGGTGATTGTCTGTGTGGAGTTTGCACATTCTCCCCGTGTTTGCGTGGGTTTCCTCCGGGTGCTCCGGTTTCCTCCCACAGTCCAAAGATGTGCGGGTTAGGTTGATTGGCTATGATAAATTGACCCTTAGTGTTAGGGGGATTAAATACGTGGGGTTATGGGGATAGGGTGGGATATGTGTTGGTGTCGGGGTTACGGGGATCGGGTGGGATATGTGTCGGTGCAGGCTCAATGGGCCGAAATGGCCTCTATCTGCACTGTGGGGTTTCTGTGATTTCTGTGACTTGTAGGTTTTCTCCCTACAGGTGCAGACTGACTGCCATGTGTTTCCAACATTTTTAGTTGCCAGTATTTGTACTATTTCTTTTTACTTATGATTTTTCTAGTACCTGTCTGATGGTAACAAATCGGTCTTTAGGGTACAGTTGATAAAAATAGTGATGTAAATTCTCAGAGAGAGTGTGGCTTCTCAAAGCCTTCTGGCTTATACAGGAAATTTTCGTTTAACCGGAGGTTAAATGTCTGGCAAGCTCTATCTACCGGCAAAATTCAGGAGCCGTTTCCTATAAGTTTTTTTTACTTCTCGTTGCTTTTTTTTTCCAGTCAGGCTCTGCAAGGTCTCGCTGAAGCTGTTGCTAAGCTACAGAGACGCTTTTAAGCTGCGGCCAACTGTTTTGAAGCTGTTGCTAGGCAACGGTTTGTTGATTCACACGGAGCTCAAAAGCTCCGTATGTTTTAACATTAGCGCTGGTTTCTCCGGCAGTTTTGATGGGATGGCACCAGCTCGGTCCCGTCGGTGCCGGATACCAGAAAGTTTCCTGTACTACAATAACTTATTGCTCTGCTTTTCTTTTAAATCTGCAGAATGGTGCTATTGATTTATTGAAGGAACTTAAAAGCATACCCATGACGTTGGATCTGTTGCAGGTAAATAGAGATTATACCAGCACATTCTGCAATACTTTTGCCTCTTTGCCCTCATTTTCTAGACTAGCCTTGCTGGGTATGATTCCATGACTGGCAGCTCTCTGGTATCTTGCCCAGGTGGCGTTTTGAGTGTAGGTAGTGAGTGTTGACTGACGGAACTCACAGCCGAGCCCAATCTTGGCCTTGCTTGCCATCCACATATGCACACTTTCAAATAGGGGTCACTGGAATAGCAATAGTTAACAAGGTAACGAACCTGAGACTTTTTGGTCTCTGGCTTAATGCTTTCCACACATTATTGGGTGAACTCGTAAGTTTAAAAAAAACTTGCATTTACCCCGTTGTTGAAACATCTCAAAATGCTCCACTCCATGAATAGCTTTCGTAGAGCAGTGGTATATATACAAAATAATACATTTGAATTAAAGCTGAATCAGAAAGTCTTCTAAAAAGATAAGTAATGAAACTTGTATTCTACTTGACAAAATTAATATACAGTTCTATTGTGTTTTAAAAATGTAAATACAGTATTAAAGTCTCATATATTTGTCAGAAATTAATAGAACCAATTTTCCTGGAGCC
Organism: Somniosus microcephalus; assembly: GCF_052327205.1. NCBI lineage: Eukaryota > Metazoa > Chordata > Chondrichthyes > Squaliformes > Somniosidae > Somniosus > Somniosus microcephalus. Next base: position 163,235,902 of record NC_140999.1, on the reverse strand, counting down.
CATGGAAATTAGCACAATCCATGGGGAATACATTGTGCCTCAACTCACTCTGCTGCATGCTGATGTCTTCCTGGGCTAATTTGCACGTGGTGGCTATTAAGGCCTCTTATTAGATGCAGTCATTGAGGCCTCTGGTTGCTTAAAGGGGCTGAAGCAGCTTTTGGCCTTGGGAGAGCATGTGGAGAGAACAATGACACCTGAGCCTGGGGGAGCAGTATGGAAGCCTATAACCTGCAGACAAATGTCCTGGAGTGCTTCTGAGATGTGATATACATGCCAGTAAAGAAGGTCTGGTCACATACGAGCATCCTGTTTTATGACTCGGCCATTGAATAGCTGTTGCAAGAAGTAGAGCAGAGAAGGATGCCTGGTTTACCTGCCATGGAAGGAAAGCCGTGAAGGCAGTCTTATCTCCACATTGATTGAGTAGTACCTCAGTGATTCATGTAAGGGGCACTTATATCTGTTGGCTCTTGCAGACTCGCATGGTTACGGTCAAATGCACCCTATGCGCCAGCCAAACCTGTGAGATGGTAAAAACCAGGGGCATTAACTTGCTGGTCCCCAGCATCCATTGAAAAATAATGTCACTTTTCCTGGCAAATAGGGCATTGCTAATCTGGTGGATACACTTGTTGATGCAGGCAATGTCACCTCCTAAAACCTTCCACTGGCAAAACAAAATTATTTTTACTGGCATTTTGAAGAGCTATGGAGACCGGTGAACATGGCTACATGTCCTCTTTCAGGAGTGATGCGCTATCAATTACTCATAAAAGACTGAGAGTTAAGAGAGTAACTAAAGGCTTTTATTAACAAAAGAATGAAGGTCTGCCTCGAGTGGTCGACCGGTCCAGAAATACAAAGGGCTGGGGAGCAGTCACCTTTATACTAGGACTTGTGGGAGGAGTCAGCCGAGGCATGTCCAGGCATGTACACAGTGGAATACAAACAGTGGTTTACCACAAGGAGGTACTAATTTCCTACTAAACTGGAGGCTCCACAAACCTTACTCTTCTGAGAGGTCCAGGAATACCTCATTTGGTCTCTATGTTCACTCAGCTGGGTACTTCTGGGTCAGCACTTCCCTCCTTTGGTGTGGTCTCACCACCTCCACACACTCAGCTGTGCTTCCTGCTATTCCTCCTCTTCCATATAACACATGTAAAGAGGGATTGCAAAGGAGAACCCCATCCTGCACCTTGCACTGGTGTCCTCCTTAAAGGCACGAATAGCAGGGCAAATAATCAAAACAAAATGTCCTTTTAAACAACAACGCAAAGCTCTTATATCAGCTAAGTTGCTGCACCTTACTCAATCTGCAGACATGAGCCTCACAGCACTCTAACAACACTTTAAAGTTTTGCCCATGACCTTTGACATGTGTTGAATCTGGAAATCTGTTCGCAGCTCTTCATGAAGTTGTAAATGTGAAAAAATAACAAATTTGCATGGAAACACTTCCCTGAGGTGCAGCGTTAAGGGACCTTCACGTTTCATGTCCGGACGTTTGTGGGCAATTCACTGCATCGCTGCTACAAGGGCTCCTGGGGTGCTAGGGCCAGAATAATTGGCCCTTTTACATCTTCATTAATTAACTATGTAGGAATAAGGATATCTTGGTATTATATACAGCTGTTATATGTTGGGAAATATTTAATTCAAATTATTGAGACGATAGCTAAATAATAGAGCATGATAAATCAAACACTTTTCACTGATGAGGCTCTTTTTTGCAGACCAGATTAATTTCCTTATTAATGAAATATATAGGCTCGGATTTTTGGTGACAGTGACGGTGAAATGTTAGCATTTGCTGTCATTACTCCTCTGAAACTGACCGTAACTTCAGGATTTAGCGCATGCGCAGATAAACGCGGAAATCATGACGTTGCAGTCTGTCATTCACTGCTCCGCCACTGGCTGCGCTGTGGAATTCCCCGTAGCCGGCCATCAGTGAAATCATTTGACCTGATGAAAACTTAAGCTTTTCCGATCTAATTACGCTGTTAAATACCCTATTAAAAGTTAAGCCTTGTTGGAATAGGTGTAACTGGGGTTTTAATGCTGTATTGATTGCTGAATAGCCGTTCTGGGCCTGAAAAACAACTTTTATATTTGTGGAATGTCAAATTTCTCCATTATGATAGATAATTACTAGATATTTTTTTAAAATGTGAAGATTGTTTGATTTTCAGCTTCTACCTTAACCACATGTGTATGTCCCAATCTTTATTACACTCTCTGTAAAAATTTTAAAAAGAGAATTGAATCAGTGCTTTTTATTTTCTGATTTGCTGTCTGTGAAAATTCTTCAGTGTGATTGGCTGCTTAGATCACTGCTTTGCGCTGGGGATACCCTATTGACAACGATATAATCAATTTAACGTTGAGAAACCTAAAGTTTTCGCCACAGACATCACTTCGCCACTGATTGCAAATTCTGGGCCATAGTGTTTAAATTACCATGATATTTGTATTCATGAAGAATGGAGCTTTTCTTGCTATCTAGTAGCTTCAAGACTGTTGGCCTATCTGACTCCAAGGGGAGTTTACTGCTAATATGGTTTGAAAAATGCCAGTTTAAATAATCAAGTTGTTTCTGTAATTTGAAGGATTGCTATTGATTTAATATCTGCTCCTTATTCTTGTAGTCCACACGGGTTGGAATGTCTGTGAATGCTGTTAGAAAACAAAGCACAGATGAAGAAGTCACAACACTTGCCAAGTCACTCATCAAATCATGGAAAAAACTGCTAGGTAAAGTTGGGTGTTTTATTTTGTAGAAAATTGAGAACCATTTTTTGCAGTGTGCTGTAATTGTAGGCTAAGCTGACAAGCAGAATCCAGTTTACTCGTAGCCTGTAATAGCTAAACGCTGAGAGGACTGCATGATTATCTTTGATGATTTGTGTGTAGATTGTGAAAGATAGTGTATTTTAGCCAGATACAATATGTAGTCTAGATAGAATTTTTCCAAAATTTGCACTGTCGTAAGTTAGTACATTCATCATTGAATGACAGTAGAGGTCAGAAGAATTTCAGATTGTTGTAAAATCAGCTTTATGGCAAAATGGAGTCGAAAGTAAGAGTGAACAAAAAAATACAAAAATAATACAGTTTATATTTAAAAAATGTAATTTCTAGTGTGGTGACCTTCATAAATAAATAACAATTGGGTAAAAACTAACTTTTAAAGGTCATTTTGGCACTTCCATCTGTGGTCTGTTCAAGACCTGTGTTCCAGTTAGACAATTGTCTTTTTGTCCTGTCCTAGCAGCAGTGTGTACTTTTGCACTCTCATCTTAATCTGGAACTTGTCTATTTTATTGTTTTAATAAATAGACTGTACATTCATTGCACTTCATACAATCATAGAATGGTTACAGCACAGAAGGAGGCCATTTGGCCCATTGAGCTTGATGTTAATTCTGTATGTTTACAACTGTGAGACTCTTGAAGTAGTAACAAGCTCATGGTTTCCTAAGCTTATATTCCGGAGCTACAAAAAGAGCACCACATCTTTCAAGTCATCAATTCTTTTCAAAATTTGCATCATGTCTCTCCATTTTCTCCCTAACCTGGACAGATAGTTCTCTGAGCTTGTTGTCCTAGTCCAATGATCCAAGTCCAGGAGCCATTCTAGTTGCCTCCATTGTACCACTTTCAGTGTTCTTGTGTCCATGATGAGCACAACTTGTTCCATTACTCCAAATGTCAGATTACATATGTTGTGTATCATATGATACATCCTAATATTTGGTCCTGCATTATAATGATGTTTTCAACAGTTTTTCATCTATTGTACCCAAATCTTTCTGCATTATCTCCATTGTACCTTTTTAACCACTGGTACATTTATAAACAATTGAGTTTCAATGAGTTCTTGTCTGTACTTCCTGGTAGATTGCATATTTTATCTGTGATACTTTGGTAAGAGAGTTTATTAACTGAACATTGAACTAAAGGCTGCAATATCTCTGAAATTACTTATTTAGGATATGTAGCTTTAAAAGAAAATAAACTAACATGCACCGCATGTTGTGCTACTGATCTGATTTCAACCTATGGTTTCTGAGTTTGCTGATCTCAGTGGGGGTGTACAATTAATCTCAGTATTTCCAGGTTAAGGAGGCCAAAATTCACCCAGGGTTCCCTCTCCTGATTGCTAACTGTTAAATTCCTAAAGGAAAATGTGGCTGTCTGGCATGGGCAGGATCAGTGTGGCTGTGATGAACTCTGTGGGTGAACAGCCTTCAGACACCTGCCCAGTCTCTGACATGAACAATAACCACATGGGTGAAGGATTGGAGAACTGCTGCTGCTTGTACCTCAGCATAAGCCGATGGCCTTCAGGAGAGGATGAGTGATGGGAGAAAATCAGAAGGGGGGTGAGAAGAAAAGATTACTGTTAGAGATTGCACTGCATGCTGCTTAAAAGTTGGATCCATTTTTTTGTTTGTTTTTTTTTCATTTTGTGGGAAGGCATGGAGTTTCCTTGGGCTGATTTCTGACATTGTCGAACTACAGCAGCTGTGTGATGCTTGTCATGGATAGAGCGGGTGAAGCAAACCTTGCTTCCAAAAATGGCGTCTTGAAAATCTCCAGACCATTCCCAGTGGCAATCATCAGCAAACTCAGGTGAAAAGCTAAAATATAGTGCTCGCATCATTTTTAACTCCCACTGAATTGGTAGGTCCACAAGAGATGGTCAAATCTGCTGAAAGATATGGAGGTGAAAATAAGTTTTATGTAAATATAATTTAAGGTTTTGTAACGTGCAGTTGATTTTTAAATTCACACCTAGGGGGGGGATTTTAACCTAAAAAAAGGTCGGTTGGTGGCATGGAGGTAGTTAAAGTGTTAAAGGTCGGAATTCCGGCCTCAACCCGCCTACTTCCGGTTTTAACAGAGGTGGGGTGGGCAGCCAGGAGGCGGCCTGTCTATTTAAATATTATAATGAGGCTGGAGGCCTCTTCTTTAACCTTCATTTTGTGTTTAACTGTAGCTGATTGGGTTTTGCACACCTCGTAAAACTCGGCAGCTGCAGCAAGGCAAGGACTGCGACATCCAGGAAGTAAGTGCCATTACACCTACCTCCTGGATCCAGGGTCCTTGCCTAACCCACCGCCCGCGATCGGAGATCCATCACGAGGCCTCCAATCACCACTACCACCGCCCCCCCCCCCCACTCCGATCCCTCCGTGAGGGCTTCCCACCCGCCCCAGACCTCCGACCCTCTCAGTGCTGCTCTCCAGCCCCCGATCCTCTTTGGAACCCCAACCCCCTCGATCTTCTCCCAGCATGACCCCACATGATCCCTCCCTCCCTCCTCTTTGCAGCCTAGTGCCACAGGCCTACCCGCCCGGAGCCAGCAAGCCCCTCAATCTGGCTTGCTGTGGGTGGGAAATGGAGGCTTTATTCAAATCCGGCCCTGCTGTTAAAGTCGGCAGGGCCTGCGGGAAACCTGTTCTCCCGGGTTTCCCGACTGCCTCTGAGCCCCCAACCCACCTTCCCCATTAAAATTCAGCCCTTAATGTTTTAAAAATCCTTTAATAGCTATAGCATTTAAATTGTAAAGTCTGATCAGGCCTGTTTGCTCAACATGGATTCTTTTGGACATTTGAGCTTTTCATCTAAATCCCCAACCCTCCAAAAAGCTGCAACACATGTATTTGGGACAGTGATGAGTGTTTTTCCTGTGCTAGTTGTCTCATGAAGTCACTGTAATCCAAGGGTAGCTTCAGCACCCAACGGGAACATAGCATGCATTTGATGTCCAATCAGATGCAAAATGGAATGTCGGTTTCAAGTCGTTTTCCACTGACCTCCTTTGGCATCAACAATTTGCCAATTTCCTTCAAAAGGTTATGGATTTACTGGACTTGATGGGATCAACATTAATTCTGTGTTCATTTCTAAATCAATTGGATTTGAGTGGAGCCTAATATGATCATCTGAATAATGACATTCATGGTTATTTGGAGAGATAACTTTAAAAAAACATTGGCCTAGATTTTGCTGTCAAAATAATGGTGAGTCTGATGGCACTCGCTGTTATTTATGGGCAAATGGTACAGCAACTTCAGGCGAGGAGCAGATGTGTGATTAAATGTCAATATCCAAAAGTTGCTCCGCTCCATTCTGACATTTGCCTCACCATTGACTTACGTCAAATAACATTAAGTTGCTGTATTTGCACAGATACGAACTAAACTTGCTGCAGAAAGTTAAGCCTTGTCATTTCAAGCATAAATACCCTTTTAACGGTGTGATAATTGTTAATTACTACTAATCAACCTCTGGCACTGAAAATTAAGTATTACAAGTGTGGAGTCTTATTCTTTCAGGTATTAATTGTTGGTGATTTTTAAAATGTCAAATTTAAAATGTTTTAATTTATTTACTTTCCTTTCTGTCTTTTTCTTAATCCAATCTATGTAAACTAATAACTTTGAAAGTAACCAATTTGGATACTTTCATTTTACAGAAAAAATGTAACTGGACAATAGTTTTTAGCTTTACAGTAGATTTTACTGTGTTTTAATGAATTCAGTAGCATTACAGAACTGCACCATAAGATTTCTATTTCTGAAAAGTATTTCAGACAGAAAGGAAGAAACGGTTAATAACGCAAATAAAATTGCTAATCTCATGCCCCTTTTATATTACAGAACTACAAAGTAAAAGCCGTCTGTACCCAAGGTTTGCAGTGCTGTGGAATCTGCCTTATTTACATTGATAGGCAAATGGATTCTATAGCATTAATAGTAGACCATTCCAATATACAACTTTCATTTCTGGCAGCCATATTGTCCCATTGGGGATGATCTGTGGTTGGGCACTGCCAATTGCAGTATTTATATTTACTAACCATGTCAGTACTGCCCCCAGCAGTGTCTGGGAGAATAGCATCTTTAGGCAGTTCTTGGCAACTCTGGAGGCAGTAGTGCTGTTGCTGAAGTTGAGGCTGCCAAAAGGCTGTATGGCAAACTTCATCAGAAATCCTGTGTGTCTTTTTACTTTCTTTAACTATAATCACTTTTGCAGAGCTTCCTAGTGGAGCACTACGCACCCATTTTGGTGGACTGGATGTGTTGTGCTGGGAAAGTGGCAAGATGATCCTTTGTAGCATCTCCACTCCATAGTATTGAGGATATAGGGATAATAAAAACAGAATACTGCTAACACTCAGGAGGACAGTCAGAATCTGTGGAGAGAACAGAAAAGGTGTGGACCCTTCATCAGAACGAGAAGAAATTACAGATAAATAACATTTAATAAAAACAGCAGAAAAGGAAGTGTGAGGAAAATCACACGAGAGTGTTTCCCATGCTCTTTTCCTTTGTTTTGTTCCTTTTTTTAATGTTCATTTGTAATTTTATTCCTGTTCTGAAGAAGAGTCTACAACTGCTCACTGCACTGATGCTGCCCAACCTGACTGTTTCCAGCCTTTTGTGCTTTTGTTCCAGATTTACATCATCTGTATTTTTTGGCTCTCTTGTTTGTTTGAGAATAAAGAACATAAGAACATAAGAAATAGGAGCAGGAGTAGGCCAATCGGCCCCTCGAGCCTGCTCCACCATTCAATAAGATCATGGCTGATCTGATCCTAACCTCAAATCTTCTATCACTCTGCATCCACCCGAACCCATGTGATCTCCCGGGAGAGGCGAAAAACCAGATAAAGACCCAATGGCCAATTTGGGAGAAAAAAATCTGGGAAATTCCTCTCCGACCCATCTAGGCGATCGAAATTCTTCCAGGAGATCACTCTGTCCCTATATTTTCTGCAGTACTTACCTTCTGTAAAGGCGATCTCCACCCCAGCCAGGAACAGGAATAAAACCATCTCCTGAAATCTAACAGAATTAGAACACAGTAGGAGCAGAACAAGGCTACACGGCCCCTGGGCCCGCTCCACTACCCACAGGGCCATGACCATTCCGAACCCAGACTCATGTCCAATTTCCTGCCCGCTCCCCGTAACCCTTTATTCCCTTTACTTCTAGGAAACTATCTATTTCTGTTTTAAATTTATTTAATGATGTAGCTTCCACAGCTTTCTGGGGCAGCAAATTCCACAAACCTACCACCCTCTGAGTGAAGAAGTTTCTCCTCATCTCAGTTTTGAATGAGCAGCCCCTTATTTTAAGATTATGCCCCCTAGTTCTAGTTTCACCCATCATTGGGAACATCCTCACCGCATCCACCCGATCAAGCCCCTTCACAATCTTATATGTTTCAATAAGATCGCCTCTCATTCTTCTGAACTCCAATGAGTAGAGTCCCAATCTACTCAACCTCTCCTCATATGACCACCCCCTCATCCCCGGGATTAACCGAGTGAACCTTCTTTGTACTGACTCGAGAGCAAGTATGTCTTTTCTTAAGTATGGACACCAAAACTGTATGCAGTATTCCAGGTGCGGCCTCACCAATACCTTGTACAACTGCAGCAATACCTCCCTGTTTTTATATTCCAACCCCCTAGCAATAAAAGCCAACATTCCATTGGCCTTCTTGATCACTTGCTGCACCTGCATACTAACTTTTTGAGTTTCGTGCACCAGGACCCCCAGATCCCTTTGTACTACAGTACTTTCCAGTTTCTTGCCATTAAGATAATAACTTGCTCTATGATTTTTCCTGCCAAAGTGCATAACCTCACACTTTCCAGTATTGTATTCCATCTGCCAAATCTCTGCCCACTTACTTAGCCTGTCTATGTCCCTTTGCAGGTTTTTTATGTCCTCCTCACTCACTACTTTCCGTCCCATCTTTGTATCATCTGCAAACTTTGATATGTTACACTCGGTCCCCTCCTCCAAATCGTTAATGTAGATTGTAAAGAGTTGGGGACCCAGCACTGACCCCTGCGGAACACCACTAGTTACTGGTTGCCAATCTGAGAACGAACCATTTATCCCAACTCTCTGCTTTCTGTTAGAGAGCCAATCCTCCACCCATGCCAGAATATTACCCCCAATCCCGTGATTTTTTATCTTGAGCAATAATCTTTTGTGTGGCACCTTGTCAAATGCCTTTTGGAAGTCTAAATACACTACGTCCACTGGTTCCCCTTTATCCACCCTGTATGTTACTTCCTCAAAAAACTCCAGCAAATTTGTTAAACATGATTTCCCCTTCATGAAACCATGCTGAGTTTGCCCTATTAAATTATGTTTATCCAAATGTCCCGTTACTGTCTCCTTAATAATGGACTCTAACATTTTACCAGCCACTGATGTTAGGCTAACAGGTCTATAGTTTCCAGCCTTCTGCCTACTACCCTTTTTAAATAAGGGTGTTACATTAGCAGTTTTCCAATCTGCCGGGACCTTTGCTGAGTCCAGTGAGTTTTGGAAAATTATTACCAATGCATCCACAATCCCTACCGCTACTTCCCTCAAGACCCTGGGATGCAAGCCATCAGGTCCAGGGGATTTATCCGCCTTGAGTCCCATTATTTTACCAAGTACCACTTCCTTAGTGATTTTAATTGTATTTAGTTCCTCCCCCCCTAGAGCCCCCTGTTTGTCCAGTGTTGGGATATTCTTAGTGTCCTCTACTGTAAAGACTGATACAAAATAATTGTTCAGTGTTTTTGCCATCTCCATGTTTCCCACCATTAATTTCCCGGTCTCATCCTCTAAGGGACCAACATTTACTTTAGCCACCCTTTTTCTTTTTATATAACTATAGAAACTTTTACGTCTGTTTTTATATTTTTTGCTAATTTACTTTCATAATCTATCTTCCCTTTCTTAATCAATCTTTTTGTTATTTTTTGCTGTCTTTTAAAGACTTCCCAATCTTCCATCCTCCCACTAGATTTGGCTACCTTATATGCCCTTGTTTTTAGTCGGATACTATCCTTAATTACTTTACTTAGCCACGGATGGCTATCTTTTCTTTTACACCCTTTTTTCCTCAGTGGAATATATTTTTCTTGGAAGTTGTAAAATAACTCCTTAAATGTACACCACTGGTCATGTACCGTCTTACCCTTTAATCTATTTTCCCAGTCCACTCTAATTAATTCCGCTCTCATACCTTCATAGTCTCCTTTATTCAAGCTCAGCACGCTTGTTTGAGATCCAACCTTCTCACCCTCTAATTGAATATGGAACTCAACCATGTTATGGTCACTCATTCCAAGGGGATCCTTTACTAGGACATTTTTAATTAATCCTGTCTCATTACACAGGACCAAATCTAAGGTTGCTTGCCCCCTGGTCGGTTCAGTTACATACTGCTCAAGAAACCCATCCCTAATACACTCAATGAACTCTTCCTCAAGGCTGCTCTGCCCAATTTGATTTGTCCAGTTAATATGATAATTAAAATCCCCCATAATTATAGCTGTTCCCTTATTACAAGCCTCAACTATTTCCTGATTAATACTCCGTCCAACAGAGTTGCAACTGTTCGGAGGCCTATAGACTACACCCACTAGTGTTTTTTTCCCCTTATTATTCCTTACCTCCACCCAAACTGTTTCACTATCCTGCTCCTTTGACCCAATATCATTTCTCTGTATTATAGTGATTCCTTCCTTTATTAACATAGCCACCCCACCTCCTCTCCCTTCCTGCCTGTCCTTCCTGATTGTTAAATAACCTGGTAAAGGGATTGTTTTGCTGACTGACTGTTTACAGACTGAAGTTATTCTGGTTTTTTTTATCCTCTGCAATTGCCGAATTGATGGGTACTTTTGTGCACTGAGGTAATGCTTACTATTGCCTGCTTTTGGATTACCAAAACTCAGCCAGCAGATGAGACATAAGTCCTTCACACATTGAGCTGGAATGAAACCTCGGTCCTGGTGGTAAAGAGTAATACATTAACTAGTTTTGTTCTCTTTCACCTGACATATTACCATTAGCACTATGTTTTCACCCATCCCTAGGACCAAGCTCGTATCTTTCCACCCTCCTGATATCACTGAATTAAAATTAGTTTATGTGCAGGGCTGACTGTTCTCTCTAATAGAGATTACTAACAGGTTACCTTTAACTGTAAGTCTGAAATAAGCCATAAAAGCAAAATTTTTGTGAACTTATTGGTCCAGACTTTCCTGCAACGGCGAAATGGGCGACATGGACCATAAATTTCCTCATCTAGTGCGCCAATCTCAATGTTGATAACCGTACTCCATATTTTTCTGCCTTTCTAATTAGAATACACTGCCATTGTACTTTCCATCACTTCATAGATTAATTATATTTTTGAATTCTGATCGACCAAATGAAACATTTTGAAAATAATTGAGTCAGAGTTCTTTTTAGTTTTTTTTTGAGCACTAAAACGTCAAAAGAAAAAAGGATTAGATAACCATGGCTATGAGTAAACGTTTGCTCTTTCCGCTGACATTTGTATAGCCGTAAGGAGTCGATAGCACTGCTCTATAGAACGCTTAAATAATAACTTTGTTTTAGTTAAATATTTCGGGCTTTCCACAAGTGTGTGTTGTTAGAACCTTTGCAGGAATGATTGGGCGAGAATACCTGGCCCTTTCCAGCTGCCGAAGGCTCTTGCTGACAAATCAGTTAGTTTTTATTCTGTTTCTGTGACACACAACTCTGATGGATTAATGCACGTGACCATTTTGTCAAAAGAATCTCTCATTAGATGCTGAATATTGTTGCTAACAGAAGTACTGATTCAGAGATTCTTTTAGATCGGCCCCCTGGCGTCTTTCCATGCTCTCACTCCTTCCCCAGGGCTGCTTACACAGTTAGAGTTTTAAGTTCCCTACAGTTTGTTTTTCTTGGGTTGCACACTGTTCAAGTTGGTCAAATCTTGCTCATTTTTAGAATAAACAGATGGCAATAGATTTAATATAACATTTTCTTTTACTTTATACATTTCAGTAATCATTATCTGCATCAGTATCTCTGACCAGAATCTTTATTTTGGAACTTGTCAATTGAAAATGTTTTTGATTGCATTATTGTGTTGTTTGAATGTTGGAATGTTACACGTATCTTAATAATAAGTAAGTTTCCATTATGTTGCTTCTCCTTCCTGGCTTCTTGACCTTCACATTCAATTTAAGGTTCATTTATAAATGCAGTTGACGGCAATGAAAATCAAACTGCAATTTAATCTTAAAATGACAAATTAAATGGTAATTGGATGCATTCGGATTTAATCAAACATTCATCAATTTGACCAATCAGATTATCGCAATTGAACAACCACATCCAAAGACGTAGAGTGTTGATGAAATAATTACATGAGTTTGAACAAATGATTGATTAGTGACATATTTACAATCCTCACCTACAAGAATCCCAGGAATGAGATCAATTGCTTTCAAAAAATGAAATAAGATTAGGTTTCTCTTACTTGTTAGATTTCCCCAAACATGTCCCAATCAATATCCCGATCTGCAAAAACATTTCAGCACATAATTTAAATGCAATCAGAGAATGCACCCTTTAATCATGCCGCTGTCAAGCCACTTAAACCATTATTTTTCAGTCTAAATGGCAGCGGCCTGAAAATTGGTTTAAATGCAGGAAAATGGTGATCACCATTGATTTTAACGGGTGAGGTGGAATGGAGCGGTGGTGAAGTTCTGGAGCAGCATAGAGGGTCCCAGGAAATCTTGGTGTGGCATAAGATCTGGCATGTGTCACGTATACCATAATTTTCTGGGAAATCTGTGCCATAGTAATGATGTATACCGTAGTTGCGTCACTACTGCGGCGCAAGTTATCGGGAAATTGTGATCTGATCTGTTCAATCGGTGTATAATTATGCTACTAGTGTAGCGTGTAAAATAAGAGCATTTATTAACACAGTTTCTGCTGGCGTATGGACTTCCTTATATTTTATTGGAGTAGACGATAATGAAAACGTTTTTGAACTTCACTTTACAGGAAATTGGGAGTTTCAGTATAATTTAGGTATTCATTTTCAATGGGATTAAATAAAAGTAATTATTTTTAATATTTTATACTGACTGCTACAAGGGTTATCATTTTAAATGTAAATGCTTAACATCAGGTTATTTTCACATTTTGATATTTGATCATCCTAATGAGGTCTAATGTATAATGATTTGAATGATTGTGTCCATGTCATAATAAAGTCATATGCTGAATGGGAAAGGTAAAGGAAAGCATTGCATTAAACCACTACAAACAGAAAAAAAGCAAGAGTGAGACAACTGGTCAAAAGTGAAAACGAATGAGAGACAAGTGAAAGCCAATTTAAGAAAAACAACAAATATTATGCTTCTTGCAAGTTGAAGAGTATGAAAGATGCGCTAGAAAAGCTTTCCATATGTGGGAACAGCATTCAGGTCTTGGATGGACTTGAGCTTTATGGAGTTAGGGTCTTTGACACTAAACAGGTTCGGAGAAGGTGCAGAGGAGATTTACCAGGATGTTACCTGGGCTGGAGCACTTCAGCTATGAAGAAAGACTGGACAGGCTGGGGTTGTTTTCCTTGGCGCAGAGAAGGCTGAGGGGGGACCTGATTGAGGTGTACAAAATTATGAGGGGCATAGATAGGATGGATAGACAGGAACTTTTCCCCTTAGTAGAGGGGTCAATAACAAGGAGGCATAGATTCAAGGTAAGGGGCAGGAGGTTTAGAGGGGATTTGAGGAAAAACTTTTTCACCCAGAGGGTGGTTGGAATCTGGAACTCACTGCCTGAAAGGGTGGTAGAGGCAGGAACCCTCACAACATTCAAGAAGCATTTGGATGAGCACTTGAAATGCCATAGCATACCAGGCTACGGACCAAATGCTGGAAAATGGGATTAGATTAGATAGGGCTTGATGGCCGGCGCGGACGCGATGGGCCGAAGGGCCTCTTTCTGTGCTGTATAACTCTATGGGGGAGAAATTTGGTTGTTAGCGCCACCAATTAACGCCTAAAGAGACCGAGAAGTGGGGCGCTAGCCAATTTCCGGGCGGGTGCAAGGCGCCTAGCGCGCCTCGCCCCATATTGAGCACGCATTTAGCGCCGGCACTAAATCTTAGCGCCCGCTCATGGGCGCAGGCTGATTATGACGTAATTTGAGGGTGCAATGCCTTTTGGGCGCCCCGGACCGGAAATTCAGTGGCGCCCCCCTCCGTAGCGCCTGGCGCTAATAGTGACAGCTTACCTGGACCTTACCAAGTCGCTCTCAGGCTGGAGGAGCGTTATTTAAAGGGGACTGGTGTGGTTTAAAAGCGGCAGCCATTTTTGAAGCACAACTTCCTTGAGAGCTACAAAGAGTTGCTGAGCTGCACACTGAGAGCCATTTGACCACTGAGCCAGCGCAGGCAGACGATCTTCAGCCTTCTGACCGTCACCTTGCTGTTGGTGAGCCTTGACAACGGGGAACCTTCCTGTGGGCACTTATTATGGGGGCTGCATTGAAGGGGAACGTCCTGCTGCTGAATCATCTGGAAAGGGCACTGAGACGCTGGGAGAGGGGGGCGGGCATGGCCAGACGGAGGAGGGCCAACAGACGTCGCCACAGCAGACCTTACGCTGGCAGGGTTTTCCGACAGCAGTTTTCCTACATGAAGATGCCGGAGGAGTAGTGTGTCAGAAGGCTGTGATTTAGAAAGGAGGTGGTGACTGAGCTGTGCCAGCTGCTTCAGCCAGATCTGCAGCCTCAGATAAGGTGCAGGACATCTCTGTCGGTGGCTGAGAAGATGCCTGCTGGCCTGAACTTCTACGCGAGCGGCTCTTCTCAGGCTGCGTGTCAGAGGCTGATCAGAAGTAGCTTCTAGGCCCCACTCACGGAATGCTTGCTGCCATTCCAAGAACAGGAGTGGAACCGGTCTGATACCCCCAAGCCTGTGAAGGGCAAGATGCATGTAAATAGAAGGCATAGCCATTGTAAATGAAGAAAGTGTTTCATTACACAAAATGTGGTTCCTTCAAACATGAGAAAGCTATGGCAACTTGCCTCTCACACCCGGGAGACTGTCCAAAACATAAATCACATTCCGACCATCTTCCTTGGCCTTGATTCCACTGCGCCAACCAAAGCATCCAATGCCCCATCAGTGAGGCGTTCCGCCCTCTGCCTCACCCTTTCCATGTCTTGCTAGGCTGGTGCGCCACAGGTAGGCTCCTACCGCTTTGAAGGCCTACAAGGCAGTGAGTGTGTCTTGTGATGCCAATTGACCTGCCCCTTTAAGAGCTGGCCGGCGCCAGTGTGTCTCAGGGAAAGTGATTATTGATAGCACCCTCGCTGCGCCCCGCCGCCGCGAAATTGGGTTGCGCCGCCGGGTTAGCGCCTTAAGAGTAGCGTGCAGCGCCTGATTTAGCGCCGCAATCACCTTTGGGGCGCTGCAACCCAATAGGTGGCGCTAAATTGCGCCTGGCGCTAAACTTTGCGCATCGCCAGGACTAGCGCACCAAACGCGGTTATACCGAATTTCTAGGTCCATGACTCTTGTAAGGTAACTTGGAGGGCCCAACAGAATACTTGCATAAATACTTGGATTTTATTATAGCTAAAGTGATTATAAAATTTAGTTATAAGCATAAAACTTTTAGATGAACTCCTCTGGCTATATTTAAGTGGCTGATTTCCAGCAGCTAAATTGTTACTGCTGTGAAGTGAATAATTTGATTCACTTGCAATCTATCAATTAAGAATTCTCAGTTGGATAGGGTATTACATATTTCTACATTTTGCAAATTGTGAACTATTTCACAGTTACTGTACTTTTAGCATGCTGTGTGTTAGCTAATCATTGAAATATTCTGTAGCAGATTATAAGGTAAGTTACTTGATTTAAAGGGTGCATTGTAGTAAATATGTATTTGGAACATAAAGAAAAACCTAGATGGAGTGCTTTCAGTATTAAATACTCCTCTCATTTTATTTAAAAAAACAATCTTGATAGCTTCAATTTAATCAGTCATTTATGCTCTCAAAGGCCTGTCATTTTGCGAGCTCTTGCACTCAAAGCTGTTTTGTTTTTACAAAGGTTATGGGTCTAGTTTGAGTGCAATTTCATTGATTTTGGAAGTCAATACTTTGTATTGGCCTGGTTGTTGACCTGAAGCTACTTGAGATAGGAATAGTTATATATTTGACTGGTAGTATTGAGTTTTTAATTAGGTACATGGGAATTGCTGTATGTTAAAATATAATTTCCCTAGGCTTTTTTTCTTCTTTAACAAAAATTTACAACTACATTTTTTTCCAGATATTAATAGGTGGTAAATGCCTTTGAATA
Organism: Somniosus microcephalus; assembly: GCF_052327205.1. Taxonomy (NCBI): domain Eukaryota; kingdom Metazoa; phylum Chordata; class Chondrichthyes; order Squaliformes; family Somniosidae; genus Somniosus; species Somniosus microcephalus. The sequence goes on along the minus strand of NC_140999.1, from coordinate 163,219,696 downwards.
TTTGGTTTTAGCAGTCCACTTTGTTGATTTACATATGATCAGGGCACAGATTTAGTGGAAGAAGCATTTAACCTTTTGACACTTTGTGACTATATGGTTGTGATCATCTTGAACTCAGTAATTGTAGATATATGAAATGGATGATATGGTAATTTCAAAGTGCTGTAGTTAATGTTTGTCTAAATTAATGCTTTGCAGATGGCCCGGCAGGAGACAAAGATGCTGAAGACAAGAAAAAGGAATGTTCAACTTCCTCAAACAGTTCAGACTCAACAGAGCAAAGGTCATTTTTGGAGCATTTTTTAACATTCAATTAAATGCCCATAATACATAAATTCCACTAAACTGAACAGCTCCTTTATATATCTCCCTTCAGGTAATTTCTCTGACTTGGAGTGTGACCAGGCACCTGCCAATGCTGCCCCATAATCAACTATTAGAGGTTCAAGGGCAATGATTCACATTATTAAAGCTGATAAAGTACCAGCTTTGGCTCCAGAATTGACGAACTCTTTTCCTGTATGTTGTCGGTTTGTTTCCTTGGAGTAATCTCCAAGAATCCAAGTGTCTCAACACGTCACAAAAGTAAATGTGGTACTAACTCGATTGCATTATAAGAACATAAGAATTAGGTGCAGGAGTAAGTCATACGGCCCCTCAAGCCTGTTCCGCCGTTCAATAAGATCATGGCTGATCTTCGATCTCAGTGGACAGGTGTCTGATTGAGTGCCTTCTACTCTGAACAAAGAAAACATTGATTGCAGGGATGATGATCTACTCATATGAAGCCGAATTGGCTATTTTCTCTTTTTAGTTCCTCAGCACACTAGAAGTTTCATTTTGGGACTATGCCTCGGCCTCTGATTTGCACATTGGGTCCACTTATCCAAATACTAGGTTTTCTCATTCAAAACCAATTAATTGTCTAGAATGTTGAGTATTGAGGAATTTTGAAAGATGCAAAGAACATTCAAACATAACTTGGTTACGTTGAGGAATGAGACTAATTACAAATTTGATGTGTAACCATTAACTAGTATGAAAAAAGCAGATAATTTAAATTACAGGAAACTTTTTTTTATCCGGCACGGACGGGACCGACGTGCCGGTTCATCAAAAATTCCGGATAACCGAAAGCTATAGTAAAAAAGATACGGAGCTGAGAGCTCCATATAAAGCAACAAATCCTGTTGCTTAGCAACAGGTTCAAAACAATGGCCACAAGTTGCAAGCGTCTCTAGCTTAGCAACAGCTGCAGCCACACCCTTGCACAGCAACACATGGAGGAAGGCAAGTAATAAAAGTTACCTGAACCTACTCCTGAATTCACAGAAATCACAGAAACCCCACAGTGCAGATAGAGGCCATTTCGGCCCATCGAGCCTGCACCGACACATATCCCACCCTATCCCCGTAACCCCACGTATTTAATCCCCCTAGCACTAAGGGTCAAATCATAGCCAATCAACCTAACCTGCACATCTTTGGACTGTGGGAGGAAACCAGAGCACCCGGAGGAAACCCACGCAAACACGGGGAGAATGTGCAAACTCCACACAGACAGTCACCCGAGGCTGGATTCGAACCCAGGCCCCTGGCGCTGTGAGGCAACAGTGCTAACCACTATGCCACCGTGCTGCCGGTTAACCGACATTTCTGGTTATTTAGGTGCTGGTTAATCGAAAGTTTCCTGTACCTTGAACTAAAATCATGGTTCATAAGCAGATCTAAATGTTTCTCTCTTACACAGTCGATCTTGTATATTTGGTATAACATGCCAATGGAATAATTTTCTACATGGAAGTTCACAAATCAGCAATTCTTTTCTTGGTTAGAACAGCAAAAAAAATGGTAGTTACTGAAAACTAATCACACCTAAATCACTTAATTTCCTGTGTTCCCCAGTTTCACAAACACTAATGTAAGAGGTTAACGAAATATGTACCTGCAGTAATCTAAATAATATGTTTTATAAATGCTTATGTAACTAAATATGAAAACTCTTAATATTTTTGATGTTTTAGATATTTGCTGATTTGCACGGAAAGAGGATGGTATCCTATAAACCAGACCAGTACTGGCTGCACATCCTTTGAAGATGGGTGTTTTTACTGAATATAAACAACCCAATTAACAAAACCTCCATCTCTTGTAGCTCTAGTAAGAGACAAGAACCAAGGACGCCCACTACTCCAAGGATGACCACATTTCCACCAATTCCTGTTACAAGTGATACTGTCCGCAACAAGTGTAGAGAATTGATGTCGGCTGCTCTCCAAACAGACAGTGAGTAAATTATACAGTAAACTCTTCTTCTATGACTTCAAGTGAAGCTGCCAAATCTCCTTCATTGCTAAAGCTGCCTCTAAGAAGTCTGTTTTTCTCTCTTGTTCCAACAATTCATTTGTCCTCAAATACTCCTGTATCTGAGGAGGCTCTTCAAGATCCTGCACAGGACACAAGAAAAAAATTGTCATATAATAGACAACTCTAGCTTCCAATCCCTCTTTTCTGTCAAAAGCTTTTCTTGCCTTTATTATCAATACTACTGAAAGCAATTCTCCTTTGAACTTTCCTGTCTCAACTCTGAATGTAGCTTCCCTGCTTCCCAGGTGTGTTGAAATCGAGACTTATTGCACAGTCTTCTAATCTTAACTCATTTATTCCCTGAGCCTCAAAACCATTTCTACAGTCTTCAGGCTAAGTGTCAGTTTGGTTCAGTAGTAGCACTCTCTCCTCTGAGTCAACAGGTCATGAGTTCAAGCCCCATTCCAGAGACTTGAGAACATAATCAATGCAGTACCTGTCGAAGGTGTCGTCTTTGAATGAGATTTTAAACCGAGGCCCCTCTGCTCCCTCGGGTGGATATAAAAGGCCACATGTCACTATTCAAAGAAGAGCAGGGGAGTTCTGTATCCTGACTAACCCTCAACCAACTCCACTAAAATAAAAACATTATCTGGTCATTTAACTCTGCTGTTTGTAAGACCTTACTGTGTGCAAATTGACTACTGTGTTTACATAAGAACATAAGAAATAGGAGCAGGAGTAGGCCAATCGGCCCTTCATGTCTGCTCCATCACTCATTAAGATCATGGCTGATCTTCTACCTCAACTCCACTTTCCTGCACTATCCCCATATCCCTTGATTCCCTTAATATCCAAAAATCTATCGATCTCTGCCTTGAATATACTCAAAGACTGAGCATCCACAGCCCTCTGGGGTAGAGAATTCCAAAGATTCACCACCCTCTGAGTGAAGAAATTTCTCCTTATCTCAGTCCTAAATGGCCGACCCCTTATTCTGAGAGTATGACCCCTGGTTCTGGACTCCCCAGCCAGGGGAAACATCCTCCCTTGTATCTACCCCGTCAAACCCTGTAAGAATTTTGTATGTTTCAATGAGATCACCTCTCATTCTTCTAAACTCTAGAGAACCTAGGCCTAGTCTACTCAATTGCTCCTCATAGGACAATCCCCCCATCCAAGGAATCAGTCTGGTGAACCTTCGTTGCACTCCTCCATGGCAAGTATCCTTAGATAAGGAGCACAAAACTGTACACCATACTCGAGGCCCTATATAATTGCAGTAAGACATCTTTACTCATATTCAAATCCTTTTGTAATAAGGGCCAACATACCATTTGCTTTCCTAATTGCTTGCTGTACCTGCATATTAACTTTCAGTGATTCGTGTACCAGGACACCCAGGTCCATCTGAACACCAACATTTCCTAATCTCTCACCATTTAAAAAATACTCTGCTTTTTTATTTTTCCTACCAAAGTGGATAACTTTACATTTCTCCACATTATATTCTATTTGCCATGTTCTTGCCCACTCGCTTAACCTGTCTGCAGCCTCTTTGCATCCTCCTCACAACTTACATTCCCACCTAGCTTTGTATCATCAGCAAACTTGGATACATTGCATTTGGTCCCCTCATCTAAATCATTGATATAGATTGTAATTAGCTGAGGCCCAAGCACTGATCCTTGTGGTACCCCACTAGTTACAGCCTGCCAACCTGAAAATGACCCATTTATTCCTACTCTCTGTTTTCTGCCCATTAACCTACCCTCAATCCATGCTAGTATATTACCCCCAATCCCATGAGCCCAAATTTTCTTTAATAACCTCTTGTGTGGCACCTTATTGAATACCTTCTGAAAATCCAAATACACTGGTTCCCCCTTATCTATCCTGCTAGTTACAACCTCAAAAAACTCTTAACAGATTTGTCAAACACGATTTCCCTTTCATAAATCTGTGTTGACTCTGCCCAATCCTATTATTACTATTTATTAAGTGCCCTGTTACTGTGTCCTTAATAATTGATTCTAGCATTTTTCCTACTACTGATGTCAGGCTAACTGGTCTATAATTCCCCGTTTTCTCTGTCTCTCCTTTCTTGAATAGTGGGGTTACATTTGCTACCTTCCAATCCGTGGGAACCATTCCAGAATCTGTGGAATTTTGGAAGATGACAATCAATGCATCCACTATCTCTATAGCCACCACTTTTAAAATCCTAGGATGTAGGCCATTAAGTTCAGGGGATTTATAGGCTTTCAGTCCCATTAATTTCTCCAGTACTATTTCCTTACTAATACTAATTTCTTTTGGTTTCTCATTCTCGCTAGACCCTTGGTTCTCCTGTTTCCGGAATGTTTTTTGCATCTTCTTTCATGAATTTCTCTGCCATTTTCTTGTTCCCCATTATAATTTCTCCTGTCTCAGCTTGTAAGGGACCCACATTTACTTTTCCAATCTTTTCCTTTTTACATACCTATATAGAAGCTTTTACAGTCTGTTTTTATTTCTCTTGCTAGTTTACTCTCATTCTATTTTCCCTTTCTTTATCAATTTCTTGGTCCTCCTTTGCTGAATTCTAAAATCCTTCCAATCCTCAGGATATTACTGGCAACACTATAAGCCTCTTCCTTTAATCTAATACTGTCTGTAATTTCTCTTGTTAGACACGTTGGACCATTTTTCCCGTGGTGTTTTTATTCTCAAAGGGAATGTATATTCATTGCGAATTATGAATTATTTCTTTAAATGTTTGCCATTGCTTTTCTACTGTCATATCTTTTAATCTAGTTTCCCAACCTACCTTAGCCAACTCGCCTTTCATACCTACGTAGTTTGCTTTGTTCAGGTGTAAGTCCCTAGTTTCAGACTTAACTAAATCACTCTCAAACTCAACTAAATCACTCTCAAACTCAACATAACATTTTATCATATGATCACTGCTCCCCAGAGGCTCATTTTCTACAAGGTTATTAATTAACCCTGTCTCATTGCACAATACTAGATCTAAACTAGCCAATTCCCTTGTAGGTTCCTTGACATACTGATGTAGAAAACTATCTTGAATGCATTCCATGAACTCTTCCTCTGCACTATTTCTGCAAATTTGGTTTGCCCAGTCTATATGAAAGGTCAAGTCCCCCATGGTTACTGTATTACCCTTGTTACATGCATCTCTAATTTCCTGACTTACACTCTGCCTGACATTACAACCACTGATAGGGGGCCTATAGGCTACTCCCACTAGCGTATTCTGCCCCTGTTGTTTCTTAGCTCCACCCAAACTGATTCTACATTTTGTTTTTCGAGGCAAGATCCTTTCTCTCTACTGTCTTTATTCCCTCCTTTATTATCCGGGCTACCCCCCCTCCTTTTCCATTCTGCCAGTCTCTTCTAAAAGTCAAATATCCTGCAATATTTAGTTCCGAACCTTGGTCACTCTGCAACCACGTCTCTGTAATGACTATTAAATCAAACCCATTTATTTCTATCTGCGCTATTAATTCGTCTATTTTGTTGTGAATGCTTCGTGCATTCAAATATAGTAACTTTAGCTTTAACTTTTTTCTATTTTTCCCTGTTCCTTGCATTGCAACAGTGGTTGCATTTCAAAAGTACTTCATTTGCTGTGAAGCACTTTGGGACATCCTGAGGATATGGGAGGTGCTATATAAATGCAGCTTCTTTCTATCTAAAAAGAGGAGCAGGAGATAATCTCGGTGTCCTGTCCAACATTCCTTCCTCAACAAACTGTACCCAAAACACAAGAATCGGGCATTCAACTCATTCCTTGTTTGTCGGACTTGCTGTGCACAGATTGGCAGTTGAATTTACTTAAATAATAAGTGACTCAATTTTAAAAGTAATTAATTAGGTGTGAAGCTATTTTGGATGTTTGAGGATGTGATGAGGCTCTATATAAATGTAAGTTTTTTACATTTCAACCCCGAGTTGCCCGTACCCTACTTGCTAGTTCTAGATTTTTTTTATTTTTACCTCTTCCACCATGATAATGACCTGCTTTATTAGCCTTGGCCTTTCATCTCAATAAAAATGGACATTATGCATGACTTGACACACAAGATGTAATTTCTTACCCCATCTTCCCCAAAAGTTATTTTCTCTGTCTAACTCGTTAATTTCCTCAATCTCAAAATTATGAGACTATCTTCCCTGGGTATGTACTATTTACAGCAGCAAGGGAGAGTGGGTGAGCTGCTGTGAAACTTCCACTAATGGCCTGTTGAGTTCGTAACTGTGAGGCATCGGAACAGTTTGGTGGTGTTTCGCCCATTAATTTTACTGCCCATATAGGGGAACACAGAGCCTCCGCTTGGTTCCTTCCCATGGTGACTCACGCTGCTGTTATAAGCAACTCAGTAGTGTAGGGCAAATAACTTCTATTATACAGTTGGTCCGAAGGTATTGTACCACAATTTATCCAGTAATTTTGCTTTGGTGTAACTCCATTGTCTGCATTTCTAAAGAGCATATTTTAACATACCTCCTGGTCAATGACCGAATACAAAATCATAGTAAATAAATACAATTTTTTCACCAAATGGGTACCAATTACTAGTATGTGAATGGAGCAATGTTACATAGAATGTACAGCACAGAAACAGGCCCAACTGGTCCATGCCAATGTTTATGCGCCACATGTGCCTCTTCCTACCCCTCTTCATCTAACCCTATCAGCATAACCTTCTATTCCTTTCTCATGCGATTATCTAGCTTCCCCTTAAATGCATCTATGCTATTTGCCTCGACTAAACAAATCTAAATATACTTAACTAGCTGAAGTGCCCGGCGGTGCCGAGGCTTTTTCGAGGGCATGTTGTTGTTGGAAGAGAGAGAGAGAGCGACCGGGGGGAAGAGAGAGAGCGACCGGGGGGAAGAGAGAGAGCGACCGGGGGGAAGAGAGAGAGCGACCGGGGGGAAGAGAGAGAGCGACCGGGGGGAAGAGAGAGAGCGACCGGGGGGAAGAGAGAGAGCGACCGGGGGGAAGAGAGAGAGCGACCGGGGGGAAGAGAGAGAGCGACCGGGGGGAAGAGAGAGAGCGACCGGGGGGAAGAGAGAGAGCGACCGGGGGGAAGAGAGAGAGCGACCGGGGGGAAGAGAGAGCGACCGGGGGGAAGAGAGAGAGCGACCGGGGGGAAGAGAGAGAGCGACCGGGGGGAAGAGAGAGAGCGACTGGGGGGAAGAGAGAGCGGGTGGGGGGAAGGGAGGGGAAGGGAGGGCGGGGGGGGGGGAAGGAATGGAGGGGGGAAGGGGCGGGGGAAGGGGCGGGGGGGGAAGGGGCGGGGGAAGGGGGAAGGGGGGGGGAAGGGGCCGCTCTCGGAGCCCCCGCCCCGCACTCTCGAGAGCCCTGCTCTCCAAGCCCCAGCCGCCCCGCTGCCCGAGCCCAGCCGCCCGAGCCGAGCGCGGAACACTCACCAAGGCTGAGAGCACTGTCGAGAGCCCCGCCCGAGCCGAGCGCGGAACACTCACCAAGGCCGAGAGCACTGTCGAGAGCCCCGCCCGAGCCGAGCGCGGAACACTCACCAAGGCTGAGAGCACCGTCGAGAGCCTCGCCCGAGCCGAGCGCGGAACAGAGACGCCGCGTCTCACCTGCCCCTGCTGCGCGCGCACCCTGACCCTCGTGGCTGACGCCGTTGCCCTGGGTAACGTGACGGGGGGCGGGGGGTGAGGAGCTTAGCAGAAGCCCAATCACCTAGCTCGGGCGTGGCTGGGCAAGAAAGGCGCAGGCTTTCAGGCCTAAGAAAAAAACGGGGAAAGGTAGGAAAAAGAATCTTCAGGTTAGATAAAATATTAACAAATGAGTGATTTATTTTAAAACAATTTAATAAATTCAATTTTATTTTGCTGGAAATGTATATTTGAAAAGAAAGACGCAGAAAGCAGGAAAAAGAATGGAAGCAAGATGGCGGCTACTCACCTCTGTTCAGAACGATAAGGCCCGCCCCCATACGCACCGATTGGCCCAGCCGCACGCGGCAGCAAGCCGCCGTACGATTGGTCGACCTCGAGGTCACTCTGTCGCTAATGAGCGGATAATGAGATGCTAATGAGCGGAATGTTGAAGGTTTTTGGGATACCGCGGGCGCGATTTTAGGCCGGCCGAACCGTAAATACGCTTAAAACCGTCTCGGAAGCGTAAGCTTTCTTTGGAGGTAACGCGCGCGTAGGTACGCCCTGTAACTTTCGAGCGCATAGCCCGCCAGACGCACACGCGATGACAGACAGAATGACAGAAGGACAGAAGGACAGAATGCCAGACAGACAGATCGACCGATTTATATATATAGAGATAGATAGATAGACTAGCTGAAGTGCCCGGCGGTGCCGAGGCTTTTTCGAGGGCATGTTGTTGTTGGAAGAGAGAGAGCGACTGGGGGGGGGGGGCGGAAGGGAGGGCGGGGGGGGAGGAAGGGAGGGGGAAGGGGGGGAAGGGAGGGTGGGGGGGCCCCCCCCGAGGGTCGCGCCCCCCCACCCCCTGAGGGTCGCGGCACCCCCCCCCCCCCCCCCCCGAGGTGAAGACCGCCAATTGCGGCTGTGCGAGACGGCCGGCGGGCCCGGTTGCCAGGGTAACCGTTGACGCTCAGCAAGCCCCGCCCCCCGGCCGAGCCAGAGAGAGAGACGCCGCGTCTCAGCTCCTGCTGCGCGCGCACCCTTTAGTAAGGTAGCGGCGCTGGGCTGAGGCCTGCCCGCCCCTGCAGCCTTCGAGTGAGGCCGGGAGGTGCCTAGCTCGGGCGTGGGTGCGGAGGAGACGCCGAGGCTTCTAGGCCTACCTGGAAAAACGGGGAAAGGTAGGAAAATTAATGAGATTAGATAAGTTAATTACTTTCTAAATCATTTTTTTAAAAAACAATATGTGTTTTAAAAGCAACGTTTTTTTTTAAAGACGCAGAAAGCGGGAAAAAGAAAGGAAAAGTTTGGAATCAAGATGGCGGCGACTCACCTCGGTTCAGAACGATAAGGCCCGGCCACACACGCACCGATTGGCCCGGCGGCACACACCAGCAACCCGGCGTACGATTGGTTGAGCTCGAGGTCACTCTGTCGCTAATGAGCGGATAATGAGATGCTAATGAGCGGAACGTTGAAGGTTTTTGGGATACCGCGGGCGCCATTTTAGCCCGGCCGAAACGTAAATACGCTTAAAACCGTCTCGGAAGCGTAAGCTTTCTTTGGAGGTAATGCGCGCGTAGGTACGCCCTGTAACTTTGGAGCGCATAGCCCGACAGATGCACACGCGATGACAGACAGAATGACAGACAGACAGAATGACAGACAGACAGACAGAAGTACCGATTTTTTATATATATAGACTAGCTGAAGTGCCCGGCGGTGCCGAGGCTTTTTCAAGGGCATGTTGTTGTTGGAAGAGAGAGAGAGCGAGCGACTGGGGGGGGGGAGGGACAGACAGAATGACAGACAGAATGACAGACAGACAGATGTACCGATTTATTATATATATAGATAGATAGATAGATTAATGGAATTACTTGATCTCTTGCAGTGTTGCATACTGGGAGTCAAAACCAAGTGTAGTCTTCAGATTAAGCGGGGTTAGAGGCTAGGGTAAAATTGGACTGGGGCGCACAAACATAATGCAGTCCCTAATTTTTAAAATCATACATTCTGTCCTTATTTTTATATTTCCATTATAAATTCCTATGTCCACATTTATAATGAAAGCTGCTTGTCACACTGCATTTACACTGCCCTGCCAGTGGTGGCATTGCAGTTCCTCCACTGCCAGGAGGGTGCAGTTAAAGCTTGACCAGTTTAGTGAGACAGATTCTCATTACAATTTTGGACATATAGGAATTTATAATGGGAAAGGTTGATATGGAGTGCTTGCAGATGCAAGATTTTTTTTGCACAAGTAGTCGTTTGGTCATGGCGTTGCACATGGTGAGTCAAGGCCAAGTGTTCTCTTCAGCTGAAGCATGGCTACAGGGTGGGTGATAATTGGATCCGAGTATGCTGATGTAATTCAGTCCTCATTTTGAAGTCATACATTCAGTCTTTTTAAAAAATAATTTCCTTTATAAATACCCGTGTCTACATTTCTACTGGAAACTACCAATGTAAACTGTAGTCTGTAATTACACCTTCCAACAGGGAGGGAGGAAGATGGAGTAAAGGGAGAAGGGGAGAAAGACGGGATAGGCAAAAGCAGGTGCGCTCCGCATGGAAGGGGGAATTGAACCTGGGACATTTCTTTAACAGTGGAGCCCCACATTACCTGTTGTAAAAACTTACTGTAATGAAATGATTCACAGTAAATGCCTAAAACATGTTTGGCTTTGGCATCTGATAAGTTTATACAAGAATCTTTACAGTTGAGGAAGTGCTTGCATGGCAACAATTACTTAACATTTATATCTTTTTTCACTTCTAAAATTATATTAATTGTACAGCACAGAAGGAGGCCATTCAGCCCATTGGGGCTGCATCGGCTCTTTTGACGAGCAATCCAGTTAGTCCCACTCCCCCTGCTCTTTCCCCATAGCCCTACAATTTTTTCTCCTTCAAGTATTTATCCAATTCCTTTTTGAAGGCTACTATTGAATCTGTATCCACCGCCCTATCAGGCAGTGCATTCCAAATCCTAACCACTCGTTGCGTAAAAACGTTTTTCCTCATGTCACCTCTGGTTCTTTTGCCAATCACCTTAAATTTGTGCCCTCTGGTTATTGAGCCTAAAGCCATTGGAAACCGTTTGTCTTTATTTACTCTATCTAAACCCTTCATGATTTTAAACACCTCTATCAAATCTGCTCCTAGCCTTCTCTGCTCTAAGGACAACCCCAGCTTCTCCAGTCTATCCACGTAACTGTAATCCTTGGACCCATTCTGGTAAATCTCTACGATACAAGATAAACTTGCTTTATGTGACTGCTGGAGAGAACATGATTAGAAATGCATTTTCAAAAAAAAAGTTCATAAATTTGATAATTATAAAGAACAGTACAATCAGTGCTCTTTTTAATTCAACTAATTTATGAACTTTTTTGATCAATTTTAAAGAGCACTGCATGTACTGCTATTTATACACTGGAGAAGCTGAGGGGAGGGGGGCCAGACTGGAGCCCCTGACCACTGAGGGGTTTACAACGAGCCGGCCTGAGGCTATAATCTGTAGGTACCAGGCCTCTTGAACAGTGGGCGGGCAAGAGAGGCAAATTGGCCAGGGGAGTGAGAAGCAGTGCCAGAATGGACTGTTTGCCTAAGGACCAGCAGGTGGAGGATGTTCAGGGACAATGGCCTCAAGGAGTGGCCATTGCAGACAAGGCCCACAGTTGGGGTGCTGGGTGGAGCAGGTAATGGCCAGGGGCAGCTGAGAATTAAGCGATAAGTAGACTTGGGGAAGCGGGGGGGCGGCGGTGGGCTGGGCAGGAAGGAGAGAGCAAGATGAGGCCGTGGCAGAGTGCTCATTGCATGTAGAACAGAGGATGAGTGGCGGCCTCACTGGCAGTCCCTACTCTGGTGAAATGGCAAGAAAGAGGCGAAAAATGCACACCAGTATGTTTAAGTATATCTTCTATATATATATATACTAGCTGGGGGGGGCCAGGCGTTGCCAAGGCTTTTTTGTAAAACAGCAGTTTACAGGGCCGCGCGGTTTACGGCCGGCCGCTGCCGCTCCCCCGCTCTGTGTCTCGGGCCGAGCGGCTGTGAGGCCCGGCCCGAGTGACCCCAACTCTAAGGGGGAGAGAGAGAGACTGGGGGAGAGAGAGAGAGAGTAGAGAGACTGGGGGGAGAGAGAGAGAGACTGGGGAGATAGAGAGAGAGAGAGAGGGAGCGCGAGAGAGAGATTGGGGGAGAGAGAGACTGATCTAATAAAGCTGTCTGTCTGTCCGCTATACACTCCAAAGTTATAGAGTGTACCTGCACACATGTTATATCAAAGGAAAGCTGATGATCAGGGGAGTGTCATAGGCGTATTTACTTCTTGGTCAGACAAAAATTGTTCGGACAGTATACAAAAAACGTTCAAAAATCCGCTCATTAGCGGTTGACCAATCCTACCGCTCATTAGCGTTGAGTGACGTGATGGTTGACCAATTGGGGGGCGTTTCATGACGTTTGTGGGCGGGACCTAATCCTTCAAACTGCCGAGCGGGAGCTGAGCTGAGGTGAGTGGCGGCCATTAAAGACCAGCCGGGCCTGAAGCGCTGGCGGCCGCCCTTCTTCACCCGCAAAATCTCCCTCCGGCTCTCACCTTTTAGCGGGGGAGAGGCTGCTTTAAATTAGATCGTTCACTCAGTCGCGTCTCTCTTCATCTCTTTTGTTTTTCTTCTCTCTGGCCGGCTGCGCGGGAAAACAGAACCACGTGGCCCGAGAGACAGCGAGCAGGGGAGCAGTGGCGAGGGCTCAGGCTCAGCGGATCGGGCGCTCATCAGGGGTCGGCCTGCAACACATCGACCGGAGGAGCGGCGGCTCTCTCTCTCCTTCCCCCCCCCCCCCCTCTCTCTCTCTCTCCCGCCGACCTCACAAAATGGCGGCCGCCTATCTTCACCCGCCGGGCTCTCGGACACGGGAGTCCGGAGCGAAAGGCCTTCGACTGCTGCCCGGCCAACCGGGTCCAAAGGCCCGCCTGGTTAAACATGAGGAACCCCGGGCTCGCTTCTGAGCGATGGGCACCCGGCCTCCCGGTGTCGGACTGACTCCGTTCTGGTACCGAGGTGAGTCCGAGGGGGGGAGAAAGAGAGAGGGAGGGAGAGTGGGGAGGGCGAGAGGGAGAGCGGCGAGAGGGAGAGCGGGGAGGGCGAGAGAGAGAGCGGGGAGGGCGAGAGAGAGCGGGGAGGGCGAGAGAGAGCGGGGAGGGAGAGAGAGAGAGAGAGTGGGGAGGGAGAGAGAGGGAGCGGGGAGGAAGGGAGGGAGGGAGAGCGGGGAGGGAGAGAGAGCGGGGAGGGAGAGAGAGCGAGCAGGGCGGGAGAGAGAGCGAGCGGGGAGGGAGAGAGCGAGCGGGGAGGGAGAGCGCGAGCGGGGAGAGAGAGAGAGCGGGGAGGGAGAGAGAGCGGGGCAGGGAGAGAGAGCGGGGCGGGAGAGAGTGCGAGCGGGGAGGGAGAGAGCGAGCGGGGAGGGAGAGAGAGCGAGCGGGGAGGGAGAGAGAGCGAGCGGGGAGGGAGAGAGCGAGCGGGGAGGGAGAGAGAGCGAGCGGGGAGGGAGAGAGCGAGCGGGGAGGGAGAGAGAGCAGGGCAGGGAGAGAGAGAGCGGGGAGGGAGAGAGCGGGGAGGGAGAGAGAGCGGGGAGGGAGAGAGAGCGGGGAGGGAGAGAGCGAGCGGGGAGGGAGAGAGAGAGCGGGGAGGGAGAGAGCGAGCGGGGAGGGAGAGAGCGAGCGGGGAGGGAGAGCGCGAGCGGGGAGGGAGAGCGAGAGAGCGGGGAGGGAGAGAGAGCGGGGCAGGGAGAGAGAGAGAGCGGGGCAGGGAGAGAGAGCGAGCGGGGAGGGAGAGAGAGCGAGCGGGGAGGGAGAGAGAGCGAGCGGGGAGGGAGAGAGCGAGCGGGGCAGGGAGAGAGAGCGGGGAGGGAGAGAGAGCGAGCGGGGAGGGAGAGAGAGCGAGCGGGGAGAGAGAGAGAGCGGGGAGGGAGAGAGAGAGCGGGGAGGGAGGAGAGAGAGCGGGGAGGGAGGGAGAGAGCGGGGAGGGAGAGAGAGCGGGGAGGGAGAGAGAGCGGGGAGGGAGAGAGGGGGGGAAGGGAGAGAGAGCGGGGAGGGAGAGAGAGCGGGGAGGGGGAGAGAGGGGGAAGGGAGAGAGAGCGGGGAGGGGGAGAGGGGGAAGGGAGAGAGAGAGCGGGGAGGGAGAGAGAGAGCGGGGAGGGAGAGAGAGCGGGGAGGGAGAGAGAGCGGGGAGGGAGAGAGAGCGAGCGGGGAGGGAGAGAGGGAGGGAGGGCGGGAGGGAGAACGGGGAGGGAGGGAGGGAGGGGGAGAGGGGCAGGGAGAGAGGGGCAGGGAGGGAGGGAGGGAGGGAGAGGCAGGGAGGGAGGGAGGGAGAGTGGCAGGGAGGGAGGGAGGGGCAGTGAGGGAGAGCGGAGCAGGGAGAGAGGGGAGAGAGAGAGTGGCAGAGAGACAGGGTGAGGGAGGGAAAGTGTGAAGGGGTGGGAGAGGGAGGGAGAGCTCGCCTTCTTCGGCTGCCACAATTTAAACTTCCCGCCGACCTCTCAAAATGGCGGCCGCCCTTCTTCACCCGCCGGGCTCTGAGTCCAGCCCCTTCCCCGGGTGTCTTCTCTCTTCTCTATCTCCTTCCCTCACTCTCTCTCTCTCTCTCTCCTTCTCTCTCTCTCCTTCCCTCTCTCTCCTTCCCTCTCTCTCTCTCCTTCCCTCTCTCTCTCCTTCCCTCTCTCTCTCCTTCCCTCTCTCCTTCCCCCTCTCTCTCCTTCCCTCTCTCTCCTTCCCTCTCTCTCTCCTTCCCTCTCTCTCTCCTTCCTCTCTCTCTCCTTCCTTCCCCCTCTCCTTCCCTCTCTCTCTCTCCTTCCCCTCTCTCTCTCTCTCTCGCCTTCCCTCTCTCTCTCGCCTTCCCTCTTTCTCTCTCTCTCTCCTTCCCTCTCTCTCTCTCTCCTTCCCTCTCTCTCCTTCCCTCTCTCTCTCTTTCCCTCTCTCTCTCTCTCTCTCTCTCTCTCTCTTCACAGACAGACAGAC
>NC_140999.1:162960363-163204234 GCF_052327205.1 Somniosus microcephalus | reverse complement strand
CCAAAGTTATAGAGTGTACCTACACACATGTTATATCAAAGGAAAGCTGATGATCAGGGGAGTGTCATAGGCGTATTTTACTTCTTGGTCAGACAAAAATTGTTCGGACAGTATACAAAAAACGTTCAAAAATCCGCTCATTAGCGGTTGACCAATCCTACCGCTCATTAGCGTTGAGTGACGTGATGGTTGACCAATTGGGGGGCGTTTCATGACGTTTGTGGGCGGGACCTAATCCTTCAAACTGCCGAGCGGGAGCTGAGCTGAGGTGAGTGGCGGCCATTAAAGACCAGCCGGGCCTGAAGCGCTGGCGGCCGCCCTTCTTCACCCGCAAAATCTCCCTCCGGCTCTCACCTTTTAGCGGGGGAGAGGCTGCTTTAAATTAGATCGTTCACTCAGTCGCGTCTCTCTTCATCTCTTTTGTTTTTCTTCTCTCTGGCCGGCTGCGCGGGAAAACAGAACCACGTGGCCCGAGAGACAGCGAGGAGGGGAGCAGTGGCGAGGGCTCAGGCTCAGCGGATCGGGCGCTCATCAGGGGTCGGCCTGCAACACATCGACCGGAGGAGCGGCGGCTCTCTCTCTCCTTCCCCCCCCCCCCCTCTCTCTCTCCCGCCGACCTCACAAAATGGCGGCCGCCTTTCTTCACCCGCCGGGCTCTCGGACACGGGAGTCCGGAGCGAAAGGCCTTCGACTGCTGCCCGGCCAACCGGGTCCAAAGGCCCGCCTGGTTAAACATGAGGAACCCCGGGCTCGCTTCTGAGCGATGGGCACCCGGCCTCCCGGTGTCGGACTGACTCCGTTCTGGTACCGAGGTGAGTCCGAGGGGGGGAGAGAGAGAGAGGGGAGGGAGGGAGAGTGGGGAGGGCGAGAGGGAGAGCGGGGAGGGCGAGAGAGAGAGCGGGGAGGGCGAGAGAGAGCGGGGAGGGAGAGAGAGAGAGAGTGGGGAGGGAGGGAGCGGGGAGGGAGGGAGGGAGAGAGCGGGGAGGGAGAGAGCGGGGAGGGAGAGAGGAGCGAGCGGGGCGGGAGAGAGAGCGAGCGGGGAGGGAGAGAGCGAGCGGGGAGGGAGAGAGCGAGCGGGGAGGGAGAGCGCGAGCGGGGAGAGAGAGAGCGGGGAGGGAGAGAGAGCGGGGCAGGGAGAGAGAGAGCGGGGCGGGAGAGAGCGAGCGGGGCGGGAGAGAGAGCGAGCGGGGAGGGAGAGAGAGCGAGCGGGGAGGGAGAGAGAGCGAGCGGGGAGGGAGAGAGAGCGAGCGGGGAGGGAGAGAGAGAGCGGGGCAGGGAGAGAGAGCGGGAGGGAGAGAGAGCGGGGAGGGAGAGCGCGAGTGGGGAGGGAGAGAGAGAGAGAGCGGGGAGGGAGAGAGAGCGGGGCAGGGAGAGGAGAGAGCGGGGCAGGGAGAGAGAGCGAGCGGGGAGGGAGAGAGCGAGCGGGGAGGGGGAGAGAGCGAGCGGGGGAGGGAGAGAGCGAGCGGGGAGGGAGAGAGCGAGCGGGGCAGGGAGAGAGAGAGAGCGGGGAGGGAGAGAGAGCGAGCGGGGAGGGAGAGAGCGAGCGGGGAGGGAGAGAGAGAGAGCGGGGGAGGGAGAGAGAGAGCGGGGAGGGAGGGAGAGAGAGCGGGGAGGGAGGGAGCGAGAGCGGGGAGGGAGAGAGAGCGGGGAGGGAGAGAGAGAGCGGGGAGGGAGAGAGAGAGCGGGGAGGGAGAGAGAGAGCGGGGAGGGAGAGAGCGGGGAGGGAGAGAGAGCGGGGAGGGAGAGAGAGCAGGGAGGGAGAGAGAGCGGGGAGGGAGAGAGAGCGGGGAGGGAGAGAGAGCGGGGAGGGAGAGAGAGCGGGGAGGGAGAGAGAGAGCGGGGAGGGCGGGAGGGAGAAACGGGGAGGGAGGGAGGGAGGGGGAGGGGGCAGGGAGAGAGGGGCAGGGAGGGAGGGAGGGAGAGGGGGAGGGAGGGAGGGAGAGTGGCAGGGAGGGAGGGAGGGGCAGTGAGGGAGAGCGGAGCAGGGAGAGAGGGGAGAGAGAGAGTGGCAGAGAGACAGGGTGAGGGAGGGAAAGTGTGAAGGGGTGGGAGAGGGAGGGAGAGCTCGCCTTCTTCGGCTGCCACAATTTAAACTTCCCGCCGACCTCTCAAAATGGCGGGCCGCCCTTCTTCACCCGCCGGGCTCTGAGTCCAGCCCCTTCCCCGGGTGTCTTCTCTCTTTATCTCCTTCCCTCACTCTCTCTCTCTCCTTCTCTCTCTCTCCTTCCCTCTCTCTCCTTCCCTCTCTCTCTCTCCTTCCCTCTCTCTCTCCTTCCCTCTCTCTCTCCTTCCCTCTCTCTCTCCTTCCTTCTCTCTCTCCTTCCTCCTTCCTTCCCCCTCTCCTTCCCTCTCTCTCTCTCTCTCTCCTTCCCCCTCTCCTCTCTCTCCTCTCTCTCCCTTCCTCCTCTCTCGCCTTCCCTCTCTCTCTCCTTCCCTCTCTCTCTCTCCTTCCCTCTCTCTCTCTCTCTCCTTCCCTCTCTCTCTCTTTCCCTCTCTCTCTCTCTCTCTCTCTCTTCACAGACAGACAGACAGATAAACTCATTTATATGCCCTCAAAAAACCCTCGGCACCGCCAGGCGCTCCAGCTAGTGTTCAATAAATCAGTGTAAAAAAAGTTTAAACAAAGTTTAAAAAGCACTTGAGGGGACAATTCAGCTTTATGAAAATGGATATCGGCAGACCTTTGAGCATACAATCAGAGTGACCAATTTACACAGGTGAAGATACTAAATGTGGGCACAGGAAATTATAATGGGAGAAAGTTGACAGGCGTAACAACAAGAAGTCAAGTGGTGCAGACAGGAAGTTGTATACAGATGTAAGTTTAAAAAAAATTTAAGTTTGTCGAATGCAAAATGAATAAAATAACCTTTCTGGAGTGGGTGCCGCACATTCAGTGCTTTCTCGATGCAAGAGACTTTTTTTAAAGTAATAAGCCAAGTATCCTATAAACTTCCACCTCCCCTGTAGTGGTCTCCTTTCCCAATATCAAATCCTAAACGGCATCAATTTGCTCTGGTCCTACAGGCACTTCGCTTCTCTTATTTTCTGGGCTCCCACCCTTAAACCCTGTGGATTGTGATAACAATTAGGCTACAAGGGTTAGTAACCTGCACTGTATTAGATGCTGTACTGCCTCATAATGTATATATGCAATTATAGATCCTTGAGTTGGTAATGCTGTAATGTTCTCAGTCCATTGAGACAATGGTTAATGCTGCAGTGTCTGCAATTCTTGTTTCTCCACAGGGTGGTGCTGTTTTCTCTTAAAAAAATTATTACAAATTTCTGTTCTTAAAAACAGAAGCACTCATAGGTCAGTCAGGCAGTATCTGGGGAGAACAGATAAGTTAATGTTTCAGGTATGTTCTCATCACAGATGCTGCCTGAACAGCTGAGTGTTTACACCATTTCCTGTTTTTAGTTGAGATTTCCAGCATCTACAGTATCTTGCTTTTTCTTAATTTCTGTTCTTCCTTGTGCCAGAGATGGCACTGTAATACATCTCAGCTGGTACAAAAACACACTGAAAGACACATCATTTCCGGAAACAATTTCCGTTCCCTAGCCACCGATTCCATCTCCCTATCTGGTCACTGTATCAGGCTGAACCAGACTGTTCACCACCTTGGCGCCCTATTTGATCCTGAGCTGAGCTTCCGACCCTATATCCTCTCCATCACAAGACTGCCTACTTCCACCACGACAACATCGTCCACCTCCGCCCTGCCTCCACTTATCTACTGCTGCTGAAACCCTCATCCATGCTCCAGACTTGACTATTCTAGTACTTTCCTAGCCGGCCTCCTATTTTCCACCCTGCATAAACTTGAGCTCATTCAAAACTCTTGTCCCCGTATTCTAATCCGCACCAGGTTCACTGACCTGCAGTCCACCAATGCCTCAATTAAAACATTCTCATCTTGTGTCAAATCCCTCCATCATCTTGCCTCTCCCTATCTCTGTAACCTCCTCCAGCCCTACAACCCTCCAAGAACTCTACGTTTCTCCAACACTTGACTTTTGTGCATCCCCCACTCCCTTTGCCCCACTATTGGTGGCCGTGCCTTCAGTCAGCTAGGCCCTAAGCTCTGGAATTCCCTCCCTAAACCTCTCTGTCTCTCCACATCTCTCTCCTCCTTTAAGACCCTCCTTAAAACGTAACCTATTTGACCTAGCAGTTAGACACCTGTCCTAATATCGCCTTCCTTGGCTCCATGCCAATTTTTGTCTTATTACGCTCCTGTGACGCGCCTTGGGTCTTTTTCTGATGTTATAAACACAAGTTGCTTATAAAAAAAATTATCTTAGAAGAATGTACTAGAGGCTAAGTTTTCCTATATTTTCTTAATTATGATGAAAATGTGAAACCAGTGACAAAAAATGCTTAGTATATGGGAGGCTCTCTAAGCCATTTTACTTGCTAAATAACTACAACTGATCATTCTAATATTTTTGACTTCACTGCTGCAAATTACTGTTGCAAAAGTGTATAGTTATTTATATAGACTACTAAGATGTTCTTTAGAAATCCAGACAATGAAATTTCAGTTACTGAGTGAATCTTGGTACAATATATGTTTGAGTTGTGAGGATATCTTTGTATTCATGCAAGAGGAATATGAAGATACTCTTGTGCTTTATTTTAGTAACAATTAGCTGAAAGCAGTTTTGTTATTTTTTCCTCTTTCCCAATATTGTTGCTAAATCCCGTAACCTAACATTATAAATACCATGTTGCTCTCATTTTGAAAGGTTTGCATAATGTAGAGGGAAAGAACAAATTCTGATTCTGGTTCTGAACAAAACATTACAATTGTTTTACTTGGGTACAAAAGTCCCATTAACAGTTTAGAACCACAAAATAGCAATTATATCATTTGAATTTGGAAGAGAGAACAAAATGTGTTATCATTAGTAATTCAGTAATCTACTAGCAAATTGATTTGCATACAAAAATACAGACAGGTAACCGCATTTCAGATGGAAACCAGTGTTACAATAATTTTTATTTTGGAGTTATTTTTTGGACTGAAAATGTGATTGAATGTTAAAATGTTCCACTGTAATCAACCTCTTTGAGAAGCAAAAGCAAAATACTGTGGATGCTGGAAATCTGAAATAATGGGATTTATATAATAATTTGTTAATGGGACTTTGAGAAGCATATTTGCAAGTTGCTGTACAAGGCTATGAATACAAATTGTTGGCTGCTGAAAGTTTTGACTTCCCACTGCTTCCTTATCTATTTGGCTACACAGAAAGGCAGGAATCTGGACTGATGTGAGAACAGACATTCTAAATTAATCCTCCTATTAGCCAACACAATTTGCAATAACAATACAAATAGCTGTACTTCAGAGACACAAGTGTATTACCGTAGTGAAATATTCTAGTATTAAGAAGCAGCAACATATCATTTATAAGAATATTTGGATTAAAGGTGTTAACAGGATTGCTGAGTGAAGCAAGACAAGTATTTTCTCAATATATCTGCACTTAAAAAAAAATGTATCCATGTGACCTAGATGCAAGACCATTTGGCACTTACCAACTTCTCTTGCTTATGCTGTTTGATTCTATGTATTTACTGCTGAATTGGACAGGTTCAGAACATCCAGCTTCTGACTTTAATTGCATCTTGATTGCAGATGATTATGTTGCAATAGGGACTGACTGCGACCATATGGCAGCACAAATTGAAGAAAATATCCTTTTATAAGTGAATATCTTTGGTACGATGATGTCCATAAGCCGCCCTCTAGAAAACACATTTGTTTGCTAGGTGTTTAAGTGGCATAGTGTAACATTCTGTCCTTTCATTTCTGTAGTGGCCATGAAGCCACAGTTCAGAACTGTCCATAATTCACTGGAACTAGATTGGCAATCTCGCTTAACAAGGCAGTAAGGTTATTTGGTGCAGGAGGTGGACTGATGAAGTGAATTTATCTTTTGAAGTGAAGATTAAGGCACATTGTTGAAGTACAGCAGTGAGGGCTTTACTGTGTATTGTCATTCTGTACCTGAGCTGGGAGTGCTGGATGCTAACATTGGGTGTTCGAAGTGGAAAATTTCTCCATTCCCCAGTACTAATATTGCTCATCTTTATGAGCACAACAATATAACATTTAGATATTTAACAGAAGTGTGTATAGAAATTAATAATGAGAAGTTTTGGTTTCTTTTGCAGCAACAAATTTATAATGGATCCAATAAAGATGTAGTCTCTTTGGAGTCCCCATAGTATATGTTGATTGCAGTCTCCCTTCTGTATAAGTAAGCATTAAAGATCAGATCCTTGATGTTGATTGCTATACAAAGTGAAAGAACAATAATATAATCCAATGACTGGTTTATGTAAAAACTAGCTTTTTATGTCAGCCTCTGCAAAGTTGGAGGTGGGGTGGAGGTGGTAATATAATACTTGAGGGATTTAATTTCTAGAAAACATACTGGATGCAGAGCTACAGCCAACATGTATTGTAAAGCTTTTTTTGTGGGGGTGGTGATTTCCAGCTTTTATTCCCCACCTCCTCTGAAGACATTTATTAACTTTAGCTGCAAAAGAGTCAGAGCAGAAAGGATAGTCACAGATGCTTTGTCTTCGAAGCCAAAATAATAGAATAAACTGAGATTTAATGGTTTCTGTGACTAATTCTATCTCAGATAGGCCAATATTCTTTGGAATTTGACACCATTGCAGTAGAGTTAAACTAAAATGAAAGTTCTGGTTCACTGATTGTTATATCTGGACTTTGGCTATGGCTCCTTAATTTAATTGATACTTGTATTCCAAGAGATGGGCAATACAGATATGAAATACAAAAACCGAGTGAGAAGCAGGATAGCTAACCTAAAAGACACAAAGAACCCCAACTTAAGGAAGAATGTTCTCTGTGGAAATATTTCAGCAGAACAGATTGCAAGAATGACTGCTGAGGTAAGGCTATATTATTACTATGATTGTTCAGCATTATAATGTTTTATTTCCCAAGTAGACAAAATCAAAGTCCCTCTTCTAATGATGCAAAGATGTCTACCACAGTCAATGTACCAAACCACTACTGCCAACATAAGCTTTGCTGAAAATACTCAATACAGTTTTTCTTACCACAGAGGAAGCTAAAATTGTAGAAAGTGTCTTAACACACTAGCTTTAAATTCACAAGCTATAGTACAAACAACAAAACAACTTGTATTTATATAGCGCCTTTAATGTAGTAAAACATCCCAAGGCGCTTCACACAAGTATTATAAGACAAAAATTGGACTCCGAGCCACATAAGGGGATATTAGGGCAGGTGACGGTCAAAGAGGTAGGTTTTAAGGAGCTTCTTAAAGTAGGAAAAAGAGGTAGAGAGTCGTAGAATTTTAGGGAGGGAAGGCCAGAGCTGAGGGCATGGGCAGCTGAAGGCACGGCCACCAATGGTTGTGGGGCTGGAGGAAATTACAGAGATAGGGAGGGGCAAGGCCATGGAGGGATTTGAAAACAAGGATGAGAATTTTAAAATCGAGGCATTGCTTAACTGGGAGCCAATGTAGGTCAGCGAGCACAGGGGTGATGGGTGAACGGGACTTCACAGAATCACAGAAACCCCACAGTGCAGATAGAGGCCATTTCGGCCCATCGAGCCTGCACCGACACATATCCCACCCGATCCCCGTAACCCCTACACCAACACATATCCCACCCTATCCCTGTAACCCCACGTATTTAATCCCCCTAACACTAAGGGTCAATTTATCATAGCCAATCAACCTAACCCGCACATCTTTGGACTGTGGGAGGAAACCGGAGCACCCGGAGAAAACCCACGCAAACACGGGGAGAATGTGCAAACTCCACACAGACAGTCGCCCGAGGCCGGATTCGAACCCGGGTCTCTGGTGCTGTGAGGCAACAGTGCTAACCACTATGCGAGTTAGGACACGGGCAGCAGAGTTTTGGATGACCTCAAGTTTACATAGGGTAAGACTATGGGAGGCCAGCCAGGAGTGTGTTGGAATAGTCAAGTCTAGAGGTAACAAAGGTATGGCTGAGGGTTTCAGCAGCAGATGAACTGAGGCTGGGGTGAAGTCGGGCAATGTTACAGAGGTGGAAATATGCGATCTTATTTATGGCGCAGATATGTGGTCGGCAGCTCATTTCAGGGTCAAATATGACACCAAAAATCAAGAATATTTTTCAATGGATTTTGCTTTCCTTTCTAATCTAATATCACAAAGATAATTACAGACAAGCAATGCCATTCTACTAATCTAGCTCATCTTTTTATAGAAACAAGATGCATTATGATTAAATATTGTTTTAATTATCTGCTACTAGATGTTGCTGTCACACTTTAAATAGTATACTAATAGTGGTTTCCTAATAGTAACATATTGGCCCAGAATTTGGGACGTCCTGATGTGAAAGACAGTTCAGAAATGCAAGTCCTTTCCTTTCCTTATACTTTACAGATTTATTTCATAATTATACTGTAATGGTCTTAGCTTGCATATTGAATTTGCCATTACATTTAATTAATCCCCCCCCCCCCAAAAAAATAAACACACACTCATTAAGGCATTTTTTTCTAGACCATACATACTTCAGGCTCACATTCTGAATATCTCCCATGTCTTGCAGTCCACGCTTTACTTTGTTTTTTATATTTTTAGTTCCTACTAATCACAGTTTCTCTACCTGTTGTCCTTTTGTGCTTTTTCTTTACCTTTATCCTATACCTTTGCTCCTGGTGCACCATGCTGTTTGATTGCCCTCTAGATAGGATTTGAGGTGTTGAATATGCCCATACTCAGACTATGAAGCTGTTCACTCCATACAAGTCATATTCAATTGCAGGTTAATCCATTGCCAGATACTTGGATAAAACCTGCTTTTTCATTGTCTTAATATTTGGGGCAAAGTTTGACCCTGTCGCACCCATTTTTCAGCAGCTGAATGGAGCGTGGGGGGGGTGAAAAGCACCAATTATGCATGGTTATGTCCTGCATCCGAACGACATCAAAAGTAATATCTGTTACATCTCCAGCTTTTTCCAGTTCTGATGAAGGGTCCCAGACCTGAAACGTTAACTCATTTTTCTCTCTCTCCACGGATGCTGCCTGGCCTGCTGAGTGTATCCAGCATTTTCTGTTGTTATCTCAGATTTCCAGCATCCGCAGTATTTTGCTATTGTATTTACGTCTGATGACATCTTGGTTCAGGCAATATATAGGAACAGGAATATGTCATTTGGCCCCTCGAGCCTGTTCTGCCATTCAATGAGATCATGGCTGATATGTGACCTAACTGCAAATACCTGCTTTTGCCCCGTTTTCATTAATATCTTTGGTTAACAAAAATCTATCGATCTCGGATTTAAAATGAACAATTGATCTAGCATCAATTGCCCTTTGCAGAAGAGAGTTCCAAGCTTCTACCACCCTTTGCATGTAGAAGTGTTTCCTAACTTCACTCCTGAAAGGTCTGGCTCTAATTTTTAGACTGTGCCCTCGGACTCCTCAACCAGTGGAAATAGTTTCTCTCCATCTCTCCTATCAGTTCCTCTTAAAATCTTGAAAACTTCGATTAAATTACCCCGTAACCTTCTAAATTCCAGGGAATACAACCCTAGATTGTGTAATCTCTCCTCATAATTTAACCCATGGGAGTCCAGGTATCATTCTGGTAAATCTAGCTGCAGTCCCTCCAAGGCCAATATATTTTTCCGAAGGTGCGGTGTCCAGAACTGCTCAAGGTACTCCAGGTGTGGTCTAACCAGGGTTTTGTATAGCTGTAGCATAACTTCTACCCCCTTGTATTCTAGCCCTCTAGATATCGGGGTCAGCATTCCATTAGCCTTTTGATTGTTTTCTGTACCTGTCAGTGACATTTTAATGATCTATGTACATGGACCTCCCCCCAAGTCTCTGGATCTCCACTGTTTCTAGCTTTTCACCATTTAAAAAGTACTCTGTCCTATCCTTTTTAGGTCCAAAGTGGATGACCTCATATTTGCCTACATTGAAATCCATTTGCCACAGTTTTGTCCAGTCACTTAATCTGTTAATATCTCTTTGTCATTTTATGCTTCCACCTACACTGCTTACAATGCCGCCTATCTTTGTGTCATTGGCAAACTTGGATATATGACTTTCTGTTCTATCATCTAAGTCGTTAATAAATACGGTGACTAGTTGAGGCCCCAACACAGATCCTTGCGCGACACCGCTAGTCACATCCTGCCAATTAGAGTACCTGCCCATTATCCCTACTCTCTGTCTCTTGCCACTCAGCCAATTTCCTAACCAGGTCAATAATTTGCCTTTAATTCTATGAGCTTCAACTTTAGCTAACAGCCATGAGGGACTTTATCAAATGCCTTCTGGAAGTCCATATAAATACCATCCATATACATTCCCCTGTCCGCTACTTTAGTCACCTCTTCAAAAATTCAGTCCGGTTCGTCAGGCATGACCTTTTTACAAAGCCATGTTGGCTCGCTCTGATCAGCTGAAAATTTTCAAGGTGTTCAGTCACTCTGTTGTTAATTATAGACTCCAGTAATTCCGACAATAGATGTTAGGCTAACTAGTCTATATAGTCTATAATTCCCTTTGTTGCCCCCTCTTGCCTTTCTTAAATAGCGGAGTGACATGCACAATTTTCCAATCTAAAGGAACGGTTCCCGAATTAAAAGAACTTTGGAAGATTATAGTTAGGGCATCTGCAATGTGCTCACCTACTTCTTTTAAAACCCTGGGATGGAAACCATCTGGTCCTGGGGATTGTTCACTCTTTAGTGCCATTAATTTCTGCAACAGGAATTATTCCTTTATTAGCCTATACAAACGGGCCTAATGCCTGTTTCATGACCTCGATACACAATTTCTCCTTCCCTCAAAACTGGTGAGCTGCATCGGGACGACGGATTGGTGTCCACAGCTCAACAGAATTATTTAATGAAGCCCGAGGCCCAATTTCAGATGAGCCTCCGGCTTCTGGTGCACACTCGGAGTGTGACAACCATTTTGTGCCCGAAAACAAACATAAAGGAATTTCTCCCTCATTGTGTTTTATTTCCTTATAAGCAGCAAAGCCAACAGCCAGATACTTTGGAATTGCCAACTAGGATGAATTTTTTAGCAGCCTAACCATTATGCTTTAAATTATGGGGCTAGATTACTACCGCATCTAAACCAGAAGTGAAAAACTTACTGCAAGGAAATTGCAAATACACTAAATACTTACCAATATCTCAATTCTTCTGTGTGTTTTTCCTTTGAAAATCGGCTGTGACAATCAAAAGATGTAGTGATCCCACTACGCATGTTGGAGGTGACACCATTTTGAATTTTGCAACCCTGACCTCATTGTGATTTAAAAGGTGGCTGCCGTGTGATTAAGGTGAAGTAGAAACATAATTAAGATTTAATTTATCTTGAATAGGTGTAGAAAGGTTAAATTATACCCTTGCTATTCCTAAGCAATGCAGTTCTTTACAGGAACTTGCTTTCACTTTGGTGATAAATTTTATGTGGGAACTAGAATAGAAAGCGGGAATAATGGTTTGAAAAACTTGGTTCTCATTCTGGATTGAGATATGTCATTTAATTACAATGGAGCTCACATATTGAAAAAGTATTGAAACCTATAAGCATAGAAACATAGAAAAATAGGAGCAGGAGTAGGCCATTTGGCCCTTCAAGCCTGCTCCGCCATTCAGTATGATCGTGGCTGATCCTCTATCTCAATACCATATTCCCGCTCTCTCCCCATACTCCTTGATGCCTTTTGTGTCTAGAAATCTATCTATCTTCTTAAATATATTCAGCGACTTGGCCTCTACAGCCTTCTGTGGCAGAGAATTCCACAGATTCACCACCCTCTGAGTGAAGACATTTCCCCTCATCTCAGTCCTAAATGTCCTACCCCGTATCCTGAGACTGTGACCCCTCGTTCTAGACCCCCCCAGCCAGGGGAAACCTCCTCTCTGCATCCAGTCTGTCTAGCCCTGTCATAATTTTATATGTTTCAATGAGATTCCCTCTCATTCTTCTAAACTCTAGTGAATACAGGCCTAGTCGACCCACTCTCTCCTCATACGACAGTCCTGCCATCCCAGGAATCAGTCTGGTGAACCTTTGCTGCACTCCCTCTATGGCAAGAATATCCTTTCTTAGGTAAGGAGACCAAAACTGCACACACTACTCCAGGTGTGGCCTCACGAAGGCCCTGTACAACTGTAGTAAGATATTCTTGCTCCTGTACTCCAATCCTCTTGCAATGAAGGCCAACATACCATTTGCCTTCCGAGCTGCTTGCTGCACCTGCATGTTTGCTTTCAGTGACTGGTGTACAAGGACACCCAGGCCCCTTTGTACATCAGCATTTCCCAATCTATCACCATTTAAATAATACTCTATCTTTCTGCTTTTCATACCGAAGTGGATAACTTCACATTTATCCACGTTATACTGCATCTGCCATGTATTTGCCCACTCTCTCAACTTGTCTAAATTCCCTTGAAGCCTCTCTGCATCCTCCTCACAACTCACAATCCCACCTAGTTTTGTGTCGTCATAAACTTGGAAGTATTACATTTGGCTCCCTCATCCAAATCATTGATACATATTGTGAATAGCTGGGGCCCACGCACTGATCCCTGCGGTACCCCACTAGTCACTGCCTGCCACCCGAAAAAGATCCATTTATTCCCACTCTCTGTTTCTTGTCTGTTAACCAATTTTCAATCCATGCCAGTATATTACCTCCAATCCCATGTGCTTTAATTTTGCACACTAACCTCTTATGATGTGGGACTTTATCAAAGGCCTTCTGAAAATCCAAATACACCACATCCACTGGTTCTCCCTTATCTATTCTATCAGTTACATCCTCAAAGAACTCCAGTAGGTTTGTCAAACACGATTTCCCTTTCATAAACCCATGTTGACTTTGTCTAATCCCATTGATATTTTCTAAGTGTTCTGTTATCACATCCTTTATAATAGACTCTAGCATTTTCCCTACTACTGATGTTAGGCTAACCGGTCTGTAGTTCCCAGTTTTCTCTCTCCTTTTTTAAATAGTGAGGTTACATTTGCCACCCTCCAATCTGCAGGAACTGTTCCATAATCTATAGAATTTTGGAAGATGACAACCAATGCATCCGCAATTTTCATGGTTACCTCTTTTAGTACTCTGGGATGCAGATTATTAGGCCCTGGGGATTTATCAGCTTTCAGTCCCATTAATTTCTCCAGCACTTTTTTTTACTTATACTAATTTCCTTTAATTCCTCCTTCTCACTAGACCTTTGGTTCCCGAGCATTTCTGGGAAGTTATTTGTGTCCTCTTCCGTGATGACAGAACCAAAGTATTTGTTTAATTGCTGTGCCATTTCCTTGTTCCCCATTATACATTCTCCCGTTTCTGACTGTAAGGGAACTTCACTAATCTTTTTCTTTTTACATACTTGTAGAAGCGTTTACAGTCCACTTTTATGTTCCTTGCAAGTTTACTCTCATACTCTATTTTTCCCCTCTTAATCAATCTCTTGGTCCTTTTTTTGCTGAACTCTAAACTGCTCCCAATCCTCAGGCTTGCTACTTTTTCTGGCAACTTTATGACTCCTCTTTGGATCTAATACTATCCTTAATTTCTTTTGTTAGCCATGGTTGGGCCACTTTTCCTTTTGTGTTTTTGCACCAGAAAGAAATGTATAACTGTTGCAATTCATGCATTCGTTCCTTAAATGTTAGCCATTGCCTATCCACCGTCATGCCTTTTAATGAAGCTCTCCAATCTATCATAGCCAACTAACTCCTCATACCATTGTAGTTTCCTTTGTTTAGATTTAGGACCCTAGTTTCAGATTGGACTACTTCACTTTCCATCTTAATGAAGAATTCTATCATGTTATGGCCACTCTTCCCTAAAGGACCCCGCACAACAAGATTATTAATTAACCCCTTCTCATTGCACAATACCCAATCTAAGATGGCCTGTTCCCTAGTTAGCTCCTCAATGTACTGGTCTAAAAAGTTTGAATCCTGCTAGTGTCTGATGATGCCACCACATTTGTACACTGATGTTCACATCACCCGTCTGTTCTTATGTGGACGTCTGACCAGAAACATTGATTTTCATCCACTTTCCCACACCTCAAAAATCTCCAAGCTAAATCTCCTGCATTTATTCAGCCAGTTATACTTGCAGCATATCTCATACCTCAGAATCTGTTACCTCTGATCATCACTCAAGCCTTTACAATCTTATCAAAATAGATAAAATGCAGTGATCATCTCACATTTAAAATACATTGGGCCTGAAAACCTGTTATTTTGCAATTGTGTAACTTGGCAGCCATTTTAAAGTGGTTGTATATATGCTGGCCAGTCGACAGAGAGTGGTCTTGTATTAAAGACCAGTTATCAAGCAGTAGTGAAGGGAGAGCATTTCTTGGGCAGTAGCAGTAGGAAACTGACTGCAGTTACAGATCCTGGGTCGGCTGGATGCTGAACCACATGGAATTGCTCCTTGATGTGTTTTTAACCAATATCAGCTAAGTGGCTTCTTGGTGTGAAGAGAGACCTGAATTGATGGGTCTCGACAGGGCTGAAAATTGACACTGTAATTAGACACGTTTTCTACCAGGTAGGGACTTTTACAAAAGCAAATTTTGGTAACCTGTTTGGAGGGATAAAACTTTTTATAAGAGATATTTGAAATCCATGTAACCTGGGCTCAAAAATTTTTATGCAACATATTTTACCGTATGATTCTCTTTTTCAAAAAAAATAAAGGAAATGGCAAGTGACGAACTGAGAGAGATTCGGAAGGCCTTAACAAATGAAGCTATCAGAGAACACCAGATGGCCAAGACTGGTGGTACCGAAACTGATCTCTTCACTTGCGGAAAGTGCAAGAAGAACAACTGTACTTATACACAGGTAAGAGCGGTGTCAACATATGAGGGCCGATTAAATGGTCTTGAGCATTGGTGCGCAGGTTGCGCAGAGGAACTATTAAATTGGGAGAACAGGTTTGGAACCATTTTTCAGGCTACAACTCTGCCCTTCTGTTTTTAGTAAGCTGAAATACATGTGCCCATTTTGTGCACTAGCCTAATTCAGGCCTCGGATTCGGTGATTTATATGAATACAAAGGACAATTTTTGCCAGGTTTGCTTTTTTTTCCCCTTTCAATGCCTATTTGGATTGAAAGTAAGGAAAACTCTGTGGATGAAGAGGCTCTTAAATTGCCTTTGTAGATTTTTACATTTACTGTTATTTTTAAAGTAAAGTTTTTAAAACAATTTCTCCATATTTGCCACATTTTTATTATTCCCCTCCAATAATTTGGGAACACTTTTTTTTTTTCTCACACTTGTTTTTAAAGACATCCCCAAAGCAGTATTTCACATTTGAGGTAGTTCAAGATGAAAGAAGGCAAGCCAGGAAGATAAACAGGCTCCAGACCCTGGCACACCTACCTACTAATTACCATGAACAACTGCCTCTGGGCAGAGCTTACGATCTGCTTCAAGGACACCTTCAGTCAACTTGAAGCTTCAGAATAACACTATTCGAGGTCAGCAAGGACCTCAACTGTCATTCCCAGTCAGCACTGCAATATTAGGTAATGTGCTGCCACAAAAGGATCGGATAGATGACGGATGTGTTACTCACCGTAGACACCACTTTCATCTCCTTTCCCTGATTAGTAGTACACAGCTACCCAATGACACTGCACTGGTGCATTTTTCCAAGTACAATGGATTACTGATGGCTGTCATATGCCCAATCTGGGTGCCAGAAATGACCATGTTTGTATATTATAATGCATGAAGCTGTTGGAAGATGTGAATGTGACGAGGCTATAAATTATGGCCTAGAAATTGGGTTGGGGCGCCAAAGTGGCGCAAAAGTCGCCTGAGCGCAGGATTTAGCGCAGCGATTGGAGTAATACCGATCGCCAGAAATTCAGTTTCAGTGCCCCTCGAGGGACACGGGGCGAGGCTCGAGGCGCTCCGCATCCCTCTTAGGGCGCTGAAACTGATTATCGCAGCGCAACGTACCGCAGCGCCACACGCTGCGGCACGGCACGCTGCGGTACTGCAGGCCTTCCTCCCACTGTTAAGGGGGAGGTGCCTGCAACAGCGCGATCCCCGCTCGCGAGTGCCGGCAAATGAGCCCGGCACCAAGGAGAAGTGCCGGGCTCTCGGGAAACAGCCGGCAATGCCGCGGCGGGGGGGAGGTTAGGAGGCCGGGGACGGAGGTGCTGGCAGGCGGCCGCCGAAAAAGCGGCCGCCCCGCACCTCCACCTTAACTTGCGCCGCCGCCGGCACAGTAAGGCCCCGTGAACCGGGCGCGGGTAGCGAACGGCGCAACTGCGGCGGTCGCTACCAAATATCGCGAATGGGGCGCTGCGCACACCAATGACGTCATCGGTGGCGGCGCAGCAGAACAGGCTAACGCCACCATTAGCGCCCCTCCTGAATATCGCGGGAGGCGCAGCCAGTGGCGCTACAGCCACTGATTGCCTCTTTAGGCGCTAACAGGTGGCGCTACTCACCCAATTTCTCCCCCTATATGTTTCATCTTGTGCTCTACTGAGGTATGGATGCGTAATGAAAGAATTGTAGGGTTCTGCAAGGACTTAACATGGATGAACTACAAACTGAAAAGGTTGACAACTTTGTGGCTTGAAGGCTCGAGCCAGTTACCTGTTATACAGTACTGTTGGTTAGCCCTACTTTGCCAAGTTTCTTAGTGTGCCTTCTTCTCCTGCATCTGTTCCCAGGTACTGTAGCCAGCATTGAGCTGGGATGCTGCCTCCTACTAGGCATGGTGCTCTGGTGTCCTGGGGTGTACCAAACAAGCTAGTCTTTCTCGAAGCCACCTCATGCCACAGCAGATTCACTTTGCCGGTCATCAAATGGATTGATGGGCAGCTGTGCTCTGACATTTGTCCATAGTCTCTTTGTGCTTTCATCATGACCATCCTTTTGGCCTCACCCACCATTTCTTGCACCTTGCATACAGCCTTTGCAAAGGCTGGAAAATTCTGTGAACCCTCCAACATTTTATCCCCATGTATGTAGTTACATGTTTAAGTAGCTGCTTGCCTTTAATTTTGAGCAGCAAACCTTTATAGATGGTGTGCTTCCAACCTTTGGGACCTCCTTCATTCCATTCCCTGTGCAAGCCTCAAGCTGTCCAGGAAGTATATTCAAATGAGATCCTGAGCTGGCTTCACATCACCACTCTCAGTGTGAGATTTATACCATTATAGTGGGTTTCAGTGATTTTTAACTGGGATCACTGAGTCGGCCCTATAAAGACTTCCTGTAAAAGGTGAATCAAGAGAGCATGTAACTGTAACCACAAGAGTGGTGGTATTGATGCTCAATTTGTTCAACAATGTATTTTTTACGTTTGCTATACAAATAAAATGCGATACAAGTAAAACTTATTGATCTAATACTGTAGATATCAAAGATAATTGTGGCCTAATATTGTTAGGTTATTAACCAGAATTTCAGTACGTTGCTCAAACATGAAAGAAAGGGAGTTGAGAACAGTGTGGGTAAATGTGATTAGGACTATTTGCTCATGTGGAGAGTAAACGCCGACTTGTTGGGGCTGTTTCCGTGTTGTAATTTCTGTGTAAATCTTTGACCAACCACATGAGCCAGGTCTCATTTTTAGTTTGAAATTTATTTACAGCTCTGCTTTAAAAATTGTTTTAATCTTCAATTTTTTTTAACAAGATCAGTATTAGACTATTCCTAAAATATTTAATGAAAAATACTTGAATTGAAATGAACACTTCATTTTTATAGAGAAGCAATGGTAGATTAGCTAAAACAAGAGAGCGCCTAACCACCGCCCCTTGACATTCAACGGCATTACCATTACCGAATCGCCCAACATCAACATCCTGGGGGTCACCATTGATCAGAAACTTACCTGGACCGGCCACATAAATACTGTGGTGACAAGAGCAGGCCAGAGGCTGGGTATTCTGCGGCGAGTGTCTCACCTCCTGACTCCCCAAAGCCTTTCCACCATCTACAAGGCACAAGTCAGGAGTGTGATGGAATACTCTCCACTTGCTTGGATGAGTGCAGCTCCAACAACACTCAAGAAGCACCACACCATCCAGGGCAAAGCAGCCTGCTTGATTGTCACCCCACCCACAACAACAACTTGTATTTATATAGCGCCTTTAACATAGTAAAACATCCCAAGGCGCTTCACAGGAGTATTAAAAGACATAAAATTTGATTCTGCGCCACATAAGGAGAAATTAGGGCAGGTGACCAAGAGATTGGTCAAAGAGGTAGGTTTTAAGGAGTGTCTTAAAGGAGGAAAACGAGGCAGAGAATTTCAGAGCTTAGGGCCTAGGCAACAGAAGGCATGGCCACCAATGATTGAGCGATGAGCATTCCTGATTATAAAGAGGCTAGAATTAGAGAAGCGCAGATATCTCGGGGGGTGGGGGGGGGTGCTAAGGGGTTGTGGGGCTGAAGGAGATTACAGAGATCGGGAGGGGCGAGGCCATGGAGGGATTTGAAAACAAGAATGAAAATTTTGAAATCGAGGCGTTGCTTAACCGGGAGCCAGTGTAGGTCAACGAGCACAGGGGTGATGGGTGAATGGGACTTGGCAGCCGAGTTTTGGAGGACCTCAAGTTTATGTAGGGTAGAATGTGGGAGGCCAGCCAGGAGTGCATTGGAATAGTCAAGTCTAGAGGTAGCAAAGGAATGGATGAGGGTTTCAGCAGCGGATGAGCTGAGGCAAGGGCAGAGACGGTGATGTTACGGAGGTAGAAGTAGGCGGTCTTAGTTATGCTGCGGATATGTGGTCGGAAGCTCATTTCAGGGTCAAATATGACAAGGTTGCGAACAGTGTGGTTCAGTCTCAGACAGATGCTAGAGACAGGGATGGAGTCAGTGGCTAGGGAACGGAGTTTGTGGTGGGGACCAAAAACAATGGCTTCGGTCTTTCCAATATTTAATTGGAGAAAATTTCTACTCATCCAGAACTGTATGTCGGACAAGCAGTCAGACAATTTAGAGACAGTGGAGGGTTGAGAGAAGTGATAGTGAGGTAGCCACCACCTTAAACATGCACTCCCTCCACCACCGTGGCTGCAGTGTGTACCATCTACAAGATGCACTGCAGCAACTTGCCAAGGCTTTTTCGACAGCACCACCCAAACCTACGACCTCTACCACCTAGATGGACAAGGGCAGCAGGCACATGGGAACACCATCACGTCCAAGTCACCATCCTAACTTGGAGATATATCGCCGTTCCTTCTGGGTCAAAATCCTGGAACTCCCTAACAGCACTGTGGGAGTACCTTCACCACGCGGACTGCAGCGGTTCAAGAAGGCGGCTCACCACCACCTTCTCCAGGGCAATTAGGGGTGGCCAGTAAATGCTGGCCTTGCCAGTGACACCCACATCCCAGGAACGAATAATTTTTTTTTTATTATTCTCAGTTGGTATTTATAAATAAAAATCCACTTAAAAGTTAAATACAACTCTTGGTAAATAAGTAACTATCTTTAGATATGTACCAATGTATATATTTTTTTTTCAGTTCATTCTTGCCTATGTAGGCCTTGGAGTAATCCATTTACTGTTAAGAAGGCAAGATCCCCGCAGAACACAGCGGTTTCTGCTTTTGATAAGTTCTGCTTCCAGTGACGCAGGATTAAAATGGAGTCCTTCAAAATGAGTTGATAAAGTAGATATGCTGTAGAGGTTGCAATTCACATCTTTGATGAGTAGAATCTGATTTGATCTAATCAGTTTTAACAAGTATGAGAATTGAAATGTTGCCCTTTTATGAAAAATTCAATTTTATGATGTATAATTTCTCTCCTCTTTCTCCAGGTTCAAACACGGAGTGCTGATGAACCCATGACTACATTTGTTTTTTGCAATGAATGTGGCAACAGATGGAAGGTACTTTTTCTTATTGTAGTTAAGTAATTTTGTAAAATATGTGGAATAGCACTTAGAATGTTTCATTAGAGCTCTCTCAGTGGGTAACTGACTGCCAAAGTATTGTGCCATACCAGAGAGGACCCAGGTACCATCTGTACTAAGGTAGCTGATCTTAGCTGGGTGGGCACTATAACCAACCTACGAATCCCTGGCTAAAAAGATTAAACAGTCAGTAAAGGTTCCTACTTTCCAAGAACCCCTAGTAGAAAGTGCATACCTATAGGTGCTGGATGAGGCAGGATTGTGATGTCTCTCATGGTGGAGTAGCCTGCTGACACACTATCTCATCTCAAACATGAAGAGTAACCACTTGGGTGGGTACTAAAGGGCTGCTGGTGCCCATGGTTCAGTACCTTAAACTAATGCTGCTGTCAAGAGGGGTGTTTGGCGTGGGGCGGGGGGGAAACAGGATTTAAAAAAATGGAGAATAAGGTTTGACATGTTTTGCAAGTGTAAAGTTATTTATGCTACTCGATAGCCTTTGGTTCAGATCAAGATAATCCCAAACTGAATATGTTATCACGCCATTTATATTGTCTTGTGACCCTTGTTAAAGAGAAATACTTTTCGTATTTAGAAAATGTTTCAGATATCAAAAGTTTAAAACTTAAACAAACAAATCTCCCATGGTGTTGCGCTGTCCTTTTAAGGCCACTGCTCAAGTACTCCCTGTGGGGAACGGGCACATCCAGATAATTGTAGCAGCATGTAAACTCTTGAAGCCAATTAGAGGGCATTTGTAGCTTCTTCCAAATTTCTGGAACCCACTCTGCAGAATCCAGATTCTTTCTCACTTTTTTAAGATTGCCTTTCATTCATAACAAAGTGTACCGGATACATGCTATACCGAGACAATTTTATTAAAAACTAGCGAATCTCCCAAACCGCTGCGTACGATAAACTAGAGGATTTAAGAGTAAATAAGAGTATTAGTTAAAGTTAAACTAGGACTTGTGGGCTAAGTTACAGTAAAGACCTAAAGCATATAACTAAATGTAATACCTTAGACAAGGTTATTACCTAGATTAAAAACTATAAATAGACAATTGAGTGATAATTCAAAACTTGAAAACCTAATTAGCTAAATAAAATACAATAGAGATGGCAGGGCAGGTGATGTGTTGCAGCTGTAGCATGTAGGAGCTGGTGGGCACCAGTGTGATCCACAGCAACCATATCTGCAGTAAGTGTCTGCAGCTCGAGGAACTTCGGCTCAGAGTTGATGAGCTAGAGTCCGAGCTTCGGACACTGCGATGCGTCAGGGAGGGGGGAGAGTTACCTGAACACTTTGATCCAGGAGGCAGTCACACCCCTTAGATTAAGATTTGGGCCGTGGTCAGGGACAGGAGGGTATGACTACGAGTGAGGCAGGTATGGGGATCCAGAAGGTAGCATTGGAGGAGCCTCAGCCCTTGCACTTGTCCAACAGGTATGAGGTTCTTTCAGCCTGTGTGGACGAGAGCAGGGACTGCAGGGAGGATGAGCAAACTGACCACAGCACCGTGGTACAGGGGGCCATTCAAGTTGGGGGAGTAAAAAGGAATGTAGTGGTAGGGGACAGTATAGTTAGGGGGATAGATACTGTTCTTTGCAACCGAGAGCGCGAGTCCCGAAGGCTGTGTTGCCTGCCAGGGTTAAGGACATCTCCTCGGGGCTGGAGAGGAACTTGGAGTGAGAGGGGAAGAATCCAGTTGTCGTGGTCCACGTAGGTACCAACGACGTAGGTAGGACTAAGAAAGAGGTTCTGTTGAGGGAGTATGAGCAGCTAGGGGCTAAATTT
Organism: Somniosus microcephalus; assembly: GCF_052327205.1. Lineage (NCBI taxonomy): Eukaryota > Metazoa > Chordata > Chondrichthyes > Squaliformes > Somniosidae > Somniosus > Somniosus microcephalus. The sequence continues at coordinate 163,182,441 of NC_140999.1, read as the reverse complement.
AAAAAGCAGAACCACAAAAGTAATAATCTCTGGATTACTACCTGAGCCATGAGCAAATTGGCATAGGGTCAATAAGATCAGAGAGATGAATGCGTGGCTCAAAGATTGGTGTGGGAGAAATGTGTTTCAATTCATGGGACACTGGCACCAGTACTGGGGAAAGAGGGAGCTGTTCCGTTGGGACAGGCTTCGCTTGAACCATGCTGGGACCAGTGTCCTGGCAAATCGAATAACTAGGGCTGTAGATAAGAGCTTTAAACTAAATAGTGGGGGGAGGGTTCAGGTGAAGGGAAATTTAGAAAGTTAAAAGAGAAAGGACAAGGCAATAGTGCAGAGTAGCGATAGGGGTAATGATAACCAGAGTCTGACAGTAAGGGACAGAACATAAGACTGCATCGGCAAATAGGGTAAAAGATGGGAAAAATGGTAAAAAGACAACATTAAAGGCTCTTTATCTGAATGCACGCAGCATTCGTAACAAGATAGATGAATTGACGGCACAAATAGAAATAAATGGGTATGATCTGATAGCCATTTCAGAGACGTGGTTGCAAGGTGACCAAAGCTGGGAACTGAATATTCAGGGGTATTTTGGAAGGATAGGCAGAAAGGAAAAGGAGATGGGGTAGCTCTGTTAAAGGATGAGATCAGTACAGTAGTGAGAAATGATCTTCGCTCGGAAGATCAAGATGTAGAATCAGTTTGGGTGGAGATAAGAAATAGTAATAGAAAGAAGTCATTGGTGGGAGTAGTCTATAGGCCCCCTAACAGTAGCTACACAGTAGGACAGAGTATAAATCAAGAAATAATGGGGGCTTGTAAGAAAGGTACTGCAATAATCATGGGAGATTTTAATCTTCATATAGATTGGACAACTCAAATTGGCAAAGGTAGCCTTGAGGATGAGTTCATAGAGTGTATTCGGGATGGTGTCTTAGAACAATACGTTGTGGAACCAACCAGGGAGCAGGCTATTTTAGATCTGGTAATGTGTAATGAGGCAGGATTAATTAATGATCTCATAGTAAAGGATCCTGTAGGGCAGAGTGATCATAGCATGATAGAATTTCACTTTCAGTTTGAGAGTGAGAAACTTGGTCTGAAACTAGTGTCTTAAACTTAAATAAAGGTATGAAGACAGAGTTGGTTAAAGGGTAAGACGGTAGATAAGCAGTGGCAGATATTTGAAGAGATATTTCATAACTCTCAGCAGAGGTATATTCCAGTGAGAAGGAAAGACTCTACAAGAAGGATGAACCATCTGTGGCTAACTAAGGAAGTTAAGGATGGTATCAAATTGAAAGAAAAGGCATACGATGTTGCGAAGGTTAGTGGTAGGCCAGCGGATTGGGAAATTTTTAGAAACCAGCAAAAGATGACTTAAAAAAATAGAGGGAGAAGATAGATTGAGAGTAAACTAGCAAAAAATATAAAAACAGACAGTAAGAGCTTCTACAGGTATATAAAAAGGAAGAGAGCAGCTAAAGTAAACGTTGGTCCCTTACAGGATGAGACTGGGGAATTAATAATGGGAAACCAGGAAATGGCAGACTTTGAACAAATATTTTGTATCTGTCTTCATGGTAGAAGACACTAAAAGCATCCCAATGATAGCAGATAATCAAGGGGCAAAAGGGAAGGAGGAACTTAAAATGATCACTATCACTAGAGAAAAAGTACTTGTCAGCCTTTAGTCCCATTAGTTTGCCAAGTCCCCTGGACCTGATGGCCTACATCCTAGGGTCTTAAAAGCAGTGGCTGCAGAGAGAGTGGATGCATTGGTTGTCATCTACCAAAATGCCCTGGATTCTGGAAAGGTCCCAGCGGATTGGAAAACCGCAAATGTAACGCCCCTATTCAAGAAAGGAGGGAGACAGAAAGCAGGAAACGATAGGCCAGTTAGCCTAACATCTGTCATTTGGAAAATGCTGGAATCCATTATTAAGGAAGAAGTAGCAGTACACTTAGAAAATCATAATACTATCAAGCAGAGTCACATGGTTTTATGAAAGGGGAATCGTGTTTGACAAATTTACTAGAGTTCTTTGAGGATGTAACGAGCAGGGTGGATAAAGGGGAACCAGTAGATGTAGTGTTTTTGGATTTTCAGAAGGCATTCCATAAGAACATAAGAAAAAAGAGCAGGAGTAGGCCATATGGCCCCTCGAGCCTGCTCCGCCATGCAATAAGATCATGGCTGATCATCGACCACAAATCCACTTTCCTGTCCGATCTTCATATCCCTTGATTCCCCTAGAGTCCAAAAATCTATCTAACTCAGCCTTGAATATACTCAAAGACTCCGCATTCATAGCCCTCTGGGGCAGATAATTCCAATGATTCACAAGCCTCCGATTGAAGAAATTCCTCCTCATCTCCATCTTAAATGGCCTGATAATATCCTGAGACTATGCCCCCTAGTTCTAGACACTCCAGCCAGGGGAAACAACCTCTCAGCATCTACCCTGTCAATCCCCTTCAGAATCTTGTATGTTTCAATGAGATCACCTCTTATTCTTCTAAACTCCAGAGAGTATAGGCCCATTCTACACAGTCTCTCATCATAGGACAGCCCTTTCATCCCAGGAATCAATCCAGTGAACCTCCGTTGCACCGCCTCCAAGGCAAGTTTATCCTTCCTTAGATAAGGAGACCAAAACTGTGTACGGTAGTCCAGGTGTGGTCTCACCAAGTCCCTGTACAATTATAGCAAGACTTCCTTACCCTTATACTCCAACCCCATTGCAATAATGGCCAACATGCCATTTGCCTTCCTTATTGCTTGCTGTACCTGCATGCTAGCTTTCTGTGTTTCTTGCACGAGGACACCCAAATCTCTCTGAACACCAACATTTGAAAGTTTCTCACAATTTAAAAAATATTCTGTTTTTCTATTCTTCCTAACAAAGTGCATAACCTCACATTTCCCTACATTATACTCCATCTGCCAACTTACTGCCCACTCACTTATTCTATCTACAGGAAACTCTTTTTTATCCGGCACCGACGGGACTGGCGTGGTGCCGGTTGATCTAAAAGTCCAGATTACAGAGAGATATACTTACTAAGGTACGAGAGCCCTGTACATGGCCACAGATCCAGGCGTCCCTGTTGCATGGCAACAGGTGCAGGAACCCCGGTTACACGGCCACAGATCCAGGAACCCCGGTTACACGGCCACTAATATGAAGTAAAACTTACCTGAACCTACTCCTGAAGTTTGCCGGTCAAGAGAGATTTCCAGTTATTTAGGCGCCGGTAAAAAGGGAGGTTCCTGTATATCCCTTTGCAGACTCTATGGGCTCGAATTTCCAAGCCCCGTGGAGGCGGGTTTGGAGGCGGGAGTGGTGGGAAAATTGCAGAATCGGGGGGGCAGGAACCCATCCCACCCCCAACCCGCCTCCGTGCCAATGTCCCTGGAGGCGGGTATCCGACCTGTGCTGGGAGCCACCTCCCCGAGGCGGGAAGGGGATTAGTGCCAATTAACTGCCTGTTAACAGGTAGTTAACAGGCAGTTTTTTGTCAAACCCTATTTTTAGCCCTGAAGTGTGGGCTTCCCGACGGCTCCGAACCACGCCAAGTTAGCGAGGCGGACCGTCGGTCTGAAGGGGTTGGAGGGGCTGAGATGTCCGTTGTGCAGGTGAGTGATGGGTGCATTGTACAGAGGTAAGTGTAAAGTGTTTTAATAAGTTTACTTACCTTTACTTTCTCCTGCAGGCTTCCTTCCTTCAGTTCTCGGGAGTCCCTCAGCTTACCGGCACAGAAAGCAGAATGGCCGCTGACCTGTCAAAAGCTGCAGCCTCTGCTTTCTGGTCTGGAGAGCTCTCTAACTGAGTCTGAGTAGAAGGACTCAAGTTAGAAGACAGATTGTCAGTGTTTGACAGCTTCACAGAGCTGCCAAATGCTGATTTTTCATCTGTCAAAAGCTCTTGACAGATGAAATGTCAATCGCTGACATCACCAGTAACCAGGTGTCCCTTAATTGACTTGCTGAGCCCGCTGAGCGGGCTTAACAAGATCAATCAAGGGAAAATAGCGTGGGTTGGCCACAAGTTGATGGAGGCGGGACTACAACCCAAAAAGTGGGAGTCCTACCTCCATCACGTCCCCATTGATAAATTCGAGCCCTATGTGTTCTCCACATAGCTTACTTTCCCACCTAGCTTTGTATCATCAGCAAACTTGGATACATTACACTCTGTCCCTTCATCTAGGTCATTAATATAGATTGTAAATAACTGAGGCCCCAACGCTGATCCTTGCGGCATCCCACTAGTTACAGCCTGCCAACCTGAAAAAGATCCGTTTATCCCTACTCTCTGTTTTCTGTCCGTTAACCAATCCCCTATCCATGCTACTATACCCCCAACCCTGTGAGCCCTAATCCTGGGTAATAACCTTTTATGTGGTACCTTATCAAATGCCTTTTGTAAATCTAAATATACTACATCCACTGGTTCCCCTTTATCTACCCTGCTAGTTACATCCTCAAAAAACTAATAAATTTGTCAAACGCAATTTCCCTTTCATAAAACCATGTTGACTCTGTTATGATTTTCTAAGTGCCCAGATAGCTCCTCCTTAACAATGGATTCCAGCATTTTCCCGATGACTGATGTCAGTCAAACTGGCCTGTTGTTCCCTATTTTTTCTCCCCCTCCTTTCTTGAATAGCGGTGTATATTTACGACCTTCCAATCCGTTGGGACCATTCTAAAATCTAGGGAATTTTGGAAGATCAAAACCAATGCATCCACTATCTCTTCAGCCACCTCTTTTAGAACCCTAGGATGTAGGCTGTCAGGTCCAGGGGATTTGTCGGCTTTTAGTCCCATTAGTTTCTCTCGTACTTTTTCTCTACTTATATTCATTACGTTAAGTTCCTCACCCTCATTAGACCCTTGGTTTCCCCCCATTTTTGGTCTTTTTGTGTCTTCTACTGTGAAGACAGATACAAAATATTTGTTTAATGTTTCTGCCATTTCCTTATTCCCCATAATAATTTCTCCTGTCTTAGCCTCTAAGGGACCAACGTTTTCTTTTGCTACACTCTTCCTTTTTACATACTTGTAGAAGCTCATACAATCTGCTTTTATATTTCTAGCTAGTTTTCTCTCATTCTATTTTTTCCCTTTTTATCAATTTTTGGTCAACCTTTGCTGGTTTCTGAAACTCTCCCAACCCTCAGGCTTACTATTATTCTTTGCAACATTATAAGCTTCTTTCAATCTAATGCTATCCTTAACTTCTTTAGTTAGCCACAGTTGGATCACTTTTCCGTGGAGTTTTTGTTTCTCAATGGAATGTATTTTTGTTGAGAATTACGAAATATTTCTTTAAATGCTAACCACTGCTTATCTACCGCCATACCTTTTAATCTATTTTTCCAATCTATCTTAGCCAACTCACCCCTCATACCAATGTCATTGGCTTTATTTAAGTTTAAGACTCTAGTTTTGGACTTAGAATTTCACATTAATTTTGAGAGTGACTTGCCTATCATATTATGATCACTCTGCCCCAGAGGATCCTTTACTATGAGATTGCTAATTAACCCTGTCTCACTGCACAGTACAAGATCTAAAATAGCCTGTTCCCTGGTTGGTTCCATGACACATTGTTCTAGGAAACTGTCCCAAATGCATTCCATGAACTTGTCCTTCCGACTACCTTTGCCAATTTGATTTGTCCAGTCTATATGAAGATTAAAGTCCCCCGAGACGATTGCATTACCTTTGTTGCAAGCTCCTACTATTTCTTGATTAATATTCTGCCCAACGGTACAGCTACTGTTAGGGGGCCGAAATACTACTCCTACCAGTGTTTTTTGCCCCTTGTTATTCCTAATCTCCACCCATACTGATTCTACTTCCTGATCTTCTGAGCCGAGATCCTTTCTTGCTGCTGTCCTTGTATCATCCTTTATTATCAGGGCTACTCTCCCTCCTTTTTCATTCTGCCTGTCTTTTCGAAACGTCAATTACCCTGGAACATTTAGTTCCCAACCTTGGCTACCTTGCAACCATGTTTCTGTAATGGCTATTAGATCAAACCCATTTATCTCTATTTGTGCCACAAATGTGTCTATCTCGTTACGAATGCTTCGTGCATTCAGAAAAAGTGCCTTTAATTTAAAATGTTTTACTGTACCATTATTCCCTGCTTTGACCTTATTCTCTGCTGCACTGCTACCGTTAAACTCCCTGTCCCTTCCTGTCACACTCTGCTTATTTTTTGCCAAATCGCTACACTGCTCTATTGCCTTGACCTTTCTCTTTAGATTTGTAAATTTCCCCTCACCTGACCCCCCCCCCCTTTTTTTAGTTTAAAGCCCTATCAGCCCTAGTTAGTCGATTCGCCAGGATGCTGGTCCCAGCACGTCCCGACAGAACAGCTCCCTCTTTCCCCCAGTACTGGTGCCAGTGCCCCATGAATTGAAACCCCTTTTTCCCACACCACTCTTTGAGTCACGCATTTAACTCTCTGATCTGCTTGACCCTATGCCAATTTGCGCGTGGCTCAGGTAGAAATCCAGAGATTACGCTTGTGGTTCTGCTTATTAATTTAGACCTTAGCTCCTCAAACTCCCTCAGCAGAACCTCATTGTTAGTTTTACCTATGTCATTGGTTCCTACATGGACCACGACAACTGGATCCTCCCCCTCACACTCAAGTTCTTCTCCAGCCGCGAGGAGATATCCTTAACCCTAGCACCGGGCAGGCAACACAGCCTTCGGAACTCTCGCGGCTGCAGAGAACAGTATCTATACCCCTGACTATACTGTCCCTTACTACTACTGTACCACATTCCTTCCTTATCCCCCTACTTGGATAGCCCCCTGTACCACAGTGCCGTGGTCAGTTTACCCATCTTCCCTGCAGTCCTTTTCCTCATCCATACAGGTAGAAAGTTGGACAAAGTCCAGGGCTGAAGCTCCTCCATCACTACATCCTGGGTCCCCATACCTTCCTGACTCGCAGTCACACCCTCCTGTCCCTGACCACTGACGAACTCTAAAGTACTACTTAAGCTAAAGGGTGTGACTGTCTCCTGGAATAAAGTATCCAGGTAACTCTCCCCCTCCCTGATGCACCGCAATGTCTGCAGCTCGGACTCCAGCTGAACAATTCTGAGCCGAAGTTCCTTGAGTTGCAGACACTTACTGCAGATGTGGTTGCTCGGGATTGCGATGCTCTCCACACTCCCACATGCTGCAATTACGACACACCACCTGCCCTGCCATCTCCAACCTTGTTTTATTTATTAATTAATTAGTTAAAGATTTTATTCAATCGATATTTTAGGTTTATTGTTTGATTATTTTATTTAGTTTAAGTTATTAATTTAATAAGTACTAGCAAATTACAGTTTCTCAGCTGTTAATTTAACCCCCTTCCCGAGAGCAAAAAAAAGAGCTGTAATACTCACCAACCAATCACTTATCTGCTCTCCTGTGACGTCACTCTTTGATGTTGTTTTTGAATCGGCGCCTCGAGCTGCCGCTGCTTTAATTCAGGTCCACTCTCGTTGAAAGATTCGATTGGGCTCCGACAGCAGGCGTAGAACCCCGATTTGCAAATCTTTTTGGGCGGGAGTACAGAGCGCCCATTTAGAGGCCTGCCTGAAAGTTGATTCAGGCAGGCAGATGGATGCACAAGGTCCCCAGCATACTGCTACCGGCTGCTCGGCCGCTTTTCAGGCAAGGAACGGGTCGCCGGCAGTTGAGAAGTCTACCCCTCTGTTTGGCACAGTATTTGAGCGTGACAGTTGAAGTGCACTAGGCATACCTTTTTTATAATACTACTTGATGTCCCGCTGAGTTGCTTAGGAAGAAAATTGAGAGTTTAATTATAATTAGCCAGGAAGTTAATTGATTTGATTTATATAGTGCATTGATGCATGAATTTTTAAATGTTTTAAATATATGGATTGATAAGCAACTTAATTATAAATGTAGGTAGTGAATTAATTATGAGTTTATGCAGTCTGTCATAGGGTAGTGTGGGGAGAGATGTTTGACAGTTGTGGGCATAGAAATTGGATGACACTGCACACGCTCATTACAAGTCGGAAGTGCGTCACTTGCCATATTGGTGTGGGCAAAAACTAGGCATCCTGGGCCCACGCCTCTCCCCTCCCCGATCGCTGTCGACCACTACCCACCCTTCCCGTTCAACGTTGCCCACCCTTCCTGGTCACCCCCTTCCCAGTCTCCTTTAAGGACTGTCCTGAGGGCTGCTGGTGGCATTGTAGCTGCCCAATCTTCTTCACTGGCTTGATGATGATGAGGCCCAATAGTACACGCATCGTGGGCCTATCCATACAGGGGCAAGGATTGATTCCTGCGTCCCATGCCTGTCCGTTTTTGGACGGCCCGGATTCTTGGCTGTGATATCTTATTCTACTCTCATCATTTATCCTGTTCATCTTTGGAGAATGCAGATTGGGTTGTACAATTCTTACAGGTACAAGCCTCAATATTAATACCCCCACGATGGTCGGGAGAGGGTTGGGGGTTGTGGGGGGACGGTTAAAAATTTCAAAACCGTGAATACGTCTCCAATCCGCCTCGTAACACCTGTAGCTGTTATTATAGAGGAAGGTTTTGTGTTGTACAAATGTCCCACCCTCAAGAAGCGGGACACTTCATTAACCTATTTAAATCAGGCTCCCACAGTGCAATTAGGAGCCTGATTTATAACAGTTGCCGCACGGGTTTCCCAATGCCTTTTACAGCACTCCTTGTGGGCCAGGAGGAGCAGGAGTGCTCCCCCTGGGTCCGCAAGGAATCCTTCCGCCTCCCCTCTGCCTATTGCGACCTCTCTGCCCCCAAAGCCCCGATCTCTAACTCCTTCTGTTCAGTCTGTAAGCGGGACCCAGAGCTTCCGGTCGCCTGTCACTTCAATTCTCTGCTCCACTCCCACTCTGACTTCCATCCTTGGCCTCTTACACTGTTCCAACGAAGCCCACCGTAAGCTCGAGGAACAGCACCACCTCTTTCGATTAGGCACTTTACAGCCTTCTGGACTCATCGAGTTCAACAATTTCAGACTATAACCTCGGCCCCCATGTTTTCTTTTCTCTCTCACATGGCCGCTGCTGATGATTGTGCCATTTCGGTTAGAGTCATCTTTTGTTTCTTAACTTGTCCCATTACCATCTCTTTTTGCCTTGCACCATCATCCCTTTTGTCTTTCAATCTCTCCTGCCTTCCAGCCTATCACAGACCTTCCCTTTGTTCTTTCCTCCCCTACCCCCTTTCCTTGCTCCACACTTGCTTAAATATCTGTTACTTCTCCAACTTTTTCCAGTTCTGACGAAGGGTCATCGACCTCGAACGTTAACTCTGTTTCTCTCTCCATGATGCTGCCTGACCTGCTGAGTGTTTCCATCGTTTTCTGCTGTTGTCTGAAAAAAAATTATAATGCTTCTTGCCATTAAATACAGCAGGATCTTTGCATCCCCGACCTTGCCCGGTTTCCCCCGCACACTCCACGCTTTGCTGTAAATATCGGGGCCATGGAGTTTATGTTAAGTGTGGGTTTGGAGGAGATGGGAGGTGATTGAAACCTTGTTTTAAATTAAAAGAAAATTATTTGGAATTTCTTTACAAAAATGATAGATTTAGTTAAGGACTGAAATTATTTTGGGGTGGGGAAACGGGGCGAATTTGTGGTCAGGTAGTGTGGGTAGAGTGCAGGATGAGCAGATGTGTGGGGGGTTTGGAATTGAATGTTTTTGTTTGTAACTGTGGTTTGGTGATGGCGGACGCAGTGGCTCCACAGTGTAGGCCATCTTTACCTTATAGGCAGGATTTATTTTTAATTGTATAGTTAGCTTCAGTTTCATGTGTGGTTATGATTCTTGGGGATGCTGTTGATCATCAGATGCTACAAGAGGAAAATGTTTTAAGACCTGTAGGGAAGGCGGGGAGTGGGAGAGGAAGGCATTAGGATGTGAGAGAGCTAGAGGTTGGGAAAGGTGCAAGAGGCCAGAGACTCTGGTAGAAGAGGAGCAAAACTGGTAACTTGGATGTGGCAAGAACCGGCTTTAAGTTTTTTTTAAAGTGCTTAGTGCTCTCAATGTTGGAATGGTCGTAAGAGTGCAGGAAGCATTTTGGAGAACTTTTAAGATGGTTGTCAGGTCATTGGCGGGTGCTTGGCATCAGTGCTATTTCTCATGCTGTGCTTGAGTCAGATAATTTCTCTGGTCCTTTTCCACCTGAACCAGAGCTGCTCTAATGTCCTGCACCACCTCACCAACTCTGACTTTCCTACACCAGGATACCTGCTCCTCTGGTGCGAGCTGGATTTGTTTCAACAAACAAAGTAAAGTTGAAGTAAGCGCATAAAGAACTTAAAGCTAGTTTGCAGATCATAGTTGGAAACTCTGAATAAGGGTTGTTTAAATTAGCAGACAAATACCTGGAATAGAGATGTGAGCAATGGGTGTTCAAGCCCTGTGGCAGATTGCGGGCAGTCAGACTGCAAATGTACTCATTTATTTGAGTACTATATTTCATTATTTCTGGCTGAGCACATGAAAGTGATAAAAAGAGCACCAAAGGAGGTGGTATTTATTGATCAAAACATGAGATTGTTTCCCTCTGATGGGTTGAGTAGGACCAAGTGAGAGTTGGGGTTAGAGGTTTGATTGTTAGGATCGACCAATCAGGTAAGCAAAACAAATTGTGTATATTAGAATAAATGTGAGTGCAATGAAGCATGACGGAGAAGAGTTAAACAGACGTCTTACAGGAAGTCTGCACTGTACACAAGACTTTTACTAAGATAGACATATTTTACTTTTTTAATAATTCTATCTTAATCTGTTAATCTGGTATTGTATATAATGAGTTTATTGAATTTATTGATTACCTTACAGTAAAGCAGTACCTAACAGTGATCTGTTTTTTTCAGTTCTGTTAATAAATATTCAGAAGACCACTGTTGGCGACGCAGCTGGACCAGTAAATGAAATTTCTAAATTATAAAGGATCATCATGTATATTAAATCTCACATTTTGTTACATATATTGTTGTAAAGTAAATAATCTTTGATGCAAGTATACTCCTTTGAAACTCAGTTTAAGTATTCTAAAATTATACAGGTACTCTAATTAAGAGTCTTTGTTAATTAATGCATTGTATGGTACGGCAAGTTGCATTTCACTTCAGTGTGTTTTAAGACTTCTTTATATAATTTAGGTTTCAATAATAAAATGCCATTACTAGTATGAGATGGATCTGTCGAGAGATCATTTTTTAATTAAAATGTGATGATTGTTCACAGCAACCGTTGCTTCCATATTTGTAAATTTTTCTATTTCTTTTTACCTTTTCTCATTTTTGTACTGAAGTTGTAAAAACCTCTCAATAGAAAATGATTTAGTTACAGAAAATCAATAGTTGCCACCATTTCCACAACTCTGTGTTTAGTGTAGTTGATGTTACCAGTAAAATATATAAACTTTATATCAATTGTAAAATGTACTTTAGAAAAATTCACTAAAGATTTTTTGGGATGCTGGATGTAATTGTTACTTATTGTAAAAGAAAATGCCATAACTCATGTTGAAGCAGATTAATTTTCTTCAGTAGTTCTCCATACACCATAACTATTAAAACTAGCCTACAACAAGAACATTTGATGTATGATGGGATGATTCGCTGTATCCCAATGACTCATAGAATAGAATCATAGAATGGTTACAACGCGGAAGAAGGTCATTCGGCCCGCCGAGCCCATGCCCGCGCTCTGCAAGAGCACCAGCTAGTCCCACTCCCCCGCCCTTTCCCCATAGCCCTGCAAATTTCTTCCCGTCAGATACTTATCCAATTCCCTTTTGAAAACCGTGATTGAATCTGCCTCCACCACCCGTTCAGGCAGTACATTCTGGATCTTAACCACTTGTTGCGTAAAAAAAGTTTTTTCTTACGTCGCCTTTGGTTCTTTTGCCAATCACCTTAAATCTCTGTCCTCTGGTTCTCGACCCTTCTACCAATGGGAACAGTTTCTCGCTATCTACTCTGTCCAGACCCCTCATGATTTTGAACACCTCTATCAAATCTCCTCTCAGTCTTCTCTACTCCAAGGTGAACAACCCCAGCTTCTCCAGTATATCAACGTAACTAAAGTCCCTCATTCCTGGAATTATTCTCCTAAACTTTTTCTGCACACTCGCCAAGGCCTTCACATCCTTCCTAAAGTGTGGTGCCCAGAATTGGACACAGTATTCCAGTTGAGGCCGAACCAGTGTTTTATACAGGTTTATCATAATTTCCCGTAAGCCTTTTTAACTGCTTTCTCAACCTGCCCTGCCACCTTCAATGATTTGTGCGCACATACCCCCAGGTCTCTCTGTTCGTGCACCCCCTTCAGGATTGTACCATTTAGTTTATATGACCTCTCCTCATTCTTTCTACCAAAATGTATCACTTCACACTTTTCTGCATTAAATTTCAGCTGCCACGTGCCCACCCATTTCACCAGCCTGTTTGTTTATTCCTGAAGTCTATCACTTTCTCCTCCTCACTGTTCATTATACTTCCAAGTTTTGTGTCATCTGCAAATTTTGAAATTGTGCCCTGTACACCCACGTCCAAGTCATTAGTATATATCAAGAAAAGCAGTGGTCCTAGAACCAACCCCTGGGGAATGCCACTGTATACCTTCCTCCAGTCTGAAAAACAACTGTTCACCACTACTCTCTTGTTTCCTATCACTTAGCCAATTCTGTATCCATGCTGCCACTTTCCCTTTTTATTCCATGGGCTTCAACTTTGCTGGCAAGCCTATTATGTGGCACTTTGTCAAACACCTTTTGGAAATCCATGTACACTACGTCAACTTCATTACCCTCATCAACCCTCTCTGTTACCTCATCAAAGAACTTCATCAAGTTAGTTAAACACGATTTGCCTTTAACAAATCCATGCTGGCTTTCCTTAATTAATCCACACTTGCCCAAGTGACTGTTAATTTTGTCCCTGATTACTGTTTCTAAAAGCTTCCCCACTACCGAGGTCTGTAGTTGCTGGGTTTATCTTTGCTCTCTTTTTTGAACAATGGTGGCTCCACCCCCATATCTAAGGAGGATTGGAATATTATGGCCAGTACCTCTGTGATTTCCTCCCTCAATTCCCTCGGCATTCTAGGATGCATCCCATCCGCTCCTGGTGATTTATCTATTCCTGTGACTTCAAGTACTACTCCCTCGAGCTCTGTTCTGTTCATTTTGGCAACTGATTCTTATTCAAGAGCAGTTACTTTCAGAACTGTATTTTTGACTTTAGGCTTTGAGTTCAAATGTCCAATTCTCTTGAAGTTCTTCCCTTTTATTGAGACTTTTCCTTCGGTGATTACAATTTTTTTTCATTCAGGGTATGTGGGCATCGCTGGGAAAGCTAGCTTTTACTGCCCATCCCTAATTGCCCTTGAGAAGGTGGTGGTGATCCGTCTTCATGACAACTGAGTGGCTTGCTAGGCCATTTCAGAGGGTAGTTAAGAATCAACCACATTAATGTGGGTCTGGAGTCGCATATAGGCCAGGAAAGATTTCCTTCCCTAAAGGACATTAGTGAACCAGATGGGTTTTTACGACAATCCGATAGTTACATGGTCACCATTACTGATACTAGCTTTTTATTCCAGATTTATTTAATTAACAATTTAAATTCCCCAGCTGCCGTGGTGGGATTTGAATTCACGTTTCTAGATCATTAGTCCATGCCTCTGCATCACTAGTCCAGTAACATAACCACTATGGCTACCGTTGCCTAAATTGTTGCTTCGAGAACCTTCGCCTAGATGGTTTTGTTGCAGCTTATACATTTTGGCATGGTCGAATGGAAGGGTAAGCAAAGTGCAATGAAGTTATAGAAATTAGCAGTTTATACCAGAAATTGAGGTCAGCAGATGTACTGAGATTTTTAATATTTTTTATATATATGTGTACAAACTAATTTCTCTCGTGTCCGCTGTGGCTCAGTGGGTAACACACTCGCCTCTGAGTCAGAAGGTTGTGGGTTCAAGTCCCACTCCAGGGACTTGAGCACATAAAGCTAGGCTGACACTCCAGTGCAGTGCTGAGGGAGTGCTGCACTGTCGGAGGTGCAGTCTTTCGGATGAGACGTTAAACCAAGGCCCCGTCTGTTCTCTCAGGTGGAGGTAAAAGATCCCATGGCTCTATTTCGAAGAAGAGCAGGTGAGTTATCCCCGGTGTCCTGGCCAATATTTAGCTCTTAATCAACGTAACAAAAACATTATCTGGTCATTATCACATTGCTGTTTGTGGGAAGCTTGTTGTGTGCAAAATGGCTGCCGCGCTTCCCACATTACAACAGTGACTACACTCCAAAAGTACTTCATTGGCTGTAAAGCGCTTTGAGACGTCCAGTGGTTGTGAAAGGCGCTATATAAATGTCGGTCTTTTCTTTCATTCCTGAGCACCAACATTCTCCAGGATGAGACTGATGCATTCAGTGAGGCAGACTATGCTGGAGAACTCTACAAGTTCGACCTCATAATGACCCAGATGTCTTGCAATGAGGAAGCCAAGCTGGCAGAGCTCTTTTTGGTGTGAAACAGTCCTTTGGCAATTAGATTAAGAGCCAATTATGAAAGCAACCCAAGGATTAACTCCATGTGGGTACACCATACTCGACAGGGACGGTGGCTTGAATTTATAGTGAGATTTTACAGAATCACAGAAATGACAGCGCAGAGGTTTGGCTAATTATGCCAGTGCTAGCTTTTCAACTGGAGGTACCTACAGTACTTCCCTTGGTATCTTTTCATATTTTCAAATACTTACTCAATTCCCTTTTAAAGGATGTTATGATCATTCCTCAATAGCCACTTTGTGGTAAAGCATTCCACGTTCTAATAATCCTCTGTGTGAAAAGATTTATTCTAACTTTGTTCTTCCAGTGCAATTCTTGAATCTATAGCACCTTGTTACTGATTCTGCAATCAGTAGAAGTAACTTTTCATTATTCATCCTCTTAAAACTTTCCACTTTTAACTGAAAAAGCCATTCTCACCAGAGTTTAAATGCCAGTGTCCTGCAGAGGATATTCTTACTGTTCCACAAGGGATGGTGGCCAATATGGTTTTCAAACTAATGAACAAAGATGATCATAGTTGCCTGTATGCTGAATCCTAGCATCTCTAAGGACTCATCCAAAGAGATCTCATTATTACGAAGACAGCCTACCAGTAAGCTGAAACTTTATTATGCACCCAACCTGTTGCAAGGCCAAACATTTAGTGTAGTTGGTAATTGCCAATAAATCAAGAGTTTCTAGACCAATTATGGACCTAAAATTTGAGCAGGTCCTTGAAAAGGAAAACCTCGATGTAGGAATGCAAGCATATGCTCATACAGGAGGAATTGCCCAGCAAACTCCAAAGGTACCAACGTTTGCAGACACCCAAGAAAATTACTAAGGTTCTTAGCAAATGTGCTGCTAAATAGAAAATGCTATGCTCCAGACTGATATCAATGCCCATGGTTTTCATATGTCAGCTGGTGGTGTTGGTCTATATGCATTTACATGGATTTTGCATATGCTATTGGTTGGAATATGTAAGCAACAACTTGAATTTATATAGCACTGTTCATGTACAGGAAGATGTCTCCAAACGCAAACCAGATTAAAAGGCTACCTGAGCAAAGGGACTTGGAACGTGCTAGTATATAAACATTTGTCCCATTGTTGAATTGATGAAGACAAGCCATAAAGTGATCCTTGCCCATTCTGGACAAGAATGTGCATCCACGTTGAGGACAACCTGCCATCCTGCATTGTCCAGTTTGGCTGTTGAACAGCAGATGCTGAATCCCCTGAGTCAGCTTCAGGTAATAATAGACAACGTTATGATGTTCAGAGAATCAGCTACATATATTAATAAATAAATGTAAAGGTTTTCTGTCGGCCGAGGAGAGACACAGGATCATACTAGTGATTCAGTTGTAATTGCGATGTGTGGTTTGAAAGTATTGTTCCTTGGCCATAAATCTTTTGTGGCTTCACAAAGATGGGGTGCAGCTAGATGAAAATACCTATCTGGATTTATAAAGAGTTTGAAATACACAACATGGAATATAAATGCAGTTATAATTGGCCTTGTATTGCCAGCCTCTCATTGCCATCTCCATGTAGTGATTTGTGAAAATGCTATGCTTGTGGACTTCGACTCCAATATGAGAGGAACATGACTCAAATAGCAGATTTTAGCTGGGTTCCAAGTTGATATCAGAGTGCCACCCAGCACAATAAATAATGACTCCAGGATATATTTGAAATGGAATTCTACTATGTCAGTCAAAACTAATTCAAGAATTTCAAAAAAATCTAGGAAACTTGCTGCATATGACTTAGGCCAGCCTGTTGTAAAACAAACAACAGTAGAATGGATTCATTGCTGCTACCAGATAACATAGAGGAGCTCCCTGCTGAAATTGAAAACAAGTACAACAGCTATGGTATGTAATCTTAAAAACTATTTGTAAAAGCAGCCAGATAAGCAAACATTTTTTAGAGGTAGCTGCTAATAATGGCAGAGTTTGTCAGACTGTTTTGGCCTCTGTTGTAGCTGTGAAGTTGCATACTCCTGAAGTGCGTTCCTTTGGGATAGTGAAATTTTGTATGGGAAGGCAAATAAGCAAATTGCTTTGTAGATATTCTTTTGTAGATATTCTTTTTTGAATTAGGTTCTACAAGTTCCAACTATCTCACTATCTTCTATGTTAGATTTTAGTACAGTATAGACTGAAAAATCTTAGGACTCCAAAAGATGTGTGTGACAAGATAAGGTGTGATTCGCTTGTTTTACTGTGGAAAGAACAATGGAGGATATATATGGACAACAAAAGAGGTTCTTTCTAATTTCAGGTAGCTGACAAATGTAATTTAACCTTCAAGAAAAGAACTGAAGATAGTATTGGAATGCTACAAAGCACATGAAAAGAAAATCTGCTGAAGGGTTAAATGGTACCTTCTGAAAAGAGCAGGAAACAAGATTAAAAACATACCTTTCTTTCTCGTCCTCCCCAAGTGACTAATGTCTGCTAAATTGTTGTGAATGAAGATTACTGTGGCTATACTATATTATCCAATGCATCAAAGACTGCCACAAATTTGATAAAAATGCAGTGTTTTGGAAAACTTTACATGTAACAAAGTGCATGAGCCTCCAGATACCTCTGAAAATTGCAGTTTAACCTTAATTAGTCCTACAATGAATTGCCCACGTTTTCTTGAATTTTTTGCAAGTTGGAATTTGCTGCATTGTTTTACTGGTCATATGTATTACATAGATTTTAACATTTTTTCTAATTTTATTCAAAATAGAACTGTATAAAATTGCTAATGTTCAATGATTTTTTTTTTTAGGGTGAGCATTTTGTTTTAATTTATTCTGAGTTTTACTTTTTCTTTTTTTTAAAAATACACACACAAGTGGCAGAAAAGGGGTTCAAGTCCATGTGCTCTCTAGCAACAATGTAGGATTCAATTACGTTATTTTTAGAGGTTGCCTGGCTACAGCTGTAAATAAAATGCAGCCGTGATGCAATGAGGTTCAGGAGACAAGGAGAGAATAGAGGGAGTAGGAAAAAATGGAGAGACACTGTTAGGAAATTCCTTGGACTCCCTGTAACACAAGTATTTTTTCTGTATAAAAATTAGTTATTAATAGCTCTATTGCATCCTTGGGTAAAGAATTTATTAAGTCCTAAATTTACATAAGCAAAATACTGCAGATGCTGGAAATCTGAAAAAAAACCAGAAAATGTTAGAAATATTCAGCAGATCAGGCAGCATCTGTGGAGAGAGACAGAGAGTTAATATTTCAGGTCTGCTGGTGTCCATTGGGAAAGTTATGTAATTGTTGGCTCTGGCAAAGTGAACATTGATGGCATGCTTCATACATTTATGAACTGCAGACTGAGATGCAAGAAAAGTCCTCTAAAACCCTGGGAAGATCCTGAGGCAAAGAAGTTGAGGCTGGTGGTGACTTTCACTGCCACAGGCAAAGCATAGCCAGCTGGCTCAGCAGGCAGTTGATCTTTTTGCAGGAGGCTACAGAGGTCTGCGACAGCCTGTCTGGTGAAGCGCAGCCTCCTCGTGCACTGCTCGGACAAATCAAGGAAACTCTAGGACTGCACCCTATGGGCTGGGCATAGCCTTTTCCAAGCAGGCCCCATCACATGTTGCCTCCCAACAGGCCCAATTGCTGCTGCTTGTGTTTGGACAGCCTACTGTGGTTGTTGCTCTTCATACAACCAAATTAAAGTTCCAAGAATGACACCCATCATTCGCTGCATGCTTATTGAGGGTGTGGAAGCAGAATAAATGCAGAAAAAAAACAACCTCCAAGGCCAACTCCTGTGGAAATCCAAAAAGACGCAATAGTAAACGGCTACCTATGACTTGTATACTTGCAGGTGAGTACCCCTTTAAAAGCAGCTTCCAACATCCCTTATCAAACCAATCCTGCTAGATTTTACTCAGTGGGTTCACATTAGGCAGGACTTATGTTTTCGCACATTAAAATTGTAGCATGGTCCTGATGACACAAAAGGCCACACATAAAAGAACTGTGGTTAAAATGGCAGACAGGAATCAAGTGGGAAAGGAGCAGTAATTCTCCCAATGCAATTTTAACTCTGCTGCCACCCCATTCCCACTAGGTGGGGTGAGTTTAAAAACACCCCTAATGTTTTAAACTTTTTTTTACAAGACAGTAGCATGTGAGTTGGAGCATTGGGCAGAGTACTGTTTTGAGAGAGATTTATATAAAGAAATTAGGATTTAAAAATAACAAGTTCCTCATTAAGATATTTGCAAATTTAAGTAAAAGACGAGAAGATACATCAGATTAACAATATTATTTATTTAAATCTTAACAAATTCTGTTAACTGTGCTTGTAAAACATTTTCAATAAATTTCAAAAATTAAAGTGAGGACATATTCTTTTATTTCCATATATTTGTTGAGTTATTTTTCATCTTGTAGGTAAACCATGGTATATTTAAAGCCCTTTATTTATTGGTTACCTGTGCTCAAGAAGAAAATTCTGCAAATATAAACCACCATTAGCTGTAACAGACAGCTGACATATTTGTATCAGTAGTTTCCTCATACAAGTTACTAATCCAGTCTAATTAGGATGTGCAGCGCATTAAACTGTTAATCATTCAGAAAAACGAAGGGGTGGAATTTAGCTTGTTTTACACATTTGCTCTAGAGTCAGATTGGCACTGTAACCCACATAGACATCTTAGTTCCCTCTCAACAAGGATTACCTGGCTGTCATCTCATGAAAGCATTTTCTACAACATTCAGAATCTATTATATTGGCTTAGAAATATTGGAGGTTCATTGTTGTTTTGTCACCACCATTTAATTTAGAATTCACATTTGCATGTTTATAGACACAAAACAAGATGTAAAATAATGAATAGTATCATTTACAGTGTTCTTGTCCGTATGAATTTGGGACAGGATGATTTTTTGACAACTAGCAACTGTAACCATAGCAGCAACATTGGTGCTTTTAAAAGGCAGGACTGCACTCTACGTTTTTAAACATTCTTGTGCCTTTTTTGAAGCAATATGAATGGTTATGTTCTAATATAAAGATAAAATAATATCCCTTTCACCAGAAAGTTTCTTTTTCATGTAAATGAGCTCAAATAAATCTGTTCTGAAATTACTGTAATGGTGCAATGTGTTTATGCTTGTGCGGTTGGTACCTGACTCGCGTAAGGTTTATGTAAAACTGTCCCTTTGCACGAGGTTTATTTACTAATGCTTGCAAAAACATACAGACTAAAATCAATATTATTTAAGCCATCACTAGAGTCTTGCACAGGTTAATCTGAAGCTGTTAATATCCAGTCCTTTAGTGCTTCTTGCATTTTATTAGGCAACAGGAAATCAGTAGTAAAATAAACCTGAGTTTAATTTTTTCTCTTGGTGATGACCCTGTACCTTCAGTAGACAATTTGATGCCGGTGTACAAAAATTTTACTTTTTTCTGTAATGTATAGTTAAATATCTAGGATTCTGAAGATGTGCTGGATGACCTCTGAAGCAATGACTTGTATATAGAAGAGTTCAGGAACCTTGGATAGGAGTCTCTGTGCATTAAGGTATAAATCTGAAGCTGTGCATCCTCAAATGTCTGAGTTGATGGTTCAGCCATCTTTTTGTTGATGACTTCACGAACCCGTGAATCAAGGCTAACCTAGATGTAAAAGAAAAGTATATCTGTATAAATTAACATGATATACACAATGTCTATTTAATTTCTTATTTACAGTAATAGTTTTTTTCTCAATACAGTATTTTCATTACCTACATTAACTGCAATGGTTTAAAGACATTTTCACCTTCCCCCCAAACCCATCCTCTGAATCACTTTCATATACTATCTTCTGTAAGTCTGATGAAAGAGATTGATTTATAAATAAGATCAGTCTTCTGTGCAGCTTCTTCCACAACTTGCCACAATGGGTTACTACTCTAGTACCATAGCCACTATACTATGATGCCATCAACTGCAAAGAGCCTACAGTCTGGGAGTGGATAGCTCTATTATAAATTCTGTAATGTAATGGTGCTTTATTCACCTCAGTTACCTGTATTCCTGAATATAATCAGCAATCTACTCATAAGAACAGAAGAAATAGGAGTAGGCCATTTGGCCCTTTGAGCCTGCTCTGCCACTCAGTAAGATCATGGTTGATCTACCTCAACTCCACTTCCCCCCCACCCCATATCTCCATATCCCTTGATTCCCTTAGTATCCAAAAATCTATCAATCTGTGTCTTGTATATATTCATCAACTGAGCATCCACAGCCCTCTAGGGTAGAGAATTCCAAAGATTCACAACCCTTTGAGTGAAGACATTTCTCCTCATCTCAGTCCTAAATGGCCGACGCCTTATTCTGAGACTGACCCCCAGTTCTTGACTCTCCAGCCAGGGGAAACATCCTCCCTGCATTTACCCTGTCAAGCCCACAAATATGGAAATATAGAACACTCTAATAAAACAAACAGAACATTATGATATGCTTTGATATTATGTAGAAGATGCAAGTTAATTTTTGAGTTAATGTTCAACACAAGCACACTGTTCCCAACATGCTAATTTTGTAAAGGTGTGCATAATTTTTGTTTGGCCTGTTGTTTTCTTCTACAGACACCAAATTACTAGTGACAACCTTAACCATCTTTCATAGCTGGTGGTAGTTTTATTTTGTAATCCACTGTAAATTGCTAGTTAACAATGGAATAGAACTATTTTATCATGTAAATGAATTAGATTAGTTAACTGCAGTAATGATTTTTTGCCACTAGAGAACAATGGTGCACTTTTAAAACTTTGTGCAAAGTAAACCTACACTGTTTGCTGCCGAAAGTCAGTACTGCATTGCAAGAACTTTGTTACTAATCTTTAACCTAGATTTTCCAATTGACATTATTTTAACACCAGCATTACTACTGCTGGTGTTAACATAACATGAATTGGGAAATATAGGTTTTTGTATCTGAAGAAACAGACATTTTTAACCACATTTTTTTTAATGCTGACTGACAAACATGACAAGTATATGCACATTATTGTACGGAGATATAAATGTGGATGGATACAGAGGCTGGACACATGCAGGATCTAAGTGCCAGTATGAGACCAATGCCACAAACCCGATCTAGCAGGTATGTGCTCTCTGGTGCATCATTAAAGCAAAGACAAAGGTTGTCTCCTTTTTTATTTCAAATTTCATTGATCATCTTCTGATTGAATTGAGGATGAAGGAAAATTATTTGGTCACTGTTCATCTGTGAGAACCAGCGTATCATATTACTAATTTAGCCGATTAGAATTTCCATACATATATCTGACATGCAGCCTTGCCCCAGCCTCAGTTACCACCTTAAGGAACGGCTGGGTAATGGAAAAGTTTCCGGGGGGCGGGGGGGAATGACCAAAGGGGGAAACATTTCAATTTTTATCAAATTATTTTATTGGTTTCCCACTTTCAAAAATGGGCAGGCTATCATTCTTTTGTCTGTAAATGCTGATTCATAACATGATTAATTAAAAATGCTTCACTGAATTTTTACCAAACTTTGATAACTGACAGTTCCTTGCCAGATGCTGCATACTTTAACAAAATTAGCATAATGGGAACAGTGTGCTTGTGTTGAACATTAACTCAAAAATTAAGTTGCATCTTTTACATACAGGAAGCTTTCGTTTAACCGGAGGTTAAATGTCCGGAAAGCTCTATCTACCGGCAAAATTCAGGAGCCGTTTCCTATAAGTTTTTTTACTTCTCGTTGCTTTTTTTTTTCCAGTCGTGGCTCCCAAGCGTCTAGCTGAAGCTGTTGCTTAGCTGCAGAGATGCTTTTAAGCTGCGGCCGACTGTTTTGAAGCTGTTGCTAAGCAACAGGGTTTGTTGTTTGCTCCGTATGTTTTAACATTAGTGCTGGTTTCTACGGCAGTTTTGATGGGACGGCACCAACTCGGTCCCGTCAGTGCCGGATACCAGAAAGTTTCCTGTAATATCAAAGCATAGAATTTTATTTTTGATTTCCCATGTTTGTGTCTTTGTGGCAGAGGATAGCATATGGTGGATGAACAGGATTATGGCTGGACCAGGCAGGTATTACTGGATTTACTGGCAATTATATTTACTGTTTTGCAAAAATGAAAGATATCTGTTTGTCTCCAATACACCTTCCTGGGGGTAGCCCACATCCTCGCCCTGCCCCTGCATCATTTAACCTCATCACTGGCACAAATCTGCCACTGATTTGGTGCAAATAGCCTTGGGACAACAGTAACCTATATTTATGTTGCTGTTATCCTTATATTAATTGATACTCAATTGATAACATTAACATAGTAATACCCAATTGATACTTTATTCCTATAGCTGTGTGGCATCTTGAATGAAATAGATGTAATCAATAGCAATATCAGCAAAATAATATAAACAGTACTCAGACAAAATCAACAATGATTTTCATATTAATTAGGATATGATCTTGTACTGTATTATAATGACTATCCAGTGAAGGGAGGCCTAAACTCTCCTTTTGGAGTCCAGAGGAGCACTCCTGCTCCCTCTGGCCCCAGAAAAAAAGTAAACAAAACTTAGTTTAAATGGCCTCTCCTGGTTGTAGATCACCTTCACGATGCCTTCACCTGGCAGGAAAGCCACAACGGCTTCTCCGCTCAAGTCAGAGTTAATATTGCTCCACCAATGCCAGGTGTGGCTTCAACCGCCTAGGGCCCCACACTCTAGAAATCCTTCCCCAATCCGCTCTGCCTTTCCACCTCTGTCTCTTCCTTTTAAGACCCTACCCATTTTGACCATGCTCCTCTGAGGCCTTTAAGGCACAAAAATCCCACAGGAAAAGTGGTCCAACCGTGGCTAACAAGAGAAGTTAAAGATAGTATTAGATCAAAGAAAGAGGCTTATAATGTTGCCAAAAAGAGCAGTAAGCCTGAGGATTGGGAGAATTTTAGAATTCAGCAAAGGAGGACCAAGAAATTGATTAAGAAAGGGAAAAAAAATGAGTGTAAACTAGTGAGAGACATAAAAAGACTGTAAAAGCTTCTATAGGTATGTAAAAAGGAAAAGATTAGCAAAAGTAAATGTGGGTCCCTTACAGGCTGAGACAGGAGAAATTATAATGGGGAATAACAAAATGGCAGAAAAATTAAACAAATACTTTGGGCAGGATTTTCATTGGGCCGTGGAGGCGGGATTGGAGGCGTGTGGGGGGGGTTAAAATCCCCAAATTGGGGGGCACGAACCCATCCTGCCCCCAACCCGCCTCCATGCCAGTTTCAAAGGAGGCGGGTACCCGCCCCGCACTGGGACCCGCCTCCCCGAGGCGGGAAGGGGATTAGTGCCAATTAACTGCCTGTTAACAGGTAGTTAACAGGCAGTTTTTAGCCTAATCCCTATTTTTAATGTTGAAGTGTGGGATTCCTGACGGCTCTAAACCATGCCAAGTTAGAGGAGGCAGACCGTCGGGATGTCCGGTGTTCAGGTGAGTGATGGGTGCATGAGTGCAAAGGTAAGTGTGTTTGGTGTGTGTAAAGTGTTTAAAGAAGTTTTACATACCTTTACTTACCTTTACAGCCTTCCTTCCTTCAGGTCTCGGGAGTCCCTCATCTCACCGGCACAGAAAGCAGAATGGCTGCAAGCTGTCAAAAATTGCAGCATTCAGCTTTCTATTCCGGGGAGATCTCTAAATCATCCTGAGAGGTAGGAATTAACTTAGAATACAGATTGTCAGTGTTTGACAGCTTCAAACAGCTGTGAAACATTGATATTTCATCTGTCAAAAGGTCTTGACAGATGAAATATCAATCTGTGACATCACCTGTTGCCGGGTGGCCCTCAATTGGCCTGCTGAGCCCGCTGGGCTGGCTCAACAAGGTCAATCAAGTCAAAATCGCGTGGGTTGGCTACAACTCGATGGAGGCGGGACTACAACCCCGAAAGTTGTAGTCCCGCCTCCTACCCGACTCCTCAATGAAAATCCAGCCCTCTGGTCTGTCTTCATGGAAGAAGATGCAAAAAACCTTCTGGAAATAGTGGAGAACCAAGCGAGAATAAAGAACTGAAAGAAATTAGTATTAGTAAAAAAAAAAATAGTACTGGAGAAATTAATGGGACTGAAAGCCGATAAATCCCCTGGACCTGATGGCCTACATACTAGGGTTTTTAAATAGTTGGTTATAGAGATAGTGGATGCATTGATTGCCATCTTCCAAAAATCCACTGATTCTAGAATGTTTCCCACATATTGGAAGGTAGCAAATGTAAAGCCACTATTTCAGAAAGGAGGGAGAGCAAAAACTGGGTACTACAGACCAGTCAGCCTGACATCAGTGGTAGGGAAAATGCCAGAATCTATTATTAAGAACGTGGTAACAGGGCACTTAGAAAATAATAATAGGATTGGGCAGAGTCAACACAGATTTATAAAAGGGAAATCGTGTTTGACAAATCTGTTAAGAGTTTTCTGAGGTTGTAGCTAGCAAAATAGATAAGGGGGAACCAGTGGATGTGGTGTATTTGGATTTTCAGAAGGCATTCGATAAAGTGCCACACAAGAGGTTATTAAACAAAATTAGGGCTCATGGGATTAGGGGTAATATACTAGCATGGATTGTGGATTGGTTAATGGACAGAAAACAGAGAATAGGAATAAACAGGTCATTTTCGGGTTGGCAGGCTGTAACTGGTAGGGTACCGCAAGGATCAGTGCTTGGGCCTCAGCTATTCACAATCTATATCAATGATTTGGATGAAGGGACCAAATGTAATATGTCCAAGTTTGCTGATGATACAAAGCTAGGTGGGAATGTAAGTTGTGAGGAGGATGCCAAGAGGCTTCAAGGGGATATAGACAGGCTAAGTGAGTGGCAAGAACATGGCAAATGGAATATATTGTGGCGAAATGTGAAGTTCTCCACTTTGGGAGGAGAAATAGAAAAGCAGAGTATTTTTTAAATGGTAGATTGGGAAATGTTGTTGTTCAGAGGGACCTGAGAGTCCTTGTATGTGAATCACTGAAAGTTAACATGCAAGTACAGCAAGCAATTAGGAAAGCAAATGGTATGTTGGCCTTTATTACAAGAGGATTTGAGTATAAGAGTAAAGATGTCTTACTGCAATTATATAGGGCCCTGGTGAGACCACACCTGGAGTATTGTGCACAGTTTTGGTCTCCTTGCATAAAGAAGGATATACTTGCCATAGAGGGAGTGCAACGAAGGTTCAACAGATTGATTCATAGGGGGGATTATTCTATGAGGAGAGATTGAGTAGACTAGGCCTATATTCTCTAGAGTTTAGAAGAATGAGAGGTGATCTCATTGAAACATACAAAAGGGCTTGAAAGGGTAGATGCAGAGAGGATGTTTCCCCTGGCTGGGGAGTCTAGAACCAGGGGTCACAGTCTCAGAATAAGGGGTCAGCCATTTAGGACTGAGATGAGGAGAAATTTCTTCACTCAGAGGGTGGTGAATCTTTGGAATTCTCTACCCCAGAGGGCTGTGGCAGCTCAGTCGTTGAGTATATTCAGGACCGAGATCGACAGATTTTTGGATATTAAGGGAATCAAGGGATATGGGGATAATGCAGGAAAGTGGAGTTGAGGTAGAAGATCAGCCATGGTCTTACTGAATGGGGGAGCAGGCTCAAGGGGCTGAATGCCCTACTCCTCCTATTTCTTAGGTTCTTAGATCTCCTTTGACTTGATGTCCATTTGTTATTTACACATCTCTGAAGTGCTTTGAGATGTTTTTATACGTTAAATGTGCCACAAAAAAAATGTATTGTTGAGAGGAACCAGACACAAGTAGGCACATTGTCATTATAATGAGAGACAGCAACATCTATTACCACACCTTGTAGCCTACTGATTCAAGGCACAGGCTTGGATGTGCAATTGGTCAGTATCATTACAGACTGAACAGTCCTAATCAAGTCTTGGAAGCCTTGTGAAAGTGTTGTATTCAGAATGACCCTCAAAGCAGCTACTGAAGCACTGGTAGGTGCCACTCCATAAGCCACTGATATGCTTAGACGCTCCTCCCAGGGACTTATTGCTGCAGTAATCGCCTGGACTAGCCGTCTCTCCGGCGTGTTCTGCAGATCATGAGAAATTTCCTGAAACGTGTTGAAAATATTGGAAATTTTGTTGACTCCTTCAACTTCTCCATTATCTCAACCATATGCATGAAAACCCAATCCACTGCTGCTGATGAGATCAATGCACTTGAATCATTGATTTTTTTTTGAAGACTGGGGCCCCTGAGATATGGGTCCTCAGGATTGTCAACTGAGGGTAGTCATTTCCGTACTCTCCAAGGAACAGCACTCTCCCTCTCCCAGGTCCTTGTGCTCATTAGTGTCTGGTGCTTCCCCCAGTGAAAACTCTCTGATTCACTATCTACTTTCTCCTGAGAGGGTGTCTCTTGATTCACTATTCACAATTCACAATTCAAATCGCTTTATTGGCATGATAAGTTACATCTTATGTTGCCAAAGCATCAAAATACATTTATGGTTTAGCACATAAACGCAGTTCTATTCATACAGTGTATAAACAGGTATATCCCTGAGTGTATAAATATACATTCGCATTGTTTATATATATTTTTTTCTTAGTTTACTGGTTGTCCCTCTGTTCATGGCAAGCTGTAACATAATGTGCCGCCAGTGTTATACAGCTTCTCTCCTCTCCCAGTAGGAATGGGACTATCTACTTTCTCCTGAGAGGGTGTCTCTGGGCTGGTGCTTGGGCAAGTAAGATGTATGATTCAGTCAGTGAGCATGGGCCAAGAATTGTGGATCTTGATGAGCCTAGCTGTTCATCTGAGTGGCTGAACTCTTCCTGATGCAACTTAACATTTTCAAAATTGGTGTTTCTCTTCCAGCAGCGGTTCTTTGACACTGGTTATGAACTAGCTTTTCCTTTGCAAATGAGAGAATGCAAAGTTAAAGGAACGTGACTGGAACAGATGCTTTTCACCCATATGTCTTTATTAGAAAACCATAAAATGTCTGCCATTGCTACAATTTTGTTGTCAACGCCAAAATAGATTATTTTATGGACTGACACTAGAATTTGGGAAAGAGTTTCAGATTTTATGCCATCATTGGTTGGACAACCACCATTTGTGGAAATTTTGATTTACTATGCAAGTGCTGCATGACTGTGTACAGGATTGTTAACATGAAATGTAAATGGACACTTTAAAACAGCCGTATTCTCGTTGATATATAGTTGCCGAGGGGACAAGTCTTACACAAACTGAAAGACAGATTTGCCACAGAAAGGGATGTTTATCTGTTAAATTTGGGGGAAAAAATCACAACAAAAAAAACCCTAATGGTGATGAGTTTCTGGTATCAAATTCTTATTTAAAAAAAGAAACCAAGTATATTGAATTATTCTTATATTTTAAGAATCAAATATAAATATTTTAGCTACCATAACAAAATAAAATCACAATTTTTTAATGGACATCCCAGGTCATAAAAGGAAGGAATTATTCTTTAAGTTCCGCTTGGAAGAGTAGCTGACCCCGGTCACACCAAGAGAATTTGTGGACAATTTTCAACTGCCACCCGCCCCATTTACAAGGTGTCCGGCAGTTGCAAATGGTAAGGAAACAGCAGCTGTCTCTTGGAGGCCCAAGACCTGCCTGATGGGATTTTCAGGTGGGCTTATAAATAGGCGTTCAGCACTCACTACTGCAACAGGCTGCTTGCATAGGTAAATCAGGGTCCTATGCCTGTTGTAGGACTCCATTTGCAATTTCCAATTACACCATTTGTGCCAGGCGGTGAGCGGCCTAACCAACGGTCTTTAAAGGGACTGCTGCTGGCCGCTCCAAAAATGGCCTGGAATGTTTTTGAGGGGGATTTTTCTGGAGTCAGGAGGTGCAGAAATGTTCCTCCTGGCCCCTCAAAAATTGCAGCCCACTACCTGCCACTGGGTAGGCCCTGTGCTGGTGCACCTTCTTCCTTCCTCCGCCCCCCCCCCCCTTGTTTAGTACTGACTTCCGGCTGAGCTTGCTCATGAAGACACTGGATTTCCAGATTTCCCACCCCCCCAATTTATTTTTAAGTGCAGCAATTGTATTATGAGGCCCGAAATCGAAAATGGTTCAGAGCCCCCCCCACCGCATAAGTGTTTTTGGCAGGCGCAGTGTATGCACCACTGTCTTTGTGCCCCTTTTTATCTATAGGATTCCCCTGTATCTGTAGGTTTAGATGATGAAGATATAAAAGGCCTACTGAAAGAATTGGAGAATGCTTTGGCTTAAGGAGGTTCTCACAGATTTATCGAACATTTTATTGACTTGCATGGTCCCTTCCCTAATCTGTTGGCTAACTTCCTTCTTGTCCCACTATTTTAATCCCTTGTATAGATACCGTAGACCTTTTTACCTGCTTGAAAGCTTCAGAATTCATGTTTTCTCCATCTCCAGGATAGCTACTATGATGATGGTGTTAAAGGAATGCACCTATATTATAACCGTATTGTACTTGATTTAGAGTGTACCAGTTACGTGCTGAAGGACTTTGTCCTGACTTCAATGATTCTGCACAAACGACTTGCTCCCAGACATGGGTGCAGTATTAGGCATTCCTCTTGGACTACAGCATGGCAAGGAGAATGAGCAGAGGTGACACAGAGTAGGACAAGCTGTTGGCAGAGGGAGGAGGAGGAGGAAAGGGAGAAGAGCTCTCAGCAGAAGGCCATATCCACCCAGGGTGTTCAGGGAGCGCCTGAACCTCAGCGAGGAACAGTGTGTCAGACGTCTGCGCTTCAGTAAGGATGTCCTCATTGAAATCTGCCACCTGCAGCAGCCACAACTGCAACCTCAGAGCAGAGCGAGGATCGCACTGCCAGTGGCTGTGAAGGTGATCATAAGAACATAAAGAACATAAGAATTAGGAGCAGGAGTAGGCCATACGGCCCTTCGAGCCTGCTCCGCCATTCAATAAGATCATGGCTCCACTTTCCCACCCAATCCCCATATCCCTTGATTCCCCTAGAGTCCAAAAATCTATCTATCTCAGCCTTGAATATACTCAACAACTTAGCTTCCACAGTCCTTTGGGGTAGAGAATTTTGGGGTAAAGATTCACAACCCTCTAAGTGAAGAAATTCCTCCTTAAGTCTTAAATGGCCGACCCCTTATCCTGAGACTATGCCCCCCTAGTTCTAGACTCTCCAGCCAGGGGAAACAACCTCTCAGCATCTACCCTGTCAATCCCCCTCAGAATCTTATATGTTTCAATGAGATTACCTCATTCTTCTAAACTCCAGAGAGTATAGGCTCATTCTACTCAAACTCTCCTCATAAGTCAACCCTCTCATCCCAGGGATCAATCTAGTGAACCTTCATTGCACTGCCTCTAAGGCATATATGTCCTTTCTCAGATAAGGAGACCAAAACTGTGCACAGTACTCCGGTGTGGTCTCACCAAAGCCCTGTACAAGTGTCGTAAGACTTCCTTAACTCTTGTGCTCCAAACCCCCTTACAATAAAGGCCAACATGCCATTTGCCTCCCTAATTGCTTGCTGTATCTGCATGCCAACTTACTGTGTTTCCGGTACGAGGACACCCAAATCTCTCTGAACACCAACATTTAATAGTTTCTCACCATTTAAAAAATATTCTGTTTCTCTATTCTTCCTACCAAAGTGAATAACCTCACATTTCCTCACATTATACTCCATCTGCCACCTTCTAGCCCACTCACTTAACCTGTCTATATCACTTTGCAGGCTCTTTGTGTCCTCCTCACAGCTTACTTTCCCACCTAGCTTTGTATTGTCAGCAAACTTGGATACATTGCACTCGGTCCCTTCATCGAAGTCATTAATATCGATTGTAAATAGCTGAGGCCCAAGCACTGACCCTGCAGCACCCTACTAGGTACAGCCCACCAACCTGAAAATGACCCATTTATCCCTACTCTCTGTTTTCTGTCCATTAACCAATCCTCTATTCATATATTACCCCCAACCCCATGAGCCCTTATCTTGCGTAGCAACCTGTTATGTGGCACCTTATCGAATGCATTTTGAAAATCCAAATATACTACATCCACTGGTTCCTCTTTATCTACCATGCTAGTTACTTCCTCAAAAAACTAATATATTTGTTAAACATGATTTCCCTTTCATAAAACCATGCTGACTCTGCCTAATTATATTATGATTGTCTAAGTGCCCCGTCACCACTTCCTTAATAATGGATTCCAGCAGTTTCCCAACAACTGGTGTCAGGCTAACTGACTGTGGACGTGAATTTTTATCTGCCGGGTTCCTTCCAGGCTGGAGCAGGAGATATTTCCAACATCTCCCAGTTTGCCGTCCACTGTGCATAAGGGAGGTCACTGAGGCTCTCTATTCCAAGACAGCTGAATACATTTCATTCCACTCTGTCAACGTCCAGCTGGCATGCGACCATATGGTCAATGCCCGGTATCCTGCAGCAGTCATGAAGCCTTCATTCTGTGGCAGTCTACTGTGCCATCTGTATTTGAGCCACCACGACAAATCAGAGAGTGGTTACTGGGTAACGATGGCTATCCTTTGATGACATGGCTCATGACTCCGGTGCACAACCCACGCACACGGACAGCACGCATACAACAAAAGCCATGCCTCCACATGAAATGTGATAGAGCACACCATTGGTATGCTGAAACAACGCTTCCAGTGCCTGGACTGCTCTGGAGGAGCCCTATTGTACTCGGCAGAGTGCGTCTCATGATGCATGGTGGTCTGCTGCATGCTGCACAACCTCACCATCATAAGGACACAGCTCTTGCCACCAACTTTACAGCGACCAGCTGAGGAGCAGGAGGAAGAGGAAGGGAGGAGGCAACCAAGACAGCCCCTTTCTGTCCGGGCTGTCCATGAACGACTCATCTGACTGGGATACCAGTAAACTAAACCCCAATTCCTCATTCACCAGTTGTAACAGTCCCACACCTTACCTTCCCTCTGTTACTGACCATCACAGCGTTCGCTTGGCCACAATGCAAAAATAAAAGCCAACATAAAATAAACATTCCAAACCAGATTTATGAATCAAACCAGATCATATTGCATACAAACATCAACTAATCACCCTTGTGCATTCCCTTAGTGTCTGTTTTCCATGGGCTTTTGCCTGTCATAGAGTCATAACGGCACAGAAGGAGGCCATTCAGCCCATCGAGTCCGTGCCGGCTCTCTGTGGAGCAATCCAGTCAGTCCCATTCCCCCGCTCTATCCCCGTAGCCCTGCAAGTTTATTTCCCTCAAGTGCCTATCCAGTCCCCCCTTGAAAACATTGAGTGTCTCCGCTTCCACCACTTCCATCGGCAGCAAATTCCAAGTCCTCACCACTCGCTGTGTAAAAAAGTTTTTCCTCACATGGCCCCCTGTATCTCTTGCCCAAAACTTTAAATCTGTTTTCCCATTCCTTGTACCATCAACTAGTGGGAACAGCCTATCCCCGTCTAGCCTATCCAAACCTGTCATAATCTTGTACACCTCTATCAAATCACCCCTCAACCTCCTTTTCGCTAATGAAAACAAATCCAGCTTCTCCAACCTGTCCTTGTAGCTAAGATCCCCCATCCCCGGAACCATTCTGGTAAATCTCCTCTGCACCCTCTCAAGGGCCTTCACATCCTTCCTAAAGTGTGGTGACCAGAACTGGACGCAATACTCCAGTTGTGACCTAACCAGCGCTTTATAAAGGTTCAGCATAACTTCTCTACTTTTGTACTCAATACCTCTATTTATGAAGCCCAAGATCCCATATGCTTTACTAACCACTCTCTCAATATGTCCTGCCACCTTCAGGGACCTATGCACATTAACTCCCAGGTCCCTCTGTTCCTGCACACTCTTTAAAACTGTGCCATTAGGTGTATATTGCCTCTCCCTGTTCCTTCTGCCAAAATGCATCACCTCACACTTCTCTCTATTAAATTCCATCTGCCACTTGTCTGCCCATTCTGCTAGCCTTTCTATGTCCTGCTGCAGTCGATTGGTATCATCCTCACTGTTTGCCACACCCCCAAGTTTGGTGTCATTGGCAAATTTAAAAATTCTACTCTGCATTCCAATATCCAGGTCATTTATATATATCAAAAAAAGCAGTGGCCCCAGCACTGACCCTTGGGGAACACCATCCTCTAGTCTGAAAAACAGCCATTTACCAGAACTCGCTGTTTTCTATCCTTAAGCCAATTCCTTATCCCACCTATTCCATGAGCCTCAATTTTGTTAACCAGCCTTCTATGTGGTACTTTGTCAAACGCCTTCCTAAAATCCATGTAGACAACATCCATTGCATTCCCTTCATCAGTCGTCCCTGTTACTTCATCAAAAAATTCAATTAGATTAGTCAAACACGATCTGCCTTTTACAAATCTGTGTTGGCTCTCCTTAATTAGCTTAAACCTCTCCAAGTGCCCATTAATTTTTTCCTTGATTATTGTTTCTAAAACTTTACCCACCACTGATGTTAAACTGACCGGCCTGTAGTTACTAGGATTGTCCTTACACCCTTTCTTGAACAATTGGGTCACATTTGCCACTTTCCAATCCTCAGTCACCTCCCCCTCATCTAGGAAATATTGGAAAATTACGGCAAGCGCTTCCGCTATCTCCTCCCCCAATTTCCTTAGCAACCTAGGATGCAAGCCATCTGAACCAAGCGACTTATCCACTCTAAGCATACTCAGCCTTTCTAGTACATCCTGTCTATCAATTTTCACCCCTTCCATTGCTTCTACCTTTTCCACTTCGACCGATATTTTGTCAGCATCCACCTCCTTAGTAAACACCGATACAAAGTACATTGAGTATTCTAGCCTTGCCCTGCACCTCTAAGCATATATCGCCTTCTTTGTCCCTAATAGGCCCCACCCTGCTTCTTACTACCTGCTTAGTGTTTACATGCCGACAGAAGACTTTTGGGTTCCCTTTTATGTTGACCTCCATTCTACTATCATATTCTCTCTTTGCCAATCTTATTTTCATCTTCACTTCCCCTCTCAACTTATTGTATTTGGTCTGGTTCTCCCTTGAAGAATTCACCTGACATGCATCATACACCCTCTTTTTCTGTTTCATCATCTTCTCTACCTGCCTCGTCACCCAAGGGGCCCTTGCTTTGGTTCCCTTACCCTTCCCTCTTGTTGGAATGTACCTAGTCTGTACTTGCAACATCTCCTCCTTAAAGATCACCCATTGTTCCGTTACAGTTTTTCCTGTCAGTCTTTGGTTCCATTTTACCTTGGCTAGATCCTTTCACATCCCATTGACGTTAGCCCTATTCAAGTTTAGAAGTTCCACTCTAGATTGTTCCTTGCTTCTCTCCATTGCTAATCTAAATCTTATGATATGATGATCACTCGTACCCAAGTGTTCTCCCACAGCCATTTGGTCAACCTGGCCCACCTCATTCCCCAGCACCAGATCCAGCAATGCCTCCTTCCTAGTTATGCCAAGAACATACTGGTCAAGGAAATTTTCCTGAACACATTTCAGAAATTCCTCCCCCTCCTTTCCCTTTACCCTAACATTATCCCAATCGATATTTGGGTAATTAAAGTCCCCCAATATCACCACTTTATAGCTCTTTCATATATCTGTGATTTCCCAGCAGATTTGCTCCTCTACCTCCCTCTCACTATTTGGAGGCCTATAGCATACCCCCAACAGCGTGATCATGCCCTTTTTGCTCCTCAACTCTAACCAAATGGATTCTGTCCTTGTCCCCTCAAGAACATCCTCCCTTTCCAACACTACAATGTCCAATGTCTTCCTTAATCAGCACTTCCACCCCACCTCTTTTTTCCTTCCCTATCTTTTCTGAACACCTTGTACCCTTGAATATTAAGTGCCCAGTCCTCACCGCTTTTAAGCCACGTTTGCGTTATTGCCACATCATATTGCCAGACGGCTAATTGTGCTTGTAGCTCACCAAACTTATGCACCACACTTTGTGCGTTTACCTACATGCATTCTAAACCCATTTATGAATTTTTCAAAGTCTTTCTTAGTCTGCACCTATCTAATATGGTACTACTTCCGCCTCTAGTACTACTTTCTTCCCTAGTATTATCCAACACACTCACTCTTTTATGCACCTTATTCCTCCTTTCTACTCCTATATGCTGGTGCCCATCCCCCTGCCAAGCTAGTTTAAACCCTCCCCAACAGCACTAGCAAAACTCCCCACGAGAATATTGGTCCCGGCTCCATTGAGGTGTAACCCATCCGGCTTGTACAGGTCCCACCTTCCCCAGAAATGGTCTCAATGCCTCAGGAATCTAAAGCCCTCCCTCCTGCACCATCTCTCCAGTCATGCATCATCTGTTCTATCCTCCTATTCCTGTATTCACTAGCACATGGTACCAGGAGTAATCCGGAGATTACTACTTTTGAGGTCCTGCTTTTTAATCTCTTTCCTAGCTCCCTTTAGTCTGCCTGCAGGACCTCATCCCTCTTTCTGCCTATGTCGTTGGTACCGATATGGACAACGATCTCTGGCTGGCTGTTCACCCTCCCCCCTCAGAATGTCCTGCAGCCACACAGTGACATTCTTGACCTTGGCACCAGGGAGGCAACATACCATCCTGGAGTCACGCCTGCATCCACAGAAATGCCTATCTGTTCCCCTAACTAATGAATCCCCTATCACTATTGCTCTTCCACTCTTCGTCCTCCCTCCCTGTGCAGCTGAGCCACTCATGGTGCCATGGCCTTAGCTCTGGCTGCTCTCCCCAGAGGAACCATCGTCCTCACCAGTTTCCAGAACTGTGAACCGGTTAGCGAGCGAGATGCACTCTGGGGATTCCTGCCCTACCTGCTTGGTCCTTCTTCTCTGTCTGGTGGTCACCCATTCCCTCTCTGCCTGCACATTCTAAGGCTGCGGGGTGACCACTTCTAGAAACGTGCTTTCCAAGTATTTCTCAGCCTCGCGGATGCACTGTAGTGACTCCAGCTGCTGCTCAAGCTCCAAAACCCGGAGCTCGAGTTGCTGTAGCTGGCGACCCTTCCTACACACATGGTTGTCCAGGCCGCAAGAAAAGAAAAAAAAAGAAAGAAGCATCCAGAATTTCCCACATGGCACAGGATGTGCAAATCACGGGACTGAGCTGCCCTGCCATACCTCTATTAGTTTAACTAGTTAGGCTATAAATTTAATACAGTATGTTTAGTTTCCGCTCCTAGTATAAACCACTGTCTTAGATTAGAGAGGAAAAAAACCTTAATACTCACCAACCAATCACTTACCTGCTGTCCTGTGACATTACACCTTGGTATTTTTGGAAATGGGGAAGGTTCGGCTGCCGCCGCCGCCTCCGATTAGGTCATGCTGTTCCTCCGCTCTCGGCTTTATGTCCCGCCACCACTGGAGCCTCTGATTAGGTTGCGCTGTTCCTCTGCTCTCTGCTTTACGTCCCACGGCTGCCTCCGATTAGTTCGTGCTATTCCTCCGCTCTCTGCTTTACGTCCCACTGCTGCCTCTGATTAGGTCGCGCTGTTCCTCCACTCTCTGCTTTATGTCCCGTCGCCGCTGGAGCCTCCGATTAGGTCCTAGTGCTCCTACGCAGTGCTACCCCAGTGGTTGCAGCAGAGCTGGTGGCATACTGCTGACTTTCAGTGGGGGAGACTGCAGATGGCGTGGGAGGACACCTTGAGCAGCTCTGGGCTTAGAAGGCCTGGCTTTGGACTGCACCATCTCTTCATAGACAGCAACAATCTGGGCTGGCTGGCTGATAGGCAACAGCAAGGGCACTGGCAGAGTGGCAGGGGTGGGAGGATGAATGCTGTCATCCTGAGAGAGGACAGCAGGTTCGTGCGCCCCAGAGCCATTGCTACTCCCCCGGGGCGGCGCATCAGCAATTCTAGTAATCTGTTGGAGGACAGACTGCTGGACTGCTGTGACACCCTGCAAGCCCCTTTGAACACTGGTATCCATGAGAGCAGTCTGAGTTTGCATGTCAGCAAGCTGATCTTGCAGGACAGAAGTCTGAATATTTAATGCAGCACCCACACGTTTCTGCTTGTGCTGCAATGGAAGTTGAGACATTGGCCATCAGACACTGCATCATGGTTGGGTCCACAAGTGTGCTAATGGAGTTGGCCACCACTTTCATGCCGGAAAGGATGAGCTTCAAGCTCTGTGGAAAGCACTATGCCAAGTTGGTGCTGGATTCCTCCATGCTCCTTGACATTGCACGCAGGAATTCTGGCAGGGCATGCGAATGTACCAAGCATTTCATTGTGATACCCATCAGCCGCCTTCTGTAGCCCGCCCCATCGAAGTGCTCATCGGAGTCCTCTGGAGCAGAACTCATGTGTGACCTCACCCTCCAGTGAGCAGGCACCTTAACTACCCTTGCCCCTTGCCCTGGCTAAAGGCCACTCTTGTCCAATGTCTCACCACGTGCTGATCCTGCCTCTAAGCTATCCTCTAAATTACACGCTGTGTCAGTATCTGAGCTAGTAGCTGCGAGTGTGAAATCGAGTGATGTTGTTTCTTCTTCATCACGGTCTTCCTGCTCTTCCACCTGTTGCTCTACCACCACTGCCTGGCCAGGTTGCAGTTTTTGGGTATCTGAAAGGAGAAAGGCACAAGGGTAGGTTTGTGGTGAGGGGAGGGGGAAAAGCAAGAGGTGCATTCTTACACCAGCTGCAGCTTGTAAATCAGAAGAGATTGTGGGATGAGGGGGGAAGTGGAATGTGAGAAGGAGGATTAGGTATAAGGATACCGTCATCTTCAATGATTTTAGCCTCCCGCTGGCCATGGCCTTAGCGATGGCCGTTCCAATGATGGCGACCACCGTCTCCTCTATCAGGGTAAGGACATGCAGCTGTGCCTGTCTCCTGCCTGTTAGTTCCTGCTGTCTCCAGTTTTGTGCCAACTGGTCCTGCAAGAGAGAGGGATGTGTGTCAGTGAGTGTGGTGCAATCTGTTTGGGTGATGTGCCTGTCATGCTTAAATAGCAGGCAGTGTGTGAAAGCTGTGAGATGTGGATGTGAGGCTTGCAGCAGTGCTAAATGTGTGAAGAGTGAAGTGAAGCTATGAATGAGAGGTATGAGTCATGATTGATAGAGATTGATGGAGATAGATGAGTGATGGGGGTGTGCTGCATTGAGCAGTATGTGAGTAGGTGGTGGGATATGGCATTTGAAGATGAATTCATTGACCTTGACCACTTGTGTAAGGGCATTGAACTTCTTGCGGCACTGCATCCAGGTCCTCGGGGACTCCTGGCATTCTGCTCCCACTGCCTTCACAGCGTTTGTCTGGTGGGCCTCCTGGCCTCCTGTGGATAACAAACTTCTCTCCTTCTCTCCACCTCCTCCACCAAGGCCTCCAGTGCAGTGTCAGAGAACATTGGGGCATGCTCTCTCCCCTCTGTTGCACCATAATTCACTCTTCTTCCTGCTCAGACTCTTCGACAAACAGTTCCAGCACCTGCTGCAGCTAGAATGCACCTCCTCTTTAAGAGGTGCAGGCTGACTTTAAGTAGTGCAGGCTAGCTTTAAGTGGTGCTAGCCTCGCACAATCTTGGGCCCCATGCTGAGGCATGCAGCCCCTCAACAGTGCGGTTAGCGCTGGCTGTGTGTAGAAATCATTCAAATTAGCAGGCAGCACAAAGTTGGTGTGCTGCCTGCCATCGGAAGCAATGGGCGCAGTTTAATCGCGCATCGCAATCCCCACGCCCATTTTTGGGGGATATCGAATTTTGCCCCCTATAATTCATAACAACAACTGACTTAGTTGCAATGTTGTAGACAAACTGGCAACCCAGATTCCCTGGGGGTTTGTTGACCATCACAACCATGTGCAGATGGTTCTGTGGAATATAAAATGAAAAGGCATTGAGATAATTGGAACTTTACAAATTTGAAAATCTAAAAAGTTATATGGAACGTTACAGGCAGTTTATTTTGTGGACTATGAGTGTGAAAAGGTAAAAATTTGAAGCAGTTGACTTTTAAGAACTGAAACGTTAAGATATAAGAAAATGTACTTATTTTTATCCTTCGCAGGTAGTTTGGCTGTTGCGGTTATAGCTGTGGTCATGGCTGTGGTTGTAGTAATGGCCACAGTCAACAATGTCTGTGAAATAAAGAATAGATTGGCCTTCCAAAGCTAGGCTTTATTAACTTTAAAATCTGCAGCACATCTTCCCACATCCAGTCCCAACCAAAGCTGGAAAAGAACTGAATTTAAGGTGGCCACAACACATCATGTGATCATCAACTACCAATGATATTACAACATATATCCCAAGGCAGTTAACAAACAACCAATCACAATACTTTTACTAAACAAGGAATAATCACCACATTCACCCCTCCTTTTAAAATATACTCCAACCTAAATAACCTTTACAATTTATAATTAATTATTTACAACTAAAACTATGCACAACAAGAATAAAACTGTTCACATGACACAATACTAAGTGAACAACAACAAATAGTACATTGCACATAAGTATTAAGTATCTCTCAACTAAAACAATATACTATAATATTTCAACAATTTTAAAACATTACTATCAATTTAAAAGTCCATTTTCAATCGGTCGACCGGATATCTTGTTCGTGTCAACCTTCTTAACCTTGGTGAAATTCCTTGCCCTCCCACACCAGAAGGCACAGAAGTATCTTCAGCAGGAAGGCTATCCATATCCCGATTTTCCACGGTTTCCGGATTAGAAATCCCATCAGAAGGTAAACTGGGACGGTCA
Source organism: Somniosus microcephalus (assembly GCF_052327205.1). Classification (NCBI taxonomy): domain Eukaryota; kingdom Metazoa; phylum Chordata; class Chondrichthyes; order Squaliformes; family Somniosidae; genus Somniosus; species Somniosus microcephalus. The sequence goes on along the minus strand of NC_140999.1, from coordinate 163,143,090 downwards.
TAAACATCTATCAAGGGCTGACTAATAGAAGTATAATTATCTGCAATCGGATTGGAAATATTCGTAGTATCTGTAACAGCATCCACATTATCTGAATCATGACTATTGTTAATATCCTCAGAAGAGGGCTGGCCCCCACAAGGAGCCAAGTCTTTAATTGAAACAGTACTTTCTTTCCCATCTTGGAATCGAATATGAGCATATTGGGAATTTGCCTCCAACAGCTCCACCTCCTCCACCAAAGGATCATATTTTGACAATCTAACATGGCGTCGAAGCAGCACAGGTCCCTGCATAGTAAGCCATGAAGGTACCGAATATCCCGTAGTAGATCTCCGCGGATAGTTAAAGAGCCTTTCATGGGGGGTCACATTAGTAGCCGTTGAAAGCAATGATCTAATGGAATGCAGGGCATCAGGCAGTACCATTTCCCACTGTGTATTCTTAAGGTTCCGGGATGTCAAAGCCAACATAACTGCCTTCCAGATCACCCCATTGTATCGTTCGCACTGTCCATTACCCTGGGGATTATACGGGGTAGTTCTACTAGTAGAAATTCCCCGACTCTGAAGGTATTCCTTCAACTGGGAAGACATAAAAGAACTTCCCTGATCCGAATGGATATACGCAGGCATCCCAAAGATGACAAAAAGTTGAGTCAGACATTTAATAACTAGCAGCTGATACATCTGCACAAGGAAAAGCAAAAGGGAACCTTGAAAACTCATCCACAACAGTAAATATATATCGGTTTTGAGTAGTTGAAGGAAGAGGCCCCTTAAAATCGACGCTCAAACGTTCAAAAGGAGAAGTAGCCTTTATAAGATGAGCTCGTTGAGGCTTAAAGAAATTCGGTTTACACCGAGCACAGATAGAACATGATGAAGTCATCCGCTTGACGTCTTCAACTGAAAAAGGCAAGTTCTTACTGCGTACAAAGTGTATCATCCTCGTAACCCCAGGATGACATAAGGCATTGTGAAGATTAATAAGCGTATCTCCGTGAATCACAGAACAATAAGCCCTCGACAGTGCATCAGCAGCAACATTATCCTTCCCCGGACGATAAACTATGTCAAAATGGTAACATGCCAACTCAATCCTCCATCTCATTATTTTATCATTTTTGATCTTTCCAAAATGTTTAACATCAAACATAAAGGACACAGATTTTTGATCAGTTACCAACGTGAAATGTCGCCCCGATAAATAATGTCTCCATTTACGCAATGCTTCTACTATTGCATATGCCTCTTTCTCTATTGAAGAATGTCTTTTTTCACTATTGTTCAAAGTACGTGAGAAAAAGGCCACAGGTCTTCCATTTTGGTTCAGAGTAGCCCCAATTGCAAAATCCGAAGCATCCGTCTCGATCACAAAGGGAACCTGCTCATCAATAGAATGCACAACTGCTCCTAAAATATCCTTTTTAAAATTCTCAAAACATGTCCTGGCCTCCCATGATAGAGGATATGTCGTAACCCGAATAAGAGGCCGGATCTTCCGTGAAAAATTTGCAATCCGATTAGAATAATAAGAAAACAGTCCAACAACTCGTTGCAAAGCCTTAGAATTAGTAGGACAAGGTAAATCAATGGTCGCAGACGTTCTGGATCTGGTTTAATCTTGTTTCCCGAGATAATATACCCCAATAGATTTACCTCAGTAGTCGAAAAGATACATTTCTCTTTGTTAAAAGTTAAACCAACTTTTTCCGCAGCTTGAAGGAATCTTTTTAAATTAGAATCATGCTCCACCCTTGATTTACCACACACTGTGATGTCATCTAAGTATGAAAAGGTGTCAGAGAGGGAGTTATCACTTATAAAAGCATCCATTGCCCGTTGAAAACAAGCAACACCATTAGTAACACCAAATGGTATTCGGCAAAACTGATACAGCTTTCCACCAGCCTCAAAGGCCGTATATGGTTGATCCTTCTTAACAATAGGAATCTGATGATAAGCACTCTTTAAATCAATAGTGCTAAAAACCTTATACTGAGATACTTTGTTGATAAGCTCATCAATCTTAGGCAAAGGGTACGCATCTAATTGAGTATACCTATTAATAGTTTGGGAATAGTCTATCACCATTCGTTTCTTGTGTCTCTCGTTAGTCGTGACAACTACCTGTGCTCGCCAAGGCGAACAACTAGGTTCAATGATTCCTTCCAATAAGAGACGTTGAACTTCAGAATTAATAAATTCTCTATCCTGACTACTATATCTTCTTGACTTGGTAGCAATTGGCTTACAATCTGATATCAAATTGGAAAAAAGTGATAATGGAGAAATAGATAAAGAGGTTAATCCACAAATAGATAAAGGTGGCTTAGTCCCTCCAAATGAAAGACTAAGAGACTCGTGTAACTGAAGCACATCATGTCCAATCAAAATATCCGCACAGAGATTAGGCAAAACAGATAGGCGTATATCAGTATACGTATTACCTAGAAGAATCATTTTCACAAAGCAACAACCAGCTATTTGTGAAGTAAGGGTCGTCTGAGCCATACACATCTGACACGTAACAGGCGAAATTTTCAAATGCTTCTCCTTCGCAAACTGAAGACTTATAAAACTCTCAGTACTGCCCGTATCTATAAGGGCCTTCACTTCCAACCCATTAACTTGAGCCGTAACTATAGCTTTGTTTAGGCCATGAGCAAATGCAGCAGAAATTGATGCAATAAACGCCCTATCTAAAGGCTGAATAGTCACAGAGGAGGTAGTGGAGAAGGGCCCTCCCACACCAGGAGAGGAGGAGGTAATTGAACCTGATGATTTGCACACACGTGCATAATGATCTCTCTTGCCGCATTTACTACACACAGCCTCCCGAGCAGGACACTTCAGACGAGGGTGCCGGATATTCCCACAAAAATAACACTTCTGAATCCTAGAGGCAACAGCCGCCGAAGTAGAAACTGTTTCAGAATCTAGTAAACCACTCCCATTAAGTCCACATAATTCCTTTTCATCCGAAACTGCCAAAACCATAGTCGCAGGCCGATTAAAAAGAGCATAAGAATCCGAACTTCTCTGAGCCACATCCAATGTAGAAGCTTGCTCAAAAGCACTTTTAAGATCCAAAGTCTTATTTTCTAACAACCGCTGATGAATTGATCTAGACAGTAATCCATTAATAAAAGCATCCCGTACCGATTCTTCCTTATATTCTTCAGCCGTCACGGCCTTATAATTACAGTTAACACTAAGGCACTGAAGTGCTTGTAAATAAGTATCCAAAGATTCTCCCACCTGCTGCCTACGGGCAGATAGAAGGTGACGTGCAAATACCTCATTCTTTGGTTTAACAAAAATCTTTTCCAATGTGGAAATAGCCACTTCATAAGTTTTACAGTCCAAAATATATTTATATACATCCGGAGCAATGTAGTTGATCAGCATATTCAGCTTATTTAGAGACTCTTGATCCAACACGCCCAAAATTTTTTAAAATGTACAATACCAATGTTTCCATTTATCATCCACTCCAACAGAATTGGGGTCAGCCTTGAATTGTTCTGGTTGAAGATATCGCTCCATTCTAACATAAAGTTAATAAATTGAAATAAAGAATAGATTGGCCTTCCAAAGCTAGGCTTTATTAACTTTAAAATCTGCAGCACATCTTCCCACATCCAGTCCCAACCAAAGCTGGAAAAGAACTGAATTTAAGGTGGCCACAACACATCATGTGATCATCAACTACCAATGAGATTACAACATATATCCCAAGGCAGTTAACAAACAACCAATCACAATACTTTTACTAAACAAGGAATAATCACCACAGTCTGCTGTTGCTGGGGTTCTTCACTTGCTGCACTGTAAAAAATGACTCTAAAAGAAGCTGGTGTAGGGAAGGGTATCAATCCTTCTTTTGTTTTCATTTATTTTCCCCCTTTTTTTTAGATCAAGGGGACATCTTCCGATTGCTGAAATTCATGTACAAATGCTTAATGCAATAATAAAAATAACACACATAGGAATGGTGTATGAGTGCATTAAGTGTTCATATGTAAACTACACTGGTCAGAAGTTCTCTCCTGATCTTAATTGCGCCCTGTTGAAATACCATAGGCTGGATTTTCATTGAGGAGGCGGGTAGGAGGCGGGACTACAACTTTTGGGGTTGTAGTCCCGCCTCCATCGAGTTGTAGCCAACCCACGCGATTTTGACTTGATTGACCTTATTGAGCCCGCTGAGCGGGCTCAGCAGGCCAATTAAAGGCCACCCGGCAACAGGTGACATCAGAGATTGATATTTCATCTGTCAGGACCTTTTGACAGATGAAATATCAGCGTTCGACAGCTGTTTGAAGCTGTCAAACACTGACAATCTATACTCCAAGTTAATTCCTTCCTCTCAGGATGATTTAGAGATCTCTCCGGAACAGAAAGCTGAATGCCGCAATTTTTGACAGATCGCGGCCATTCTGCTTTCTGTGCCGGTGAGATGAGGGACTCCCGAGACCTGAAGGAAGGAAGGCTGTAAAGGTAAGTAAAACTACTTTAAACACACTTACCTCTGCACTCATGCACCCATCACTCACCTGAACACCGGACATATCGAACCCTCCAAGCCCTTCAGCCCGACGGCCCGCCTCGCTAACTTGGCGTGGTTTGGAGCCATCGGGAATCCCACACTTCAAGAATGAAAATAGGGATTAGGCTAAAAACTGCCTGTTAACAGGCAGTTAATTGGCACTAATCCCCTTCCCGCCTCGGGGAGGTGGGTCCCAGTGTGGGTCGGGTACCCGCCTCCTTTGAAACTGGCATGGAGGTGGGTTGGGGCCGGGATGGGTTCGTGCCCCCCCGATTTCGGGATTTTAACCCCCCACACGCCTCCAATCCCACCTCCACGGCCCAATGAAAATCCTGCCCCATGTCATTGCTGCGCGGTTATGAGTTTGACAATGACCAGTGTGACGTACCAAAATTACATCATGACATAGATAGAAAATGTGTTGATGATAAAATAGTTGTTTTGCATCCCACGCACATCAGCTCAAGAAAATTACATAGGTTACAAACATCCAGGGAATAAGTAGGGTATTTTTCCTCCACAGTGTCTATTGCGAGGTGGGGCAGTTTTTAGGTTGGAATCCGAATCTGGCAGAGTTCCGCCTCTTTCTGGCCCTTTTGGAAATTCCAGTACTTCTGGGGCTGGGCTTATACGCCTACCCAGTTGTGTATGGGCATATTATAACCCAATGTAAATGGGGGGTGGGGGGAGAATATCATACAATGTATTTACCTCATTTATGCCCTAAACAATGCTGGAAGACTGGGGAAATTCCCAAACTCTAATGTTCTTGGTAACTCTGAGTGTATTTAGGGTGATAATTATGTAATTCTTAAGCTGGTAATTTGTAAAAATCTATTGATTCACTAGTCAATTTCCAATGCGTTTGCACATGGGGATTCAAGACCAAGTGCAGTGCTCAGCTCAAGTAGGGTTAGTGAACAGGATGATAATTGGACCAAGGCAGGGCGAGAGAAGTGGGAAGGGAAAAAGGAAGAGGGGGAGGGGAGAGAAGAGAGTGAGAACAGAAAGAGAAAATGGGAGCAGGAAGGGGAAGAGAGAGAGAGGAAGGGACTCATGGTCTCCTGGAATGGTTTTGATCCCCTGAGGAGGTCGAATAAGAATTTTCCAGATTTTTTCCCCCTTACGGGCCCTGGGTTCTTCTGGGTTTTTTTTGTCTCTCCCAGGAGATTACATACATACAGGGGGTTAGGAAGGGACTTCATGGGTGTGGGCAGGCTTGATGGAGCAGCCAGTCTTTTCCTGCTCCTCATTTTTGTATGTAACTCCCAGTGTAGGGATCCCTTCCCCTGGCTCCACTCCTGGTAACATTTGCCATGTAACAGGACAGGAGGAGGTTACGCCCCTTACAAGGGAAGTGGTAAATTTTGAAAACAGCATGGGACTTGGCCCAACTGGGTCTAATTTTGGGGGGGGGCTTCTGCCAGCCTCCTGCCAAAGTTATGGTAGGAGGCAGGTAGACCACCGAGAATTTTGGCCCCAAGTACATTTTGTATAAGGGCAAACACTAGTGTTTGCACCCATCGTTAGCACTGAAAACCAGAAGTTAATTACATCTTGTATTCGCCACATTTTACCAAAACAATCACAAGGAAACTAGAGATATGGTATGCCCAAAGGGGCTGCATGATGACATCGTCAACTGTCCTGCCATAACTACCTACTAATTATTACAAACAACAGGCAAGAAAGAGGCTGTTATCTGTACGTGCTGAAGCAAAATTTAAGCTTTATTATTATCAAAAAGTCCATCAAAATAGCTGTCCTACTACTGCAGTTTTTGCAATTTTTTAAAACTGAAACTCAAAAGAATGTCCACTTACCCTTGAAGAGTTTACAAAAGTATTCCAACCAGGAGCAATTGTCAAACCAGCAGTGCAAACCCATTATTGTCTAGTTGGAATACCCAGCACCCATTGTGAAAATAGCCACACAGACAGAAACAGAAGCATTAGCATCGAACATTGTTACTCATGTTTCCACCTGCAGCCATCTAAGGTAAAACTAAGACTCAAGTCTGCTAGGATAAGGAGTGGAAGAGGCCCAAAAATAGAAAAATAAACTGGAAAGAAAAGAAGTTAGCAAAAAAAGGCAATGAAGAGGAAAGAAAATAAAAATTAAAGAGGGAGAAAGAAGATAAGCCTAGAAATGATCTTTGCCATTTCAACGGACAAACCATTAGTGCATTCATATGACATTCCTTTGTCTGTTATTTTAGCACAGGCAATAACTTAGTTATTTTAAATGGTTTCATGTCTTTCCTAAAATAGCATACGAATGTGCTAACCACTCATCCACTAATAACAGCAACAGTAATTTCTAGGTTAATTTGACTAAAAACAATTAGCAGCACTCGTAATTTATTATTCATCCTCCGTCAGTCCACTGTTATTATTTTGGTGTTCCAGTGCCCTGGAGAGTTTCAATCCAAGATACACCACTAGTTCATTTGACACCACTATACTAATAACATATCAAAATAGAACTTAAAGATATATAAAATTTACCTCTTTAGGAGAAAGTATTGAAATAAAGTCTTCATATATCATTCGTGCTTTGTCCTCCATAACACTTCTGCTTGCTTCATTTTTGAGATCCTCACATGCTAGCCAAAAGAGCATATTTTCTTCACTGTATTCAGTTCGTAAGAATTCTCTGAAGATATTTCTGCCTGCAGGAGTTTTCATTAGCTTGTCAAAGGATTGAGCCCATGAGCGCACTTCTTCTGCTGTTGGTTTTTCACTGTGTATAGCATAATTAGTGAAAACAATGTGAGTGCAAACACGACAAAGGTTGAATTTAAAAACTGCCTTGTCGGACTAGTTTCAGATTAACCCACAACAGCAGAGATCCACATCTTTGTGTTTATTAAGAACTAGCATATTTTTGCCATTTATGACTTAATGCATTATGCTATCATATAAAATACACATTGGCCTGGAATTTCCTGGAAAGATTTAGCTTAAGTGTGGCATTGCACTGCTTTTTTTCCAAGGATATTTATTTGTAACTGATCTTTGCTGGTCGTACACCAAAATATTGCTATGTGTGAATCTCTTCAATTGTTTGCACCATTTTCGAGATACATCCCTCAAAATGCTCTACAGACTACTTATATAGCTCCACGCCAATGCAAACGACCAAGTAAGTTTCCTGGATTAAAAAGTGAATAATGCGCTGCTGTAGACTTGTGCCCACAGATCTAGGTGCAGCATGGCCCCAAGTCACCTGATATTGGTGTAACTGAGATTTCTGGAGTTTGATGGCGAATTTCTTTGCATCTTTTTAATATTTCTTACTGAGACCTGCACTATAGGTAACCCAAGTGCTATCGGTCACGGCTTTTACGTTCTGGCGTAGGCAAATGAGCTCCACAGGAAATTTGGCCGTAGGTTTCTGTTGGCATTCTCGGTGTAAATTTCAGCACAATTTCTGCATAAGTGTGATCCAGGAAATTTTGGTCCATTATGTAAGAATAATGCCACTCTTTAGAATGAGAATTCACCTGGTCGCTTTGTATAACAACATCGTAATAACATTTCTGAAACTTCCACTGATAATATGTTCTAAGAGAACAAGCTTACAATTATACTAGCACTCCTGGAGGGGAATCACCACAAATGTACTTATGATGTCACTACACATGGTTACCAGAGAAATGCTTACCTCCATATTTTTCATTGTGCTTTCCAAAATATTAGGCAACAATTATATTTTAGAAATAAAAAAATGATTATTTACACATTTCTTAAATGTTTCAAGTGGTTTGTTATTACCACAGAATTACATTAAGGCAGTTCTAACGCAAACCAACTAGTCACACTGACTCATAAGCAAAGAATGTAAAGGTCAGTTAACAATGTTCCAGTGATTATATAGTTATATAGCTGTGAAGAACAACAAAGTAAATGGGAAATAACCTAAGAATATATCAGTCTTAATATGATTCATGTATTTATGCAATGTAAGGTAATCAAAGGGATGACTGTTGAATTGATGTTTGGCTATATCACTTTTTTATATGGAATAATGGACGGCCAGGGATGTATTATTAATGAGCTGGTGGTCACCAGTTGTTTGGGAGCTGGTAAATACAATGAAAAGCTGAATTCATGGTACAATGTGAATTGGGTGTTAAAGCCCAAACGGATACCGAAGGTAAGCAGAGCATGACTACCTCCTCCAAGGAGTTTAATTTTCTTTTGTTCTAGTGTCAAATCGAGCTCTGATTCAGGTTGCATTTACACTATTTATTAACTTTAGAGTGGTGCAATGTGAAAGCACTCTTAGTGATCCATTTGTGCCTATCTGCTATGTTATACAATGCACAGAACATCCTTGTTTTAAGTAAATTATTTTTACTTGAGAGTTGAGTCTGGAATTTGTTATTGCTGGCAGTAGCTTGTTTTTGTTAAACTTTGGATATTTTCCAGCATTTTATAATACCAATATTCAAATGTTTTGTTGTCACATAGTACAGCAGAACTTCAATCGTGTGCACTACCATTTTATGGATTCTTGGCCTAGAAATTCAGTATAGCCACTTTTGGGGCGGTAAAGTCGGGCGGCCGCTAAAGTTTGCGCCCGCCGGAAAGTGGAGGGCAGTTCGCCGAAATTCAGTAGCTTTGGCCAAGGAGTTTGCTCGAGCGCTAAAACTGGCGATGCACGGCTATCCTTAGGCGCTAAGCCGGCGGTGCAGACTGATACCGCCGAGGCCGGGCGCAGCGCAGGTGCGGTCATGTTTTGATTGACAGCAGACACCCTGGCGCCGGCCAGCTCTTAAAGGGGGAAGGGTCGACTTGATCTGCTGCCACGCCCTGGATACTGCAGCCCTCCAGCTAGGCCTAAACACTGCTGCTGGAGAGAAATAGCGCCAGGAAGGATGCAGAGGGCCCGTGAGCGAGCGCAGCGCTTCTCTGGCCATGATTTAAAGGTGCTGGTTAGGGCTTTGGAGAAGAGAAGCCATATCTTGTTCCTGGACAGTGGCAAGAAGCCTCCCAACAGGGTGTACAGGAGAGCCTGGAGGGATATCGCCCAGAGGGTCACAGCCACCTGCGATGTCCCCTGGACTGTTGTCCAATGCCGGAAAAAGTTTAACGACCTCACTCGGATTGTCAGGGTGAGTACCCTTTCCAGTGTCCTCCTCATCCTTGCATGTGCACCTCACGTTATGGGCAAAGGGACCTCAAAGGCCTAATGGCCAGCCCTCATCCAGCAGCTATGGCACTGGCATGAACATCAATTGCACTTTCTGCACTTTACACACTGGCCAAGCTATTCGACCATGGGAGGCAGTGCACACAACAACAGGGCACCACACTGGCCAAGCTATTCGACCATGGGAGGCAGTGCACACAACAACAGGGCACCACACTGTACTTAGAGGCCGTCCTTTCTCTTGCAGGCCAAGCTGGCCCAGAATCTGAAGAGCCGGACTGTCACCGGGGGAGGCCGTCCCAAGTTCCAGCAGCTCAGTGACCTGGAGGAGCGCGTGGGTCGACTCATGGGTGCCCGGGTGATTGGCCCCGTTGCAATTGGAGATGCCGACCCTGTGCTGGGCCCCAATGGTAAGGACATGACCTTTTGGACCTCTCTCGTTCCCCTTGCGCTTCAGATCTACATCCTTTGCCACTGTCCGACCAATGCGCAGAATGCCACCACTCATGCCTCCCTCGCTGACGCCCTGTCCTCACTCTAAAGCTACTCTTGTGCCTTCCTGCTTTCAGCTGGTGAGGAGGAGGTCCCTGAAGCTGCGAGTGTCAGTCCCTCGGAAGAGGAGGGCGAGGAGGAGCAAGAGGAAAGCGGCCCATCGGGGGAACCCTCATCCGCGCCAGGGGATGGCAATGGAGGGGACACGTCTTCCCTGGAGGAGAGCCAGGGGGAAGTGTTGCAGGGGGGTGTAGCTCCTGTGCCCAGTGGCGTCCAGCCACGCGGGAAGGGTCGGGCAGCACGGCTGCCTTCTCCCCAGAGGGGGGAAGTGTTGCAGGGGAGTGTAGCTCCTGTGCCCAGTGGCGTCCAGCCACGCGGGAAGGGTCGGGCAGCTCGGCTGCCTTCTCCCCAGAGGGGGGAAGTGTTGCAGGGGAGTGTAGTTGCTGTGCCCAGTGGCGTGCAGCCACGCGGGAAGGGTCGGGCAGCTCGGCGGCCTTCTCCCCAGAGGGAGAGTCCGGCCTCCAGTCCGGAGACTGTCCTCGCCCAGGAGGTGCGCCTCCTTGATCAAATGTCCGCGGACTCGGATCGTCGGCACACCGAGTTCATGGGGGTTGTGGCACGGTTGCCTGAGGCCATCGAGTCCCTGGCTCATAGTGTGTCCGATTTCGGGGCCTCACAGGCCAGGGGTTTCGAACAACTCGCGGCAGCACAGGCCAGGGGTCTCGAACAATTCGGGGCATCACAGGACGCGAGTCGGGCCGAATTCGGGGCATCACAGGACGCGAGTCGGGCCGAATTGAGGGCAGCACAGGACGCGAGTCGGGACGAATTCAGGGCAGCACAGGCAGCGAGTGGACAGTTGATCAGTGGTGCCGTGCAGTCACTGGCTGGTCTGATGTGGGCACAGACCAGGGCAGTACGGGCACTCACTGCTGCCACACTCGCTGTGTCAGGCAGGCATCGCCAGGGCACCCGCCGCGCTGCAGCAGCACAGCGGTCTGGCCTTCACCAGATTGCTGCGCTTGCTGCAGTGCCAGCCCGGCCGAGTGCCAGTGTCTCAGGCGAGCAGCGAGCGCCTGGCATCAGCCAGCTTGCCCCCATTGCTGCAGCCGCCACTGCCACTCCCCCAGCGAAGCTGCGACGAGCTGCTGGAGGGACTGATGCTGCCCAGCCACAGCTGCAGCAGTCAGCAGCCGGCCCCTCGAGGGCCAGAGCTCGTCTAGGCCGACCCCCAAGGGCATCTGCCGTCACGCAATGTGCCCCTCAGGAGCCTTCCCCCAGCCTTGCAGCACCCACAGGGCCCAGGTTGAGGCGGAGCAGCAGGTCGGCCAGGGGCCGGAAAAGCCTGGACAAGGACTCGCCCTCTCGGCACACAAAGTAGAGTGTGTTGGCAAATGTTTTTTTATATGGGGGTGGTTGTGTTGTCTATGGGGGGGGTTCTTTTGGTAAGGCCGAGGATGAAGGCCATTTGGATGGACAAGTTTTGTTATTCCTCCCCAGGTTGTGGGAGTGAGATATGTTTTTGACTGCTTTTTGGGGGTGTTGTCTGTTTTTGGGTTTCATGTGGGAAGGGCCCTGAGTTTGTTCAATAAAGCTTTTTCTTTATTCAGCTTGTCCATGTGTGATGTTTCAAGTGGTTGTTGCGTTAACCGGCTGAGGGCTTGCGGAGCGGCTGCATTCATGTGCCTTCATTGCCACAAGCCATTCCCTGACAGGGGGCCTAGAAGTGTCGTTCAATAAGCTGCCGACGGACGGCCCTTGGACCTTGTGGCTCCCTCCTAGGCTGGTACTCCTCCTCCTCCTCCTCCTCCTCCTCATGGTCCTCCTGCTCGTCCTCCTGAGGTGGTGGTCCAACGTGAGGTGGCAGTGCCTGAGTCCTGCGGATAGCCAGGTTGTGCAGCATGCAGCAAACGACGACGAACTGGGAGACTCTATCCGGCGAATACTGCAGAGATCCGCCGGAGCGATCCAGGCAGCGGAACCGTTGCTTGAGGACACCAATCGTTTGCTCTATGATGTTCCTTGTGGCTTGATGGCTTTCGTTGTATGCCTCCTCAGCAGGGGTCCTGGGTGCGCGGAGCGGGGTCATGAGCCATGTACACAAAGGATAGCCTTTGTCCCCGATAAGCCATCCTCTTGGGGGAGGCTGTGCCTGGAACATGTCAGCCACAGTAGTCTGGCGCAGGATAAATGCATCGTGGCTGCTGCCTGGAAAGCGGGCATTGACAGCTAGGATGCGCTGCCTGTGGTCACACACCAGCTGTACATTGAGGGAATGGTAGCCCTTCCGGTTGCGGTAATCCTCGGCATTGTCGATAGGTGCCCGCAAAGCCACATGCGTGCAGTCAATGGCGCCCTGCACCATGGGGAAGTCGGCGATCCTCGCAAATCCGACTGCACGCTGCTCCTGCCTCTCTAGGGTCATGGGGAAGGAGATGAATTGGTGTCTCCTTGTGAAAAGGGCATCGGTGACCTGCCGGATGCAGCGATGCACGGCGAACTGGGAGATGTTAGCTATGTCCCCAGCAGCGGCTTGGAAGGAGCCGCTTGCATAAAAGTTCAGAGCCACCGTGACCTTCACTTCCACCGACAGAGACGTCCTGCACATCAGCTGTGGACGCAGATCTCTGTGAAGCAGCTGGCAGATCTCTGCAACCACCTCCCTTCTGAAGCGCAGCCTCTTAACACACTGCGCGGCAGTCATGGTGAGATAGGACACCTGCTGGCGGTATTCCCTGAGTGGGTAAGGCCTACGTTGCCGACGCCTGATGCCCCCTCTGCGTCTAGGCATGGCTGCCCCTCTCACACAGCGTCTGCGAGCCCTTCGCACATAATGCTGGAACTGAGGGTTGGAACCCCATGCAGCCCCCATAATATACTTGCAAACAATGAAATCACAATGAGGCAAATTTCCAAGCTCTGGCCAGAAGCCAAAAATACCTCTCCTATGTTGGGCCAAATCAGTAAGGTCTCTTCCTTGGTCTCTGTCCAGAAATCCGTTGCAGAAAAGTCATTGCAGCAAAATGGCTGGCCTTTATAGTTCAGTGTAAGTGCCCTTTAATTAGCGCTCCCCGAGGCCCGCAGGGCCTCTGCTGCGTTCCACTTCACAGTTCTTAACACCGCCACGCCCACATTGGGCGGGCGCCACTGAAGTTCCGGTTTGGGGCGCACAAAGGGCGTTGCACGACGAAATGACGTCATAAGTTGCGCGCGCAGCTGAGCGCGCGCAAACACTTTGCGCCGGCGCTAAATGTCTACTGAAGTTGGGCGTAGGCGCAGATCGTCCTGCGCCCGGGCGCTAAGTGCCTAGCGCTCGAGATCTACCCCTCCTAAGGTGCTAATGGCTGGCGAACGCAACTGAATTTCTAGGCCCTTGTTTATAACAAAGGATTTTCACAGCTAATGGGAGGCTAGTAGAAATTGGGATTGCCAACATTTTTTGTCACTCATAGAATAGCTTCTGCCAGAAAAATCAGATGATGCCGAACATCTATCAGCTGATCTGAGGCTCACAGCTCCTGCAAACACGTGGTCCTTGACTCCAGCCATTGGACCTGCCACGGCTCCAATACAGCTGCTTAACAGTCTTTCCTTTATGCTAACCACAGCCTCCCAGCTAAAGAAGTGAGCTCTAAAAATTGTCTGCACTCTCCTCCAGCAATCCTTTCAGCAGCCTCTGCAGTGCTCATCTCAATGGAGCTGCTGACATTAAAATCGATATGGAGCCTGTTTGTTGGGCTCTTGTGCTGATGAGGAACTACCATTAATTCAATGTGTATTCTACATACCAGCATGAGAGCATGTTCTTGATTTTAAAACTGGCAGCTCTATAGCGCTGATCTCACCAACTTTGGAGGGGAGTACATGCTGCCTTCCATTTCCAGAGGGCCGTGGTTGCAGTCAGTATTGTGGTCCAGCAGCTTGAGTCATGAATGGGTGCATAGGGGAGTTCTGAACTGACAGATCAGCTGATGGATCAACTATTCCAAAGCCAGCTGATCCTGTCAGCAGAAACAGGGCAATGAATGGGAACAGTACTGGAGAGGACTTGTGGTGGGTCAGTGGTGAGAAGCAGCATTGACTCCTGATTATAAATTTCCACTAGCTCGACTACACTTTGGTTGCAAGATCTGCTGTACTGTCATGGGTGACAGCAGGCACATTTGTCAATAAGTAGTTAGCATTTGCCGCAGGAGTAGATGCTTCAAGAAATATGTTATATTTTGTTATTGTTCAGTGGTTTGGGTTTTATTATGTGCATTAAGACATACTACAGTTCCCACTAAATGCATTACTGATGTCTGATTCAAATTTCAAAGATGGTGGATTCATATAATCATCAGACTGAACAGATGAGATGAACAATATGGTGTGACAATATGTGTGCTTATAACTATGAGCAATTAATTAATTACATTGTAAAATTAAGATTAAGCCTAGAAATTATGATGCTCAAGTGTGTTTGTATGATATCCACTACTTTAATAGAGGCATTAACTCATTAAAAAAAAAATCAAATGCCTATGTTGAAGTAGAAAAACTAAAGGAATGTCACATGACTGCGTTGGGGTCATCTGTACATATCGTCAACGGTATTTCTAGGTTTCAAAGTTCTTTCTAATGCACTTCCTAATATCAAAATATGTTACCTTAAAATAGATGTAGGTACATTTACTTAAAGTATGCATTATATAGAGCATACTCAGTAGGAACTGTGGATTACAGAATCTATTCCATGGTGATATGGACTGGGTGATACAGCTGATGGTGCATGGTCTGTGGAAGGATTGGGATTGATGCTGAATAACTTTTTCTTGTTCCATTCCATGTTGTCTTCTATGATGAATTTGCAAGTAAGTTATCAAGACCGTCCTTATGACTGGATTAACTTCTGTTTATTAATTCAGCATTGACTTTCCTACTTATACTACAAATATACCTATTTATTTTAGATTTTGTAAAAAAAAATGAAGGGCAATTCCTTCCCTCTTGTTGGGTTCCTATCTACTATGCACCATTTCCCACTCAGGCATTTTCTAGTATTGCTTTGGAACTAGTCATCTGAGATGTACAACAGGAGCCTGCTGTCTTCTCTAGTCAATGTAAAAGAAAGTGCTTATACGAAGGCAAAGAACAGTAGGGATCCCATGGACAAAGAAAGATATAAAGAACAGCAAAGGGATACAAAGAAAGTGGTAATAGCTGCAAAAAGATTACAAGAAAAAGCTTATGAAGGATATCCAGTACAACACTAAAGGTTTCTACAAATATATTAAGAGAAAAAGGGTGGTTAAGAGTAATGTGGGCCCCTTAATGACAGACACAGGTGATTTTGTAATTGGAAATCAAGAAATGGCAGACTTACTAAATAGCTACTCCGTATCGGTCTTCACAGTAGAAGATGAGGATAAAGACGAGGGAGGAGGCATTGCTGGACCTGGTTCTGGGAAATGAGGTAGGTCAAGTGGAGCAAGTGTCAGTAGGTGAACATTTAGGAAACAGTGATCATAGTATCATAAGGTTTAGATTAGCTATGGAAAAGGACAGGGGACAATCTAGAGTAAAAATGGGGGAAGGCCAATTTCCGTGGGATGAGAACGGATCTGGCCCGGGTAAACTGAAATCAAAGATTGGCAGGCAAAACTGTAATGGAACAATGGGCTGCCTATAAAAAGTAAATAGTTCAGGTACAGTTGAGGTACATTCCCACAAGGGGGAAAGGCAGGGCAACTAAAGTCAGGGCTCCCTGGATGACAAAAGAGGTAGAGAATATGATGAAGCAGAAAAAGAGCGCGTATGACAGATGTCAGTTTGCAAATACATCTGAGAATCAGGCTATATATAGAAAGGTCAGAGGAGAAGTAAAAAAAGAAAAGAGGGGCAAAGAGAGGGTGTGAAAATAGAATGGCAGCCAACATAAAAGATAATCTAAAAGTCTTCTATAGGCATATAAATAGTAAAAGGGTAGTAAGAGGAGGGGTGGGGCCGATTAGGGACCAAAAAGGAGACATATGCATGGAGCCAGAGGGTATGGCTGAGGTACTGAATGAATATTTTGCATCTGTCTTCACCAAGGAAGAGGATGCTACCATAGACATAGTAATGGAAGAGGTATACTTGATAGGATAAAAATTTATAAAGAGGTGTTAGAAAGGCTGGCTGTACTTAAAGTAGATAAGTCACCAGGAGTGGATGGGATGCATCCTAGGCTGCTTAGGGAATTGAGGAAGTGGGACTAGCTGAAGTGCTCTTGCAGAGAGCTGGCATGGGCCGAATGGCCTTCTTCTGTGCTGTAACCATTCTATGATTCTATAAAGTACCAGAGATGCAAGGAAAACTAAAAATAAGTCAAGGGGAGGAACTAATTAGATTCAATATAAGTTTTTTTTTAATGTTGGAGAAACTTAGGAGATTAAAGATAGAGAAATCTCCAGGACCTGATGGTTTCCACCCCAGGACCTTCCTTATGACTGGAATAACTTCCGTATGTTAATTCCCGGAATAGACACGATGGGCCAAATGGCCTCCTTCTGTGCCATAAATTTCTATGATTCTATGAAAAGAAGTGAAGAAATTGTTGACGCGTTAGTCATGATCTTACAAAACTCTCTTGATTCAGGAATTGTCCCCTTGATAGGTAATGCAGTGACATTGGCAGTTTTCCAAAGAAGGGTAGGAGAGACAAAATAGGAAATTATAGGCCCATTAGTCTAACGTCCATTGTGGAGAAGTTACTAGAATCTGATATGAGGGACAGAATGAGTATTTGGACAAAGATGAGCTGATCACAGAGAGCCAACATGGATTTGTAAAGGATAAGTCATGTCTAATGAACCTAGTTAAATTTTTTGAGGAGGTAACAAACGTGGTAGGTAAGGGAGTGTCTATGGATGTCTATGGACTTCCAGAAAGCATTCAGCAAGGTTCCACATAAAAGACTGTTAACAAAAATGAGAGTGCATGGATTTGGAGGCAAATTATTGGCTTGGATTGGAAACTGGTTAAGAGGTAGGAGACAGAGAGTAGCGATAATGGGTATGTACTCAAATTGGCAGGTGTGATTAGTGGTGTCCTCCAGGGATCTGTACTGGGGTCTCAGTTTTTCACTATTTATAAATGACTTGTATGAAGGAAGAGAGAGTTGTAGACCCAAGTTTGCTGATGACACTAAGTTAGGTGGCACAGTAAATCATGGGATTTAAAGATGGGAGCAGAAAGTTGCAAAGGGACATTGATAGATTAAGTGAGTGGGCAAAACTATGGCAGATGGAAGAAAGTGTGAGGTCATCCACTTTGGACCGAAAAAGATAGATAAATGTATTTTCTAAATGGTGAGAAGCTAGGAACTGTGGATGAGCAGAGAGATTTAGGGATCCAAATACAGAAATTACAAAAAGATGGTGGGCAGGTACGAATGTTGGCCTTTATCTCAAGAGGGCCAGAATAAAGCTGTAGAGAGCTCTGGTTAGATCTCATCTGAAGTACTGTATTCAGTTCTGGGCACCACACCTCACGAAGGATATACTGGTCTTGGAGGGGGTACAGCGCAGATTCACCAGAATGATACCGGAGCTAAAAGAGTTACATTGTGAGGACAGGTTACATAGACTAGGCTTGTATTCCCTTGAATTTAGCAGATTAAGGGGTGATGTAATTGAGATGTTAAGATGGAGTTGATAGGGTAGATAGAGAGAAACTATTTCCTCTGGTGGGTGTGTCCAGAACAAGTGGCCATAACCTTAAAATTTGAGCTAGGCCATTCAGGGGTGATGTCAGAAAGCGTTTCACAGTGGAAATCTGGAACTCTCTTTCCCCTTAAAAGCTGTTGAGGCTAGGTCAATTGAAAATTTAAAAAGTGAGATTGATAGATTTTGTTAGGCAAAATTATTAAGCTTTATGGAACCAAGGCAGGTAGATGGAGTCAAAATACAGATCAGCCATGATCTAATTGAATGGTGGAACAGGCTCGAGGGGCAGAATGGCCTACCCCATTCCTATGTAATGAGATTATAAATATCAATAAATGTATTAATCCTTTTTGGAAACAGTTACGATCGTCAGCATGGAATATTGTTCAAAACATGGAGAGGATAAAACATTAAACTCTCAAAATATATTGTACAATTTCATGTTCCTAGCACAGAGCTTTATACGATGGTAATGTATGTCAAGAGTTATGGTGAAAAGTTCAGTGCACCTGAAATGCACTATATGTGAATCATGTGTAAAATCAGAGTTCAGACAGCATGTAGAATTAAAACTTTCTGCTTTGACTTCAGATATGTGCAGCAGAAAATATCTTATGTTATTCTGTCTTACATTGACTTCTAGATTTTATACTCCAACTTAGATCTGTAGCTATGGTAACATTTGTTGTGTTTGGGCTGAGATTCCTACGAATTTCCTTTTCATCCCTACAACTAGTGTTTAACTAGTGTTGGTTATTGCACTGTTGCAGTGAATAAAAGTTCAATTGTTTATTGTTTCAATCTTGCCTGTCCTTCTTTGTGTTCACACCACCTCATTCCACGGAGAAATTGTTCCGGACTTCCTGATCCACCTCCATTCTGCTGGTGGAACTTTGGGGGTGGGGGATGGGGTGAGGGCTGGGAAAGTTTGTATCATTGTCCAAATACTTGAGCCACCAGCTGCTCTCTGGCCGCTGCCAAAGTGCCTTCCTCCCAGAAGCCACATTGTTGGTGATGCGGAATGTTGTCATCAGCCATACTTTGTTCCCCAGGATCCATTCACCTCCTTGTCCCTTCCTGCTGAATAAATCCAGGATGTTGGAGTGGCAAAGGACAAAGGCATTGTGAGTGCTTCCCCAACGCCCTGTGTTAACATGCAGGATCCTCAGTTGGGCATCGCAGATAATTAGCACAATAGACTGCCAAAAGTGAGAGAATTTTTTAAAAAACTGATAACAATTTCCAGACCGCAGGGCTGAGGCTCTACAGCTTTAATGGCCCCCTTGTTGACCTTCCAGGCTGAGCACCAGATGAAGGCCATAAATCATTTAAGTACCAGGTCACCCATGCCAGTTCTAGTCTTAAGTGACTATGGCATGGTTAATGGCGAATAATGGTATAAATCAAGCAAATTGACGATCGCCATTGACTACAATGGTAGTTTGAGTGACAAGAACAAACTTTTATAAGCTTTGAGCCTATCAGTGGAGCGGCACAAATGTTCCAGTACATAATGGCGTAACACAACTCATGGGGTATCTCACTTACTCCATTATTTGCTGGAACTTTTACATAATAATGGCACATGCTGTTAATGTGTCATTACTATGGCACGAGTTTCCAGCAATTTCAGGCCTGGCATTTAAAACAGGATTAAAGTACAAAAGAAGTAAATACATTTATATTCCACCAAGGTATATATAGACCCTTCCTCCTCCAGAGTGTGATAATCTAAGCTTACCTTGCTTCACAGTTTTGTATGGTTTCCAATTTGATATCGTAAGATATTCTTCGGTTTCGATCATCATCTTCTCTCCTAATAAGAAGACTGGAAATTAGTATATGAAATGTTTTTTTTAAACTGTATGGGGGGAGAAATTCAGTATCGCCCCGTTTGGGGCGCAATTATCGGCCGGGCGCAAAGTTTAGCGCCTGGCGCTAATTATCGCCTCCGACTGCAAACTTGGCTTCTATCGCCCCTGGAGGTGATTGAAACACTAAATCAGGTGCTACACATCTCTCTTAAGGCGCTAACGCTGAGGAGCGAGGCGTTATCTCAGAACGCTGGCGAAGCTCATGTGATGTCAGTCAGCAGTGGAACACAGACACACTGGCGCCGACCAGTTCTTAAAGGGGAGGGTTGATCTTGCTCTCCATCCACACCTTGCTCATTGCAGCCTTGAATCTCGGCCTGGAGAGACCTGTACATCAAATCTGCTGGAAAGAACAATGGAGAGGCCCAGGGAAAGAGCTCAGAGTGCAGCCCCCATAGTCTCTTCTAAATAGATACAAGGAAGATCAAATCAAAATGAACCTGCATAGTGCTGCTCAGTACCCAAAACTCCTCAACACAGTGTTGAATATCTCCAGAAGTCTCTCTCACTCAGAATGCGTGGTGCAAAAATGTCGCCGAAAAGAAAGGCAGGAACTGGTCGCCTTTAAATAGTGCTCCCCCAGTCCCTTCCCAACTGCAAAACGCTCCCCTCAACCTGTCATTGCTAGCGGCAGGCGGTAAGGCAGGGGCGCCACTCAATATCCGGTCCAGGGCGCTACCGGGGCGTTGCATGCTCGACTGAAGTCACGAATGGGTGCAGGAGATCGTGGCGGTAGTGTTTAGCGCCACCGCAAAATGTCTGGTCAATGTCGCGAGTGGCGCAAACATCGCCGCACCCGGGCGCTAGTTGCTTTGCGCCCCATTAGCGCCCTCTTAAGGCGCTAACAGGAGGCGCAAACCAACCGAATTTTTCCCCCTATATTCACTAACACTCTGGTAGGACCTGGCCAAGATGACACGTTTACAATATGCCTGCTTATTTATTGGGCCAGTTATATTGCAGATTTGGATTTGATGCAGTTTTTGTGTCCCCCACCAAAACAGAATCTGAAGTTTCATCTCTGGTTCACAAATGTAAATGTAGCTAAGGAAGGTCATTTGGCCTATTTTCCATTGAAACCTACATTTCTTCCAACAGAGCATCTAATTGTCGCTTCAATGATTCTAGAGTTTGTGCCTCCAATAAACTAGTTACAAAGGATGCGATTGCTTTGGAGAGGGTGCAGAGAAGATTCACCAGGATGTTACCTGGGATGGAGCGCTTCTTATGAAGAAAGGCTAAACAGGCTGGGGTTGTTTTCCTTGGAGCAAAGAAGGCTGAGGGGGGACCTGATTGCGGTGTACAAAATGATGAGGGGTATAGATAGGGTAGATAAAGAGGAACTTTTCCCCTTAGTAGGGGGGTCAATAACAAGGGGGCATAGATTCAGGGTAAGGGGCAGGAGATTTAGAGGGGATTTGAGGAGGAACTTTTTCACCCAGAGGGTGGTTGGAATCTGGAACTCACTGCCTGAAAGGGTGGTAGAGGCAGGAACCCTCACAACATTCAAGAAGCATTTGGATGAGCACTTGAAATGCCATTGCATACAAGGCTATGGACCAAATGCTGGAAAATGGGATTAGACTGGACAGGGATTGATGGACGGCGCAGACATGATGGGCCGAAGGGCCTCTTTCTGTGCTGTAAAACTCTATGACTCTATGACAAAACCATTCGGGCATTAATCACTCTCTGTGAAGAAACGCCTCCTAACATTAGCTCCAAACTTGCCTTTTTGTACCTACATAGGGTTGTCATGGTTTCCGGTTCGCCCCTCATTAGCATGGTGGAGGTGAACTGCTAAGACATAAAAAAAACTTCCGTGGGCAGCTCGCCAATTAGGAGGCAGGAAATTAGGTGCTGCTGCAGGTTCTCAAGGATCTGCAGCAGCTTAAAGGAGAGAAGCCTTTATTTGGCAAAAGAGAAGCAACAGCATAGAGCTACAGGCAGATATATGTGGGCAGCATGAATTCCAGCAGCGTGCCGAGGTGTTCGGAGGTAGCCATGAAGCTGGTAGAGCAAGTGAACAACAGAAAAGAAGTTCTCTTCCTCAAGGATGGTAGATAGATACTGTGGCAAATTTATAAAAGGGCGTAGTGAAAGGTGGCACAATACTTTAATACCATTAGCATTTTTATCAGAACCTGACTCCAGTGCCGTGAGAAATTTAGTAATTTCACCAGGAGGGCCAAGATACGACTTCTCTTCATATCTCTCACGCTCTCTACATAGTCAATCATGTACTCTAGCCTCAGCCCTATCAACTCTTTCTTTCCTTGCTTGCTGTGGCTCTCCTCAAGTCACTGGGCAAGACTTCACTGTATTTCCTTTCTGTTTGCACTCACACCCTGAAAAACTGCTACGGCCGTCCCAGCTACTTTTTCATCTTGATCTCACTGGCTGTCTTCTTCCAATCATTATGCAGGCTATTGTAAGCTATCTTACACGTTAAACTCTTGTCCGGGGCACATATTGACCTATTTCCACTTTTCTTGAAGCTGATAATCAACAGGAGGGAGCCAACCACTGACACCTATGGTAGCGACCACCACTGGCATCGCTAGAAGATACAAAGCAGTCAGCATCAAAGATGGAGAGGCTGGACGAGGGCAACAGCAGGGTGTGTTGGCATCTTCCCTTTCATTTTACTTTCTACTTAGCTCTTTCAGTCATACACTGAGCATGACAACTTGATGGTATATTGCCACTGAACTACTAGTACTTACCCTCGCACCTACACTCTAATCCTTGCCCCTCTTGCACATGAGGAAAAAAGAAATAGAAGGGTATGCTGATGGGGTTAGATGAAGAAGGGTAGGAGACACGTGTAGACCATAAATGCTGACATAGACCAGTTGGGCCGAATGGCCTGTTTCTGTGCTGTAGACTCGATGTAACTCTTCACTTTTTAGTAGGTCAATTAGACGATTTGGTTGCGATAGTAAGACAGACTGATGAAGATAACATACTGTCACTCACTCTTCCTTTACCAAGCATCAGCATAGAAATTGGCATCCTCCTTGATTTAGACAGTGATTCCAGGGGACTGCACTGGGGGATTCACCAAGCACAAATGAGTTGGAGCTTGCAAGCCCAAGAAACAGCTAACCAGAGGGCCAGCTCACATCTTAGCTCTGCTGAAAATGGTAAGAGACGCAGACTTCAGGGGCATAGGCCTAGAAATTCAGTTGCTTGCGCCACCAGTTTGCGCCCAAAGAGGCCACTCAGAGGCTTTAGCGCCACTGGCCACAACCACTGCGATATTTAGCGGGGCGCTAATGGCGGCGTTAGCCTGTAGCGCTGCGCCGCCACCGATGACGTCATTGGTGTGCGCAGCGCCCCGCTACCGCCCCGAACGCCATATTGGGTCGCGCCTGCCTCTTCCGCGCCGGCCGCAAATAGCGACCGGTACACAGGGGCTAACCTGCGGCGGTAGTGGCGCTAGTTAAGGTGGAGGTGCGGCCGGCCGCTTTTTCGGTGGCCGCCTGCCCGCACCTCCGTCCCCGGCCTCCTACACCCCCCCCCACCGCAGCATCGCCGGCTGTTTCCCGAGAGCCCGGCACTTCTCCTTGGTGCTGGGCTCATTTGCCGGCACTCGCGAGCGGGGATCGCGCTGTTGCAGGCACCTCCCCCTTAACAGTGGGAGGAAGGCCTGCAGTACCGCAGCGTGCCGTGCCGCAGCGGGTGGCGCGGCGGCACTTTGCGCGCCGATATTCAGTTTCAGCGCCCCAAGCGGGGCGCGGGAAGCCTCGTTTAGCGGCCCGCTTCCATTTGGGGCGCAGAAACTGAATATCCCGATGGCGCAAGTGGTTCCGCGCGCAGCGGTAATTCCGGCGCCCAGGCGAGCTTGGCGCCCCAAACTGAATTTTTAGCCCATAGTCTTTAAAGGAAAGATGATTTCTATGCACCAGCATTTCCCGAATACATTGGACAGCTGTCCAGGGAGCTTCCAGAACATGTAGGAGGGTATTTACGGTGAAGTCCATTACCAACTTTGTGGGGGTGGTGGGGGGGATGGTTCTTCTTATGCATGGCATCAACACTCTGCACTTGACCATGGAGCATTTGCAAGAGACTCTCTGCAAGAGTCTGACACCAGTAATCGCATCTCTTAGGGATGCTCATGGTGGCGCAATTCAGGCTCTGGACTCGAGCATCACTTTCACCTTGGAAAGGCTGGGAGAGTGAATGGGTAGCAGCTTCAATCGGATCATGAATCTCCTAGAGTCCGCTCCCCCACCAACCATTAGATGTATTAAGGTGCAGCTCGGTAGCAAGGGCAGTTGTACAATGAGTAAATGAAAATGATGCCATCTCCCATGATGACAACAATTCTGGATCCTTGTGACCTTCTGAACCAACTCCTGATCCGGTGCCAGATTGCTCTCACTAATGCTGATTTGTTGCAATCTCTAGCTGGACCTTCTCAGGCCTGAATGCCCAAGAGGCTGCTGATCATAAGCATCTCATCAGCCTCAAATGACCCACAGCAGCCTCCCATCTCTTATATTGCAACTACCAGGGAGCACCTCATAGAAGCACTATGTAAGAGAGCATTACTAGTGTGTAAGCACTTGTGATTCATGAAAGCACTTTCACTGTGTGATGTGGGTATAATCAATGACTCCCTGTGTTAGATCCGGGTATCTTAATGTTGTGTCCTTCAATAATCAGACAAAAGACTGCAGGGAACGATCAACAGGTGTTTACTGAATGAGGGTTCAAACTGCAACTGACTGTACAGAGCACTACTCAGGGTTTATATACAGGTGTGGTCACTGCCGGTACTACAGGATACAGGAGCTGTAAAAAGTAGTTCTCCCCCTTAAAGGTACATACATTACAATTCCTCCCCTTTTAGATTAACAGTACCATAACACTCATTTAACAATTAAATATCAAACTAATTACAATTAACACTTTTAACATGCAACATTAACTGAAAATAGTCTCTTTATAAATTCAGTCTTTGGGGAGGCTTCCTGATTCTTTCTGGATAACGCCTGTCCCGAGTGTCTCGCTCTTGGTGCGGAGGCGATTCTAACACCCTGTCGTCAGTTGATTCATCAGCTTCCAATGCTATTGTTTCTGAGGTAGATGCGACCTGTACATCGGGTTCCTCACCAGGTACGTATGGCCAAGACATGGGGTTGACTCGTTCCTGCGACTCTAGGATCTGGTCAGCATGGCATCTCACAATGTTCTCCCCAACATCCACTGTGTACATTAGTGGCCCCTGCCGTGTGCATATCATTCCTGGTTGCCATTTCTCTGTTCGGTAGTCGCGGGCCAAGAATGGTTGCCCTACATTGAAGCTCCTTGTCGGCTTCTCATTGATGTGCTGGAATTGCTTATTCTCAGCATCTCTTCGTACATTTGGTCTGAGCAAATCCAGACGAGATCTCAACCTTCGGTTAAAGAACATCATGGCCGGGGCCTGGTTGGTGACTGCATGTGTCGCATTTCTGTAGGCTAACAGGAAATTGTCCACCTTATGCTGCAGTGGAATGTCGTCATCGCACATGGCCTTTACTGCTTTTTTAAAGGTTTGTACGAACCTCTCAGCCAATCCATTTGTGGCTGGATGATACGGGGCGGATGTGTAATGCCTTACTCCATTCCTTTACATAAATCTTCGAAACTCTTCGGACACAAACTGTGGTCCGTTATCAGAGCAAATCTGCTCTGGCAAGCCGTTCTTGGCAAAAATGGTCCGTAGAACTGCAATAGTTTTCTCCATGGTGGTGGAGGACATTTTGATCACCTCAGGCCATTTCGAGTGCGCATCCACAGCTATTAAAAACATTGAGTCCATGAATGGACCAGCAAAATCAATATGCACCCGTTGCCATGGAGGTGAGGGCCACTCCCATGGGTGTAGAGGGGCATGTGGTAGTGCATTTTGGACCTTCTGGCATCCTGAGCAGCTCTTTGTCAGGTCCTCGATTTGCTGATCGATCCCCGGCCACCACACATAAGCCCTAGCAAGGCTTTTCATTTTCACCCCTCCCAGATGACCTTCGTGAAGCTCATTGAGCACTCTCTCCCTTAACTTGGGTGGAATTACCACTCGGGATCCACACATCAAGGTCCCCTGGCATACTGACAGCTGTTCTCTTCTGGATGAGAATGCTGGCAACAGTGAGTCGCCATGTGCTGGCCATCCCTTCACCGTCAAATCATATACCCGAGACAGTGTCGGGTCATTTCGGGTCTCCTTCTCTATACCAGCGTTAGTTACTGGCAAGCATTCAATTATAGTCGAATGAAATATTTCGACAGGATCCACTGCTGGTGCTTCCTCCGCAGTAGGCAGTGGCAGGCGGGATAACCCATCAGCGTTTCCATGCTGTATCGTGCCCTTATACTCGATTTCATATTGGTGCGCCCCTAGAAAAAGGAACCATCTTTGTAGCCGTTGCGCAGTCATCACCGGAACGCCCTTCTGTGGATTAAAGATGGAGACAAGTGGTTGGTGGTCAGTCAGCAAGGTGAACTTCTGCCCGTGCAGATAGTGATTGAACTTTTTCACTCCCCACACTAGGCTGAGGGCCTCCCTGTCAATCTGGGTGTAGTTACGCTCGGCTGAGGTTAGTGACCGAGACGCAAAGGCTACTGGCCTCTCCGAGTGGTCCGGGAATTTGTGCGACAGCACCGCTCTAATGCCATAGGGTGATGCATCACGCGCCAACCGAATTGGTAGTGCTGGGTTGAAATGAGCCAACACCTCTTTTGATGTGATCAATGCTTTGCTCTTCTGGAAAGCTCGTTTACATTCGTCACTCCACTTCCATGGTACCCCCATTTGCAGTAGGGTGTTCAGTGGGTGTAGTACAGTAGACAAATTTGGCAAGAACTTATGGTAGTAGTTCACCAGCCCGAGGAACGACCTCAGTTGTGACACATTTTCCGGTGCTGGAGCCTTGACTACTGCCTCAATCTTTTCAGGGGACTTATGTAACCCCTCTTCATCAATAACATGGCCACAATACAAGATCTACTTCTGGAAAAACTCGCATTTGTGGCGATTAGCTCGGAGCCCATATTCCTTCAATCTAGTGAGCACCTGCTCCAGGTTGGCGAGGTGATCACTGTCATTTTCGCCCGTGACCAGGATGTCGTCCAAATAACACTGGGTCCCTGGAATCCCTTGCAGGACTTGATCCATTGCCCTTTGCCAAATAGCCGGAGCTGATGCTACCCCGAACACCAGCCGGTTGTATTGGTAGAGACCTTTATGAGTGTTGATCGTGAGGTACTGTTTCGAGGCTTCTTCTACCTCCATTTGCAGGTACGCCTGGGCCAGATCAATCTTAGTGAAGCGTTTCCCTCCAGATAGCGAGGCGAAAATATCTTCAATCCGCGGAAGCGGATATTGTACAGTGTGAAGGACTGGGTTCACTGTCACCTTAAAGTCCCCGCAGATGCGAACCTTCTTTGGTTGCCCAGGCGTATTACTCAACGACCTCTTCATTACAGGAACGATGGGTGTAGCCCACTCGTTCCAGTCCACTTTGGACAGTACTCCTGAACGTTCCAAACCTTCCAGCTCTGCTTCGACGGCTGGGCGGATCGCATAAGGTACCGGTCTGGCCTTAAAAAACTTTGGGCTTGCATTTTCCTCTATTTTGATCGTCGCTGGTATGTCTTTTAGTGTTCCAAGTCCCTGCTGGAACACTTCTTGTGCGTCAGTTAGCATTTTTGACAGTCGTCCAGGTGTGACGTCGTCATCCTTTTTGGCATCTATAGTCAGTGCTTGTATGGAATGCCAATCTAGCTGTATCTTCCGGATCCATTCACGTCCTAGTAGTGGCAGTCCTCCATCTGGCAATACATATAGGTCCGTTTTTGGTGTTTCCTTGCCGTTATATATAACGTTCACCCTTATTTTTCCTTTGGGGTAGACTTTTTGCCCCGTGTACGTCTTCAAGACAATCTTTGTATCTCTCAAGGGTATATGTGAGAATAGCCGCTTGCAGTCCCTTCGGTTTATGACTGTTAGGGCTGATCTTGTGTCCAATTCCATTTTCACTTGGACTCCTGCTAGCTTGAGCGTGACCCAGATAGTTTGGTGATCCTCCGTTTTGATCACATTATGTAGTTTCAGACAACCCAGCTCCTTGCTTCCGGAGTCTGTATCACTCTTCTGTTCGTCTGCACTACTCTCCGTCACCTTATGTACCTTCTTGTACTTCTCCTGTGGGGATTTCTTGCTGCTGGTTTTCTTTCCCGACCTGCAGACTCTTGCTATGTGTCCTACTTTTCCACACTGTCTGCACACTTGGTCCTTGAACCAGCAATCATTATGGTCGTGTGTTGTTCTGCTGCGATAGCACTTCACTGTTCCGTATGACATTTCATTTGTGCCATATTCTTGCGGTCTCCGTTGTATCTCTGCAGCGCCCCGTGCGGCTGCTTCGTGTGATACTGCCATGCTGAAAGCCTTGTCCAGCGTAAGATCCTTTTCTGATAGAAGCCGTTTCTGGGTTCCTTCACTTTGAAGCCCACACACAAACTTGTCCCTTAAAGTATCTGCTAGTCCCGTTCCAAACTGGCAGTGTTTCGATAGCTTGCACAGTTCCGTTAAATACTCAGCATTACTTTCATCTTTATGCTGGTTCCTTTTGTGAAACTTAAATCGTTCTGCTATCAGCAACGGTGTGGGGTTTAAGTGGTCCTGTAGGATTGACACTATGTTTTCAAAATCCTTCTCTACTGGCTTCTCTGTGGTTACTAGGTTTCGTAGTAAGCCATACGTTTTTGCACCCATTGAATTCAACAATACCAGCGCTTTCTTGTCATCTGGCACTTCATTCGCCTTGCAGTATACTTCTATGTGTTCGACATATGTCGTCCAATCTTCGACTTCATTGTCGAACGCTGTGATACTGCCACTCTTCGGCATTTTTGGGTGTGGTTAGACTGGCTTAAAATGGCGTCTCCCGCGCTTTCCTTTCTTCCCCGCTGCGGCTTAAAATGACGTCTCCCGCGCTTTCCTTTCTTCCCCACTGCGGCTTAAAATGGCGTCTCCCGCGCTGCTGCCAACGCCGCTCTCTGCGGTCCTCGTGGCAAATGGCGACGCCCTGTGGGTTTCGTGCGCTGCTCCTGCGCTGCTGCCAATGCCGCTCTCTGCGGTCCTCATGGCAGTGGCAGCGCCTCGCGTTTTCCTGCGCGCCTCTCTCCCCCGTTGACGCTGCTCGGCCCTTGAACACCGGCTGCACTCTGCTCTCTCTCGCCTCTCTCCCCGTTGACACTGCTCGGCCCTTGAACACCGGCTGCGCTGTGCTCTCTCTCGCCTCGCTCCCCGTTGACGCTGCTCGGCCCTTGAACACCGGCTGTGCTCTGCTCTCTCTCGCCTCTCTCCCCCGTTGACGCCGCTCGGCCCTTGAACACCGGCTGTGCCCTGTGTGCGCTGCCCTCTCTCTCTCCCCCGTCGACGCTGCTCGGCCTTTTTCTGTGCCGCTTGGTCGGCTCTAGCCGCCGCTGTCCGGGAAGGGTCTGCGCAGTACCTGTTGCCAGCCCGTTTCGCTGGACCACCGTGACTGGAAAGCCAAGCCTGGTTCTCGACAGCCTCCCCTGCGATGCCCGTGCTTCTGGACTCGACCTCCTTCCACTGTTCTCCAGAAGCGAATCCCTGGGAGGTGATGCAGAGTTGCAGGTAGATTCTAATCTTTCTAGTCGCCAATGTTAGATCTGGGTATCTTAATGTTGTGTCCTTCAATAATCAGACAAAAGACTGCAGGGAACGATCAACAGGTGTTTACTGAATGAGGGTTCAAACTGCAACTGACTGTACAGAGCACTACTCAGGATTTATATACAGGTGTGGTCACTGCCGGTACTACAGGATACAGGAGCTGTAAAAAGTAGTTCTCCCCCTTAAAGGTACATACATTACACCCTGGATTCTACAATCCCTAGAGCCCTATACTGCAGCTTCTACATGTCCATGAGGAAAGTAACAAATAAGGCATGTCATATTTTTTAATGCAATCATGGAGTGGAGAATGACTGATGTTGCTGATATCCCCTGTGGTAGCCTGAAAGAGGCTGAGGGCAAAGAAGTTCAGGGCTGCAGTGACCTTGAATGCACCAGGCAATGCTGTTCTAACTCAAACAATTGGCTGCAGGTCTTCTGTCACTGGCTGCCTAGAGAATCAAAGCCTTCTTATACACTGCTCCACAGAGAACTTGACTTTTGTTGTTCTGGGCCAATAAACTCTGTTGGGAGGTTAAGGATTCCTGCGAGTATGCCTCCTTCTATTTGCTCTCCCTCCAGCTGGAGCTGTGTGTGCTCTTTCCTCCTTCTCCTCCAAGAGTGCGATTCCTATAAGGGTCCTTATCAAGGAACACATGCAATGCCAGAATCCCCTTAACATTTCAGCACCTACAGCAGCAACTACGAGTGCTTTCAAATCCTTTAAAGTCAAAAAACTCACAAAGTACTGCAAGAAAAGTGACTCCAAAAGCTCTATACAGCTTTACCTGAGAGCAGCTGAGGGTTATTTAAATAACATTCGAAATGACTGCCTCAGGATTTATTCCACCCTTGGTTGAACTTAAGAAAATAAGAATTAGGAGCAGGACTAGGCTATATGGCCCCTCGAGCCTGCTCCGCCATTCAATAAGATCATGGCTGTCCTTCGGCCTCAACTCCACTTTCCCGCCCGATCTCCATAACCCTCGATTCCCCTAGAGTCTCAGCCTTGAATATACTCAACGATTCAGCATCCACAGCCCTTTGGGGTAGAGAATTCCAAAGATTCACAACCCTCTGATTGAAGAAATTCCTCCTCATCTCAGTCTTAAATGGCCAACCCCTTATCCTGAGACTATGGTCGGTAGACGGGAGCAGAATATGGTATTCAAGTGACAAGGTTGGAAAATGGCATTGGTGTCATAATGGCATTACTTGACCCTGATTTTAATTTATTTGTGAGATTCCCACCTGTTTCAGACAGGAGCTCTGGCCACCAGTGCAAATGTCCCCAGATTTTATTACTCTTTCCTGATAACTCAATTCAAATTGATTTTTTTGTGAAACCTGTTTTTTCTGCTTATGTTTATAATAATAGTGTAACAATATATACAGTAGACTATGTAACCAATTGAAATTACATTAAAACACAGATTATGTAAGCTAGTAAATTAACTAACTCTTTAAAGTATTCCATTACCACTTACTTTAATAAAAATGGTTTATATTTCTATTTTGTACATCCAAGAAAAGTTTAACAATTGAACAGTAATAACTATGAGGAATGGCTGTATGATCCACATCATATCACTCGCATGACATTTGTAGTATAACTCCTGTTTAACTTCCAATAGATTTATCAGAAGTGGCGTGACACCACCTTGTGGAGGTTATTTAACAATGCTTCCTCTTCACAGTTTACAGTATATATTACAATTTCTAACCAGTGTGAAGTGGACTATTTAAACAAGATCAGGCAATTATTACTGGTGAATTTTAACAAGAACATATATTTAACACAGCAAGGAGTTTCACAATATGGGGAGGGGGGGGGGGGATTTTTGACACCATGCATGAACAGGACAGGAGTTGGGGAGGTGACAGAAGGCAAGGTATAGAGGCAGATTTTTGAAGAAGAGAGATGAAACCAGGAAAGAGGATTTGGGGAGAAAATTTCCAGGTGCAATTACAAATTTAATTTTCATACACAATCTATATTAATGACATGGATGAAGGGACTGAGTGTAACGTATCCAAGTTTGCTGATGATACAAAGTTAGGTGTGAAAGTAAGCTGTGAGGAGGACGCAAAGAGGCTGCAGAGAGATATAGACAGGTTGAATGAATGGGCAAGAACATGGCAAATGGAATACAACGTGGGGAAGTGTGAAGTTATCCACTTTGGTAGGAAAAACAAAAAAGCAGAATATTTTTGAATGGTGAGAGACTGGGAAATGTTTGCATTCAGAGGGACCTGAGTGTCCTTGTACATGAATCACAGAAAGTTAACATGAAGGTACAGCAAGCAACTAGGAAAGAAAATGGTATGTTAGCTTTTGTTGCAAAGGAATTAGAGTATAAGAGTAAAAATGTCTTACTACAATTATACAGAACATTGGTGAGACCACACCTGGAGTACTGTGTACAATTCTGGTCTCCTTACCAGAGGAAAGACATACTTGCCTTAGAGGGAGTGCGAAGGTTCACTAGATTGTCCTGGGATGAGGGGATTGTCCTATGAGGAGAGATTGAGTAGACTAGGCCTATATTCCCTAGAGTTTAGAAGAATGAGAGGTGATCTAATTGAAACATATAAAATTCTTAAGGGGCTTGACAGGGCTAATGCTGAGAAAATATTTCCCCTGGCTGGAGAATCGAGAACATGGGGTCACAGTCTCATAATAGGGGGTCGGCCATTTAGGACTGAGATGACGAGAAATTTCTTCATTCAAAGGGTTGTGAATCTTTGGAATTCTCTACCCCAGAGAGTTGTGAATGCTGAGTTGTTGAGTATATTCAGGACAGAGGTCGATAAATTTTTGGGAATTAAGGGATAGTGCGGGAAGGTGGAATTGAGGTAGATCAGCCATGATCTTATTGAATGGCAGAGCAGGCTCGAAGGGCCAAATGGCCTACTCCAGCTTCTATTTCTTATGTTCTTATGCTATATGCCAAACTAGTGCACAACTGGAGTATAAGGAATGGTACAAGTAGTTGGCCCCTCAAGGTAACATCTTTAACTGATTTTGAACTATATTAGGCTTAATAGAGAAGGAAGCTCTGGAAAGTACAGGACCCATGGAAGTTAAATTGAGACACGGACTAGCTAGTATATAACATAGTAATCAGGGAACAGCACCAACCGCTCTACATGGCCTTCTTTGATCTCACAAAGGCCTTCGACACTGTCAACCGTGAGGGATTATGGAGTGTCCTCCTCAAATTCGGCTGCCCTCAAAAGTTTGTCACTATCCTCCGCCTGCTTCACGACGGCATGCAAGCCATGATCCTGACCGATGGTTCCACCACAGACTCAATTCACGTACGAACCGGGGTCAAGCAGGACTGTATCATCGCACCAACGCTCTTCTCGATCTTCCTTGCTACAATGCTCCATCTCACCCTCAGTAAGCTCCCCACTGGAGTGGAGCTAATTTACAGAACAAACGGGAAACTGTTCAACCTCCGTCGCCTCCAGTCCAGATCCAAGGTCGTCCCATCCTCTGTCGTCGAATTACAGTATGCAGACGACGCTTGCGTCTGCGCTCACTCGGAGGTCGAACTCCAAACCATCGTCAACACCTTCACCGAAGCGTACGAGAGCATAGGCCTTACACTAAACATCCATAAGACAAAGGTCCTCTACCAATCTGCCCCCGCCACACAGTACTGCACCCCCGATTATCAAAATCCACGACAAGGCCTTGGACAACGTGGACCACTTTCTATTATGTCCGTGTATAATTGAGACACGGACAGCAGGAGTTGATTATAACAAGTCTTTACTGAATGGAGACAATCGGGAAACTGAAACTACAGAAGGCTGCTAGTGCCTTTTATACAGGGGTGGTCACTGCCGGTACTGCAGTCTGAGACCAGTTATTCCCTTAAAGGTACATACACAACAATTCCTCCCCTTTTAGATAAACAGTACATAACATTTATTTAACAACGAAATAATAACTAATTACAATTACAATTACGGTTGCTAGATACATTGGTTGAGGTTAAGCAATTATAAGTTCAGTCTTTGAGGAGGCTTCCTGATTCTGTCTGGATAATGCCTCTTTGGGGTATCAGGTTCTTCTGGTGAGGTTGAGTCGGGATCAATGTCGTTGTTTGGTTCATCTGCGTCCAATATCACCGATTCTGCGGTAGATGCAATTGGTACTTCGGTTTCATCGCCAGGTGTATCAGATCATGGTGTGGAGTTGACGTTTTCCAGTGACTCTAGAATCTGGTCAGCATGGCGTCTTACAAAACTCTCTCCAACGTCCACGGTATACATTAGAGGTCCTTGCCATGTACAGATCGTTCCTGGCTGCCATTTCTCTGTGCGGTAGTCCCGGGCCAAAACTGGTTGACCTATCTTAAAACTCCTGGTCGGCCTTTCATTCATATTCTGAAACTGCCTGTTCTCCACATCTCTTCGGACGTTTCGCTTAACCAAATCCAAGCGGCATCGTAGTCTTCAATTGAAGAACATCATGGCTGGAGTTTGGTTGGTAACCGCATGTGTCGCATTCCGGTAGGCAAACAAGAAGTTATCCACCTTGTGTTGTAGGGGTATATCTTCATTACACATTGCCTTGATAGCCTTCTTGAATGTTTGAACAAACCTCTCGGCCAATCCATTGGTGGCTGGATGATATGGGGCGGATGTGTAATGCTTAACACCATTGTTCTTTAAGAACCTCCGGAACTCTTCAGACACAAACTGTGGTCCATTGTCAGAGCAAATCTGTTCAGGCAGCCCATTCCTGGCGAATATGGTTCGTAAGACTGTGATAGTTTTTTCTGTGGTGGTTGAGGACATTTTTATTACCTCTGGCCACTTTGAATGTGCATCCACCGCAATTAAAAACATCGAGTCCATAAATGGACCAGCAAAATCAATGTGCACCCTTTGCCATGGAGATGAGGGCCACTCCCATGGATGTAGAGGAGCTTGTGGTGGGGCGTTTTGGACCTTCTGGCATCCTGTACAGCCCTTGGTCATCTCTTCGATTTCTCTATCGATTCCCGGCCACCACACAAATGCTCTGGCTAAGTTCTTCATTTTTACCCCACCCAGATGACCCTCATGAAGCTCATTGAGCACTCTATCCATCAATTTGGGTGGAATTACTACTCTGGATCCACACATCAAGGTCCCTCTGCACACTGACAGCTGTTCTCTTCTCGGCGAGAATGCTGGCAGCAGTGGTTCGCCATGTGCTGGCCATCCCTTCACCGTTAAATCATAGACCCAGGAGAGTGTCGGGTCATTTCGTGTTTCCTTTTCTATGTTTGCATTCGTCACAGGGAGACATTCTAGTCGAGTGGAATAACTCCACTGGATCCACGGCCAGTTCTTCTTCCACCGTCGGTAACGGTAGGCGCGACAATCCATCAGCATTCCCATGCTGTTTAGTTCCCTTGTACTCGATGTCATATTGGTGTGCCCCTAGGGAAAGGGACCACCTCTGCAGCCGTTGTGCCGTCATTATCGGTACGCCCTTCTGAGGGTTGAAAATGGAGACGAGAGGTTGATGATCCGTTAGTAGAGTAAATTTCTGACCGTGCGGGTAGTGATTGAACTTCTTCACCCCCCACACCAGGCTGAGGGCCTCTCTGTCAATCTGGGCGTAGTTACGCTCGGCTGAAGTTAACGAGCGTGACGCAAAAGCTATCAGCCTCTCTGAACCATCAAGGAATTTATGTGACAGTACCGCCCCAATGCCGTAGGGAGACGCATCACACGCCAGTCTTATCGGTAGTGATGGGTTGTAGTGAGCCAATACTTTTCTTGAAGTGATTAGGTCTTTACTCTCCTGAAAGGCCCGCTTACATTTATCGCTCCATTTCCATGTTACTCCCGTTCGTAGTAGGGCGTTCAGTGGATGCAGAATTGTGAACAAATTCGGCAAAAACTTATGGTAGTAATTCACCAATCCGAGGAATGACCTCAGTTGCAACACATTTTCAGGTGCCGGAGCCATAACTACCGCTTCAATTTTGTCAGGGGACTTATGCAACCCCTCTTCATCAATCACGTGGCCACAATACGATATCTGTTTCTTAAAAAACTCGCACTTGGGGCGATTGGCTCGTAGCCCATGTTCACGTAGTCTAGTGAGCACCTGCTCTAGGTTGGCAAGGTGCCCACTGTCATCTTCACCTGTCACTAGGATGTCGTCTAAGTAACACTGAGTCCCCGGAATCCCTTGCAGGACTTGTTCCATCGCTCTTTGCCGTATCGCCGGAGCTGATGCTACTCCGAATACCAGTCGATTATACTGGTAAAGACCTTTGTGAGTGTTTATCGTGAGATACTTCCTAGAGGATTCTTCAACCTCCATCTGCAAATATGCTTGTGCTAGGTCAATTTTTGTAAAACACTTCCCTCCAGATAGTGAGGCGAAGATATCTTCTATCCCTGGAAGAGGATATTGTACTGTGTGAAGGATTGGGTTCACCATCACCTTGAAGTCCCCACAGATGCGAACCTTCCTTGGCTCCTCATACTTATTGTTTAATGTTTTCTTCATGACAGGAACGATGGGTGTCGCCCACTCGCTCCAGTCTACCTTAGATAACACGCCTGCATTCTCCAGATCTGCCTCGACGGCTGGGCGAATTGCATATGGTACCGGTCTTGCTTTGAAAAACTTGGGAATTGCATTCTCCTCTATTTTTATCGAGGCGGTTACGCCTTTGAGTGCCCAGTTCTTGTTGAAATACCTCTTTGGCGTCAGCTAAGATTGTTGACAATCGTCCAGGAGTGACGTCGTCATCCTTTTTACCCGCCACCGTCAGTGCCTGAATGGAGTGCCAGTCTAAACTTATCTTTCTGATCCATTCACGTCCCAATAACGGTGGTCCACCATCTTGCAGAATGTAGAGATACAATTTCCGTATTTTCTTGCCGTTGTATTCGACAGGCACACTTATTTTTCCTCTGGGGTATACTTTTTGCCCCGTATATGTCCTCAAGACAATGTATGTCTCTCTCAAGGGTATGTGTGAGAATAGCCGCTCGTAGTCTCGTCGATTCATGACGGTTAGAGCTGATCCTGTATCCAATTCCATTTTGACTTGGGACCCTGCTAACGTGAGGGTGACCCAAATGGTTCGGTGATCCTCTTTTGCGATTACGTTGTGAAGTTTGAGACAGCTTAGTCTCTTGTTCCCGGATTCA
Organism: Somniosus microcephalus; assembly: GCF_052327205.1. Taxonomy (NCBI): domain Eukaryota; kingdom Metazoa; phylum Chordata; class Chondrichthyes; order Squaliformes; family Somniosidae; genus Somniosus; species Somniosus microcephalus. The sequence continues at coordinate 163,106,449 of NC_140999.1, read as the reverse complement.
CTATCGCTTATCTGGTCTTCGGAACTACTGTCCGTCATCTTTTGTACTTTCCTGTACGGTTCCTTAGTAGCCTTTTTGTTGTCGTTGGTCTTCTTCCCAGACCTGCAAACTCGTGCAATGTGTCCCATCTTTCCGCATTGCCTGCATATTTTGTCCTTGGACCAGCAGTCCTTCTGGTCATGGTTAGTTCTGCCACAGCGATAACATTTTGCAAATCCCCGTGTCATTTCGTGGGTGCTGTATTCCTGTGGCTTTTGTTGTATTTCCGCAGCTCCCCTTGCTGCTGCTTCGTACAATACTGCCACACTGAAAGCCTTATCTAGCGTCAGCTCTTTCTCTGAGAGTAACTTCTTCTGGGTTCCTTCACTCAGGAGTCCACAGACAAATTTGTCCCGTAGGGTATCTGCCAGTCCTGCTCCGAACTGGCAGTGCATTGATAGCTTGCGTAGTTCCGTAAGGTACTCAGCATTGCTCTCATCTTTATGCTGAGTTCTGTGGAATTTAAATCTTTCTGCTATCAGCAGCGGTGCAGGGTTTAGGTGTTCCTGTAGGATAGCAACAATTTCGTTAAAACTCTTCGCCTTCGGTTTGGCTGGAGTAATCAGGTCCCGCAATAGGCCGTACGTTCTTGCGCCCATTAAGTTTAGCAGTACCGATGCCTTTTTCTCATCGGCTATTTCATTTGCCTCGCAATATACCTCGACTCTTTCCACATACGTGGTCCAGTCCTCTATTGCATTATCAAAGGCAGTGATACAGCCAGTCTTCGGCATCTTGGAAATCTAAAATGGCGCCTCCCGCGCTTTGCCTTCTTCCCCGATTTAACAAAATGGCGCCTCCCGCGCTTTGCCTTCGTCCCCGCTGGATTAATATGGCGCCTCCCGCGCTTTGCCTTCTTCCCCGCTGTTGCTAGCGCTGCTTTCCGCGGTTTCCGTGGCAACCTGCAGCTCCTCGCGGCTTTCTGCGCATTTAATATTTTTTTTATTTTATTATTTTCCCGTCGTGGAACAACCCTGTGGGACTCTTGCCTCCCTCTTCTCGGGTCTGTACGCTGCCCGGCTTCGTAGCTCCGGCCGCGCCCTGTGTGCTCCACCCTCTCTCTCTCTCCTCTTCCCGACAACGCTGCTCGGCCCCGTTGCAAGCCACCCGCTCGAGTTCTAGACCGCCGCAGCCCAGGAAGGATCAGTGTACTACCTGCCACCAGCCCGATTAGCTGAAGCACCGTCAACAGGAACCAAGCCCCGCTCTCGACAGCCTCTCCTGCAATCTTCAACTCCGCTGACTCAGGGGCGGATGCCCACGGTCGACGCCCGTTTCTACTGCTTCTTTCTTCCTTCTGGCCTCGACCTCTGCTCACTTAGCTTCAGGAATGGATCCCATGAGGTGGTGCAGACTGTAGGTAAGTTCGTATCTGCTCGTCGCCAATATTATGTCCGTGTATAATTGAGGCACGGACAGCGGGAGTTGATTATAACAAGTCTTTACTGAATGGAGACAATCGGGAAACTGAAACTACAGAAGGCTGCTAGTGCCTTTTATACAGGGGTGGTCACTGCCGGTACTGCAGTCTGAGACCAGTTATTCCCTTAAAGGTACATACACAACAATTCCTCCCCTTTTAGATAAACAGTACATAACATTTATTTAACAACGAAATAATAACTAATTACAATTACAATTACGGTTGCTAGATACATTGGTTGAGGTTAAGCAATTATAAGTTCAGTCTTTGAGGAGGCTTCCTGATTCTGTCTGGATAATGCCTCTTTGGGGTATCAGGTTCTTCTGGTGAGGTTGAGTCGGGATCAATGTCGTTGTTTGGTTCATCTGCGTCCAATATCACCGATTCTGCGGTAGATGCAATTGGTACTTCGGTTTCATCGCCAGGTGTATCAGATCATGGTGTGGAGTTGACGTTTTCCAGTGACTCTAGAATCTGGTCAGCATGGCGTCTTACAAAACTCTCTCCAACGTCCACGGTATACATTAGAGGTCCTTGCCATGTACAGATCGTTCCTGGCTGCCATTTCTCTGTGCGGTAGTCCCGGGCCAAAACTGGTTGACCTATCTTAAAACTCCTGGTCGGCCTTTCATTCATATTCTGAAACTGCCTGTTCTCCACATCTCTTCGGACGTTTCGCTTAACCAAATCCAAGCGGCATCGTAGTCTTCAATTGAAGAACATCATGGCTGGAGTTTGGTTGATAACCGCATGTGTCGCATTCCGGTAGGCAAACAAGAAGTTATCCACCTTGTGTTGTAGGGGTATATCTTCATTACACATTGCCTTGATAGCCTTCTTGAATGTTTGAACAAACCTCTCGGCCAATCCATTGGTGGCTGGATGATATGGGGCGGATGTGTAATGCTTAACACCATTGTTCTTTAAGAACCTCCGGAACTCTTCAGACACAAACTGTGGTCCATTGTCAGAGCAAATCTGTTCAGGCAGCCCATTCCTGGCGAATATGGTTCGTAAGACTGTGATAGTTTTTTCTGTGGTGGTTGAGGACATTTTTATTACCTCTGGCCACTTTGAATGTGCATCCACCGCAATTAAAAACATCGAGTCCATAAATGGACCAGCAAAATCAATGTGCACCCTTTGCCATGGAGATGAGGGCCACTCCCATGGATGTAGAGGAGCTTGTGGTGGGGCGTTTTGGACCTTCTGGCATCCTGTACAGCCCTTGGTCATCTCTTCGATTTCTCTATCGATTCCCGGCCACCACACAAATGCTCTGGCTAAGTTCTTCATTTTTACCCCACCCAGATGACCCTCATGAAGCTCATTGAGCACTCTATCCATCAATTTGGGTGGAATTACTACTCTGGATCCACACATCAAGGTCCCTCTGCACACTGACAGCTGTTCTCTTCTCGGCGAGAATGCTGGCAGCAGTGGTTCGCCATGTGCTGGCCATCCCTTCACCGTTAAATCATAGACCCAGGAGAGTGTCGGGTCATTTCGTGTTTCCTTTTCTATGTTTGCATTCGTCACAGGGAGACATTCTAGTCGAGTGGAATAACTCCACTGGATCCACGGCCAGTTCTTCTTCCACCGTCGGTAACGGTAGGCGCGACAATCCATCAGCATTCCCATGCTGTTTAGTTCCCTTGTACTCGATGTCATATTGGTGTGCCCCTAGGGAAAGGGACCACCTCTGCAGCCGTTGTGCCGTCATTATCGGTACGCCCTTCTGAGGGTTGAAAATGGAGACGAGAGGTTGATGATCCGTTAGTAGAGTAAATTTCTGACCGTGCGGGTAGTGATTGAACTTCTTCACCCCCCACACCAGGCTGAGGGCCTCTCTGTCAATCTGGGCGTAGTTACGCTCGGCTGAAGTTAACGAGCGTGACGCAAAAGCTATCAGCCTCTCTGAACCATCAAGGAATTTATGTGACAGTACCGCCCCAATGCCGTAGGGAGACGCATCACACGCCAGTCTTATCGGTAGTGATGGGTTGTAGTGAGCCAATACTTTTCTTGAAGTGATTAGGTCTTTACTCTCCTGAAAGGCCCGCTTACATTTATCGCTCCATTTCCATGTTACTCCCGTTCGTAGTAGGGCGTTCAGTGGATGCAGAATTGTGAACAAATTCGGCAAAAACTTATGGTAGTAATTCACCAATCCGAGGAATGACCTCAGTTGCAACACATTTTCAGGTGCCGGAGCCATAACTACCGCTTCAATTTTGTCAGGGGACTTATGCAACCCCTCTTCATCAATCACGTGGCCACAATACGATATCTGTTTCTTAAAAAACTCGCACTTGGGGCGATTGGCTCGTAGCCCATGTTCACGTAGTCTAGTGAGCACCTGCTCTAGGTTGGCAAGGTGCCCACTGTCATCTTCACCTGTCACTAGGATGTCGTCTAAGTAACACTGAGTCCCCGGAATCCCTTGCAGGACTTGTTCCATCGCTCTTTGCCGTATCGCCGGAGCTGATGCTACTCCGAATACCAGTCGATTATACTGGTAAAGACCTTTGTGAGTGTTTATCGTGAGATACTTCCTAGAGGATTCTTCAACCTCCATCTGCAAATATGCTTGTGCTAGGTCAATTTTTGTAAAACACTTCCCTCCAGATAGTGAGGCGAAGATATCTTCTATCCCTGGAAGAGGATATTGTACTGTGTGAAGGATTGGGTTCACCATCACCTTGAAGTCCCCACAGATGCGAACCTTCCTTGGCTCCTCATACTTATTGTTTAATGTTTTCTTCATGACAGGAACGATGGGTGTCGCCCACTCGCTCCAGTCTACCTTAGATAACACGCCTGCATTCTCCAGATCTGCCTCGACGGCTGGGCGAATTGCATATGGTACCGGTCTTGCTTTGAAAAACTTGGGAATTGCATTCTCCTCTATTTTTATCGAGGCGGTTACGCCTTTGAGTGCCCAGTTCTTGTTGAAATACCTCTTTGGCGTCAGCTAAGATTGTTGACAATCGTCCAGGAGTGACGTCGTCATCCTTTTTACCCGCCACCGTCAGTGCCTGAATGGAGTGCCAGTCTAAACTTATCTTTCTGATCCATTCACGTCCCAATAACGGTGGTCCACCATCTTGCAGAATGTAGAGATACAATTTCCGTATTTTCTTGCCGTTGTATTCGACAGGCACACTTATTTTTCCTCTGGGGTATACTTTTTGCCCCGTATATGTCCTCAAGACAATGTATGTCTCTCTCAAGGGTATGTGTGAGAATAGCCGCTCGTAGTCTCGTCGATTCATGACGGTTAGAGCTGATCCTGTATCCAATTCCATTTTGACTTGGGACCCTGCTAACGTGAGGGTGACCCAAATGGTTCGGTGATCCTCTTTTGCGATTACGTTGTGAAGTTTGAGACAGCTTAGTCTCTTGTTCCCGGATTCACTATCGCTTATCTGGTCTTCGGAACTACTGTCCGTCATCTTTTGTACTTTCCTGTACGGTTCCTTAGTAGCCTTTTTGTTGTCGTTGGTCTTCTTCCCAGACCTGCAAACTCGTGCAATGTGTCCCATCTTTCCGCATTGCCTGCATATTTTGTCCTTGGACCAGCAGTCCTTCTGGTCATGGTTAGTTCTGCCGCAGCGATAACATTTTGCAAATCCCCGTGTCATTTCGTGGGTGCTGTATTCCTGTGGCTTTTGTTGTATTTCCGCAGCTCCCCTTGCTGCTGCTTCGTACAATACTGCCACACTGAAAGCCTTATCTAGCGTCAGCTCTTTCTCTGAGAGTAACTTCTTCTGGGTTCCTTCACTCAGGAGTCCACAGACAAATTTGTCCCGTAGGGTATCTGCCAGTCCTGCTCCGAACTGGCAGTGCATTGATAGCTTGCGTAGTTCCGTAAGGTACTCAGCATTGCTCTCATCTTTATGCTGAGTTCTGTGGAATTTAAATCTTTCTGCTATCAGCAGCGGTGCAGGGTTTAGGTGTTCCTGTAGGATAGCAACAATTTCGTTAAAACTCTTCGCCTTCGGTTTGGCTGGAGTAATCAGGTCCCGCAATAGGCCGTACGTTCTTGCGCCCATTAAGTTTAGCAGTACCGATGCCTTTTTCTCATCGGCTATTTCATTTGCCTCGCAATATACCTCGACTCTTTCCACATACGTGGTCCAGTCCTCTATTGCATTATCAAAGGCAGTGATACAGCCAGTCTTCGGCATCTTGGAAATCTAAAATGGCGCCTCCCGCGCTTTGCCTTCTTCCCCGATTTAACAAAATGGCGCCTCCCGCGCTTTGCCTTCGTCCCCGCTGGATTAATATGGCGCCTCCCGCGCTTTGCCTTCTTCCCCGCTGTTGCTAGCGCTGCTTTCCGCGGTTTCCGTGGCAACCTGCAGCTCCTCGTGGCTTTCTGCGCATTTAATATTTTTTTTATTTTATTATTTTCCCGTCGTGGAACAACCCTGTGGGACTCTTGCCTCCCTCTTCTCGGGTCTGTACGCTGCCCGGCTTCGTAGCTCCGGCCGCGCCCTGTGTGCTCCACCCTCTCTCTCTCTCCTCTTCCCGACAACGCTGCTCGGCCCCGTTGCAAGCCACCCGCTCGAGTTCTAGACCGCCGCAGCCCAGGAAGGATCAGTGTACTACCTGCCACCAGCCCGATTAGCTGAAGCACCGTCAACAGGAACCAAGCCCCGCTCTCGACAGCCTCTCCTGCAATCTTCAACTCCGCTGACTCAGGGGCGGATGCCCACGGTCGACGCCCGTTTCTACTGCTTCTTTCTTCCTTCTGGCCTCGACCTCTGCTCACTTAGCTTCAGGAATGGATCCCATGAGGTGGTGCAGACTGTAGGTAAGTTCGTATCTGCTCGTCGCCAATATTATGTCCGTGTATAATTGAGGCACGGACAGCGGGAGTTGATTATAACAAGTCTTTACTGAATGGAGACAATCGGGAAACTGAAACTACAGAAGGCTGCTAGTGCCTTTTATACAGGGGTGGTCACTGCCGGTACTGCAGTCTGAGACCAGTTATTCCCTTAAAGGTACATACACAACACTTTCCATACCTCGGGAGCCTACTGTCAACAAGGGCAGACGTCGACGACGAAGTCCAACACCGCCTTCAGTGTGCCAGTGCAGCCTTCGGTCGCCTGAGGAAGAGAGTGTTTGGAGACCAGGACCTAAAACCCGGCACTAAGCTCATGGTCTACAGAGCAGCAGTGATACCCGCCCTGCTGTATGCCTCAGAGACATGGAGCATGTACAGCAGGCACTTCAAAGCACTGGAGAGGTACCACCAACGCTGCCTCCGCAAGATCCTGCAAATCCATTGGCAGGATAGGCGCACCAACATCAGTGTTCTTGCTCAGGCCAACATCCCCAGCATCGTAGCTTTGACCACGCTCGATCAGCTCTGATGGACGGGTCACATTGTCCGCATGCCTGATACGAGACTCCCAAAACAAGCGCTCTACTCGGAGCTCCGGCACGGCAAGAGAGCCCCAGGTGGGCAGAGGAAACGCTTCAAAGCCTCCTTGAAAAAGTGTAACATCCCCACCGACAGCTGGGAATCCCTGGCCCAAGGCCGCACAAAGTGGAGGAGAAGCATCCGGGAAGGCGCCGAACACCTCGAGTCTCTTCGCCGGTAGCAAGCGGAAGCCAAGAGCAGGCAGCGCAAGGAGCGCACGTCAACCCAAGCACCCCACCCACCCGCCCCTTCAACCACCGTCTGCCCCACCTGTGACAGAGACTGTAGGTCCCGCATTGGACTCATCAGTCACCTGCGAACTCATTTTTAATGTGGAAGCAAGTCATCCTCGGTTCCTGAGGGACTGCCTAAGAAGAAGAAGAATCAGAAACCATTGCCGGGTTGGTGGGGGGGGGTGGATTTTTAACTGCTGGCCCCCTGATTGTTATCTGAGAAACGATCAGGCTGCAATTAAAAATCAGGATTGGTGAGTTGCACCTCGCCTGTTCCATTGATGCCCAAGACCCCCGACACAATTTTCAGATAAGTCTCTAAATGGGCGAGCACCTGCCTGCATGAAAGAGATGGGAGACAGCTTAAAATATGCAGTGTAGGGCCCCAAAAGCAATCTTCAGGTGCAAATGGGTGGAGTGTGCATACACACGCTCTGTCCAGTTGTACGAGGCATTGAGCAGCCTAAAGAATTATCCTTAAAGTGATCACTGAAGGCTGCTCAAAAAACGGCTGAGGAAGCTTTCAATTAATTTTTTTGGTGGATTCAGCAGGAGCTGGAGTGCTCCTCCTGATCACCGCAGCCAGACCTGCCAACGGCTTAGCATGGGAGCCGAATGATTTCCCACCCTCACGGAACCAGCGAGCTGCATAGTGATGGCACCAGGGATCTGCTGCCACAGCCACCTTTGAAAATCAGAGCCTCCACCAGTTGCCTGCTGAAGTTAAGATATGTTACACCTCTCTGTCACTGCAGGTGCTGGCGGCAGGGCATGGAACATATCTCAGGCATTCTGACTCACCTGGTATCTCCCTGGAGGTCTTTATTTTCCTCTGAACACATCAGTTCAGAAGATCCCTATTGCCCAACCCTCTCTTGCCAATTAAGGGAGCAATTAATGGGGCAAAAAAGTAAATAAATAATGACAACTGGCACAAAATCTCTTGAAAGCAAAAGTGTTAGCAGCTCAAAAGAAAAGTATAATACTAAATAGAAAAATCTGTCGGCTTTCCTTCTGACATGTCTGCCAGAGGCCTCCTTCCCATTAGGATTCTATGGGTGTGCTATGGGTACTGCGGATTGGAAACTGGCGTGACACCCTTTTACTCCAGCTATTGAGGCTCCCATATGTTTCAGTCAGAAGCTCTCTGGGCGAAACTTTCAACTGCAGTGGGGGCATAGAATGGGGAGTAATGGATCAGCCATCCGTATACACCCTGCCCAATTTTCCTTCCCATTGACTTCAATGGAAAATCAGGGGCCTATGACAAACGGGTAACTAATCTGCTACTACCCATTTTACACCCCCAACAAAGCTGTCAGTAAAATCCCTCACCCCAGTGTTAGATCCGTGTATCTTGATGTTGGGTGTCCTTCAATAATTAGACAAGAGACTGCAGGGAACAATCAACAGGTGTTTACTGGATGAGGGTTACTCTAAAACTAACTATACAGATCCCTACTCAGGGTTTATATAGGTGTGGTCACTGCCGGTACTACAGTATACAGGAGCTGTAAAAAGTAGTTCTCCCCTTAAAGGTACATACACTACAATTCCTCCCCTTTTAGATTAACAGTACCATAACACTCATTTAACAATTAAATATCAACTAATTACAATTAACACTTTTAACATGCAACATTAACTGAAAATAGTCTATTTATAAATTCAGTCTTTGGGGAGGCTTCCTGATCCTTTCTGGATAGCGCCTTTCCTGAGTGTCTTGCTCTTGGTGCGGAGGCGATTCTGGCCCCCTGTCGTCGGTTGGTTCATCAGCTTCCGGTGCTACTGTTTCTGGGGTAGATGCTACCTGTATGTCGGGTTAATCACCAGGTACACGAGACATGGGGTTGACTCGTTCCTGTGACTCTAGGATCTGGTCAACATGGCGTCTCACAATGTTCTCCCCAACATCCACTGTGTACATTAGTGGCCCCTGCCATGTGCATATCGTTCCTGGTTGCCATTTCTCTGTTCGGTAGTCGCGGGCCAAGACTGGTTGCCCTACATTGAAGCTCCTTGTCGGCTTCTCATTGATGTGCTGGAATTGCTTATTCTCAACATCTCTTCATACATTTGGTCTGAGCAAATCCAGACGAGATCTCAACCTTCGGTTAAAGAACATCATGGCCGGGGTCTGGTTGGTGACTGCATGTGTCGCATTTCTGTAGGCTAACAGGAAATTGTCCACCTTATGCTGCAGTGGAATGTCGTCATCGCACATGGCCCTTACTGCTTTTTTAAAGGTTTGTACGAACCTCTCAGCCAATCCATTTGTGGCTGGATGATACGGGGCGGATGTGTAATGCCTTACCCCATTCCTTTTCATAAATCTTCGAAACTCTTCGGACACAAACTGTGGTCCATTATCAGAGCAAATCTGCTCTGGCAAGCCGTTCCTGGCAAATATGGTCCGTAGGACTGCAATAGTTTTCTCCGTGGTGGTGGAGGACATTTTGATCACCTCAGGCCATTTCGAGTGCGCATCCACGGCTATTAAAAACATTGAGTCCATGAATGGACCAGCAAAATCAATATGCACCCGTTGCCATGGAGATGAGGGCCACTCCCATGGGTGTAGAGGGGCATGTGGTGGTGCATTTTGAACCGTCTGGCATCCTGAGCAGCTCTTTGTCAGGTCCTCGATTTGCTGATCGATCCCCGGCCACCACACATAAGCCCTAGCAAGGCTTTTCATTTTCACCCCTCCCAGATGGCCTTCGTGAAGCTCATTGAGCACTCTCTCCCTTAACTTGGGTGGAATTACCACTCGGGATCCACACATCAAGGTCCCCTGGCACACTGACAGCTGTTCTCTTCTGGATGAGAATGCTGGCAACAGTGAGTCGCCATCTGTTGGCCATCCCTTCACCGTCAAGTCATATACCCGAGACAGTGTCGGGTCATTTCGGGTCTCCTTCTCTATATCAGCGTTAGTTACTGGCAAGTGTTCAATTATAGTCGAATAAAATATTTCGACAGGGTCCACTGCTGGTGCTTCCTCCGCAGTAGGCAGTGGCAGGTGTGATAGCCCATCAGCGTTTCCATGCTGTTTCGTGCCCTTATACTCGATTTCATATTGGTTCGCCCCTAGAAAAAGGGACCATCTTTGTAGCCGTTGCGCAGTCATCACCGGAACGCCCTTCTTTGGATTAAAGATGGAGACAAGTGGTTGGTGGTCAGTCAGCAAGGTGAACTTCTGCCCGTGCAGATAGTGGTTGAACTTTTTCACTCCCCACACTAGGCTGAGGGCCTCCCTGTCAATCTGGGCGTAGTTACGCTCGGCTGAGGTTAGTGACCGAGACGCAAAGGCTACTGGCCTCTCCGAGCCGTCCGGGAATTTGTGCGACAGCACCGCTCCAATGCCATAGGGTGATGCATCACATGCCAACCGAATTGGTAGTGCTGGGTTGAAATGAGCCAACACCTCTTTTGATGTGATCAATTCTTTGCTTTTCTGGAAAGCTTGTTTACACTCGTCATTCCACTTCCATGGTACCCCCATTTGCAGTAGGGTGTTCAGTGGGTGTAGTACTGTAGACAAATTCGGCAAGAACTTATGGTAGTAGTTCACCAGCCCGAGGAACGACCTCAGTTGTGACACATTTTCCGGTGCTGGAGCCGTGACTACTGCCTCAATCTTTTCAGGGGACTTATGTAACCCCTCTTCATCAATAACGTGGCCACAATACAAGATCTACTTCTGGAAAAACTCGCATTTGTGGCGATTAGCTCGGAGCCCATATTCCTTCAATCTAGTGAGCACCTGCTCCAGGTTGGCGAGGTGATCACTGTCATTTTCGCCCGTGACCAGGATGTCGTCCAAATAACACTGGGTCCCTGGAATCCCTTGCAGGACTTGATCCATTGCCCTTTGCCAAATAGCCGGAGCTGATGCTACCCCGAACACCAGCCGGTTGTATTGGTAGAGACCTTTATGAGTGTTGATCGTGAGGTACTGTTTCGAGGCTTCTTCTACCTCCATTTGCAGGTACGCCTGGGCCAGATCAATCTTAGTGAAGCGTTTCCCTTTATTTAGCGAGGCGAAAATATCTTCAATCCGCGGAAACGGATATTGTACAGTGTGAAGGACTGGGTTCACTGTCACCTTAAAGTCTCCACAGATGCGAACATTCTTTGGTTCCCCAGGCGTATTACTCAACGACCTCTTCATTACAGGAACGATGGGTGTAGCCCACTCGCTCCAGTCCACTTTGGACAGTACTCCTGAATGTTCCAAACCTTCCAGCTCTGCTTCGACGGCTGGGCGGATCGCATAAGGTACCGGTCTGGCCTTAAAAAACTTTGGGCTTGCATTTTACTCTATTTTGATCGTCGCTGTTATGCCTTTTAGTGTTCCGAGTCCCTCCTGGAACACTTCTTCTGCGTCAGTTAGCATTTTTGACAGTCGTCTAGGTATGACGTCGTCATCCTTTTTGGCATCTACAGTCAGTGCTTGTATGGAATGCCAATCTAGCTGTACCTTCCGGATCCATTCACGTCCTAGTAGTAGTGGTCCTCCATCTGGCAATACATATAGGTCCATTTTTGGTGTTTCCTTGCCGTTATATATAACGTTCACCCTTATTTTTCCTTTGGGGTAGACTTTTTGCCCCGTGTACGTCTTCAAGACAATCTCTGTATCTCTCAAGGGTATATGTGAGAATAGCCGCTTGGAGTCCCTTCGGTTTATGACTGTTAGGGCTGATCCTGTGTCCAATTCCATTTTCACTTGGACTCCGGCTATCTTGAGCGTGACCCAGATAGTTTGGTGATCCTCCGTTTTGATCACATTATGTAGTTTCAGACAGCTCCTTGCTTCCAGAGTCTAACACTTTTCTGTTCGTCTGCACTACTCTCCGTCACCTTATGTACCTTCTTGTACTTCTCCTGTGGGGATTTCTTGCTGCTGGTTTTCTTTTCCGACCTGTAGACTCTTGCTATGTGTCCTACTTTTCCACACTGTCTGCACACTTGGTCCTTGAACCAGCAATCCTTATGGTCGTGTGTTGTTCTGCCGCAGCGATACACTTCACTGTTCCGTATGACATTCCATTTGTGCCATATTCTTGCAGTCTCCGTTGTATCTCTGCCGTGCCCCATGCTGCTGCTTCGTGTGACACTGCCATGCTGAAAGCCTTGTCCAGCGTAAGATCCTTTTCTGATAGAAGCCGTTTCTGGGTTCCTTCACTTTGAAGCCCACACACAAACTTGTCCCTTAAAGTATCTGCTAGTCCTGTTCCAAACTGGCAGTGTTTCGATAGCTTGCGCAGTTCCATTAAAAACTCAGCATTACTTTCATCTTTATGCTGGTTCCTTTTGTGAAACTTAAATCTTTCCACTATCAGCAGCGGTGTGGGGTCTAAGTGGTCCTGTAGGATTGACACTATGTTTTCAAAATCCTTTTCCACTGGCTTCTCTGGGGTTACTAGGTTTCGCAGTAAGCCATACGTTTTTGCACCCATTGAATTCAACAATACCAGCGCTTTCCTGTCATCTGGCACTTCATTCGCCTTGCAGTACACTTCTATGCGTTCGACATATATCGTCCAATCTTCGACTTCATTGTCGAACGCTGTGACACTGCCACTCTTCGGCATCCTTGGCTCAAAATGGCATCTCCCGCGCTCTCCCTTCTTCTCCGCTGCGGCTCAAAATGGCATCTCCCGCGCTCTCCCTTCTCCGCTGCGGCTCAAAATGGCATCTCCCGCGCTTTCCTTTCTTCCCCGCTGACGCTGCTCGGCCCTTGAACACCGGCTGCGCTCTGCGCGTTTTCCTGCGCGCCTCTCTCTCTCGTTGATGCTGCTCAGCCCTTGAGCACCGGCTGCGCTCTGCTCTCTCTTGTTGACGCCGCTCGGTCCTGAACACCGGCTGCGCCCTGTGTGCTGTACACTCTCTCTTCTCCCGTCGACGCCGCTCGGTCCTGAACACCGGCTGCGCCCTGTGCGCTCTACCCTCTCTCTTCTCCCGTCGATGCTGCTCGGCCTTTTTCTGTGCCGTCGGTCGGCTCTAGCCGCCGCTGTCCGGGAAGGGTCTGCACCGTACCTGTTGCCAGCCCGTTTCACTGGACCACCGTGACTGGAGAACCAAGCCCAGCTCTCAACAGCCTCCCCTGCGATGCTCAAGTCTCCGCTGGATGGTCGACGCCCGTGCTTCTGGACTCGGCCTTCTTCTTTCACTGTTCTCCAGGAGCGAATCCCTGGGAGGTGATGCAGAGTTGCAGGTAGGTTTGAATCTTCTCGTCGCCAATGTTAGATCCGTGTATCTTGATGTTGTTTGTCCTTCAATAATTAGACAAGGGACTGCAGGGAACAATCAACAGGTGTTTACTGGATGAGGGTTACTCTAAAACTAACTATACAATCCCTACTCAGGGTTTATATACAGGTGTGGTCATTGCCGGTACTACAGTATACAGGAGCTGTAAAAAGTAGTTCTCCCCTTAAAGGTACATACACTATACCCAGAAATTTGGACAACCCCAGAAACAGGCATTAAGTGGACCAGACTAAAGCTCCCTTTATTTTCATCTACTCTTGTCCCATTTTCAGACACAAACAGGGTGGTGAAGAAATCAGTTTATCATCGGCCTTACTACGAGCAATACCACAGGAAATCAGTAGTGTAATTTAAGATTAATATGTGAGAGGGAGTTAAAAGGCAATATTACATTATTGGGAGTTACTTCATATGCACAAACCTTCCATGATTTATGATATTACAACAGTGACTACACTTCAAAAGTGCTTCATTGGCTGTAAAGTGCTTAGGACATCCTGTAGTCATAAAAGGCACTATATAAATGCAAGTCTGTTCTTTCTTTTACTTAAAACCTTGGTTTGCATTGGGTAATTCCCTCCTTCCTATATAATCTATCCTGCTCAGAAATCATACCATACTTTTTCCACAGTAACCATTTTCCTAACTGTTCCACGATATGATTAAAGTTTATCACTGAATTGACTACTGGTCACAAATTGTATTTCAAATGTGATTTCAACCAAAATATTTCACTGTTTGTGCTAGAGCTTGAAATGTTTTCAGCCAATTTGTTTGCAAATAGAGCAGAATTGGTACTGATCATAGTGACACTGGTCTTGTGACACCAGTTCCCCAATTATGAGTCATATACAACCAGGAATGAGTGTTGCAAGATGATGCCGCCGTGCTGATATCACTCAAGAAAAGCTCACTGCAAATGTGATTTTTGGTAAATTAATACTTCTATGCCTGAATCTGCTAGATGAATGTTTAATTACATCATGGTTTACAATGGAGTAAATGGTAATACAAAACTTAATGGCCAAGGAAATAAGCAACATTGGGCACTGCTCCAAAATGCTTTGGCCTAGAAATTCACTAGCCTTAGCGCCGCTTTTGAGGCGCTAGAGGGACTAGCGCCAGAGTTATGGCCAGTTTAAAAATTCCCTGGGGCCCTAAATTGGCGTTGCACCGGTAGCGCTGCGCCGGCACCGATGACGTCATCGGTGTGCGCAGCGTCCCGGTTGCCGTGGTAACCCGCCCGAACTCCGAAATTGAGTTGCGGCCGCCTCGCCCGTGGCAGCCGCAAGCAACGTTCTGGCAGAGGTGCCTTACTCCAGTTTGCGCCGGCGCATTAAAGGCCCCGCGGCGGCCGGCCACTTTCCCGCCGGCCGCCTGCCCGCAGCTCCCTCCCCGGACTTCTCCCCCCCCCCCCCCCCGGAACAGATGCAAGCCCGGCACTTGTCCGAGGTGCCGGGCTCATTTTTAAGCTGATTTGCGCGGGCCGCGGCCGGGTGCAGGCAGCTCCTCCTTAACGGGAGGAGGAGGCCTGCACGTCCCCAGCCTGCCGCACCGCATCGGGTGCCGCAGCGCCGGAATTGCGGCGCGAAACGGCAGTTAGCGCCGATGTACCGCCGCAAAGACCCTTCAGTAGCGCCGGCAGCTGTTTGGGCGCGGCGCCACTGAATTTTTGGCGCGCGCAGGGGACTTAGCGCCGGCACTAACTTCCGGCGCTAAAGCCCTGGCTAAGCCAAAACCCAATTTCTAGGTCATAGGCCATAGGCCTAGAAATTGGGTTTTGGCTTAGCCAGGGCTTTAGCGCCGGAAGTTAGTGCCGGCGCTAAGTCCCCTGCGCGCGCCAAAAATTCAGTGGCGCCGCGCCCAAACAGCTGCCGGCGCTACTGAAGGGTCTTTGCGGCGGTACATCGGCGCTAACTGCCGTTTCGCGCCGCAATTCCGGCGCTGCGGCACCCGATGCGGTGCGGCAGGCTGGGGACGTGCAGGCCTCCTCCTCCCGTTAAGGAGGAGCTGCCTGCACCCGGCCGCGGCCCGCGCAAATCAGCTTAAAAATGAGCCCGGCACCTCGGACAAGTGCCGGGCTTGCATCTGTTCCGGGGGGGGGGGGGGGAGAAGTCCGGGGAGGGAGCTGCGGGCAGGCGGCCGGCGGGAAAGTGGCCGGCCGCCGCGGGGCCTTTAATGCGCCGGCGCAAACTGGAGTAAGGCACCTCTGCCAGAACGTTGCTTGCGGCTGCCACGGGCGAGGCGGCCGCAACTCAATTTCGGAGTTCGGGCGGGTTACCACGGCAACCGGGACGCTGCGCACACCGATGACGTCATCGGTGCCGGCGCAGCGCTACCGGTGCAACGCCAATTTAGGGCCCCAGGGAATTTTTAAACTGGCCATAACTCTGGCGCTAGTCCCTCTAGCGCCTCAAAAGCGGCGCTAAGGCTAGTGAATTTCTAGGCCTTTGTCTTCTGCTATGTCTGACATAGGATCCACTATCCAACAAGTCTATTAGACGACTAATATGTGTTTTATATTATGACAGTGTTTGAGTGGATAAACAGTGAAATATTATTTCTGCTGGCTGATGAATCAGTAATAAAGTGGCATAATCTCAGGATCAATACTAGAAGATTAAAGGGGGAGGTTAGAAGAATTTTATTTCACACAAAGAGTTATTAAAATATGGAATACATTATCACAAGTGGTTACTGAAGTTGAGCAAAACACTACATTTAAGAGGGAATTATATAAATAGCTTACGAAAAATATTAAAGTGTACATGAAAAGCAGTGAAATGGGATTAGAATTGATAGCTCTAATGTGAAGCTAATGTTGGCGCAGAAATGAGGGACCAAATGGCTTCCTTCGGTGCTAAAATGTCTATGATTCTAAATCCTGCAGTCAGGAATAAACAATCTTTGAAGGAAGATTCAGTCAACCTATGGTTTTCCTCACCTTATAACTGTATAAATGGTCTGTCCTTAGCCAGATCAATAGAAAATTTCAGAAGCAAATGATTCTTCTCTCTCATCTCATTTAATGAGAATAATTAATATTTATGCAGCAGCTTTGCTTAGCCATTTCCCATAATTGAAACTTATGTTGAAAACTAGTTGATTTAGTCCATGTCAGAAAACTGATTTGAGGTACTTAGTACTGCTGTTTTTGTATAGTGTTGAATATTAGAAATACTGCGAACTTGAGGGGCATTTTTAACCCTGGCTGCTCGGCGGGAATGGGGCAGGTGAGGGCTTAACATGGTAACAGAGTACTTACCGCTTTGTTCTCCCCAGCCACTATTTTAACCGTGCAGTTTTTTTAGTCAGCTGTGGCACCAGCCAGAGGCAGACGGTGGCCTCATGCAAATTAGAGTCCGATGATTTCGTGCAATTATCTCGTGCGGAGGCAGTGGGGTCAGTTTCCATGCATGTGATTGAGATGATAGGCAAATAGAAGGAGTCCACTACCAGCATCTGCGGCACATTGTGGAACATCCTGGGAGCTTTCTGTCGCTTCAAAACGTCAGGAACAGCTTCTAACGACTTTGGTGGTTTCCGGTGGCAGCTAACTGTACTGCTATAGATGCTTTAAACAGAACGCTTTCACGGGGATTCCAATACCTGGTTGGGACTATTCAGTCTGTACTGACACCGACCAGAAGCTTCTCTGAACCTCTGCCCAGCAGCAGTGGGCTGCATGGAGTGGGCATAGATATTACTGTCTCTCTGGAAAGAGGCATGGAGCCTGCTTCCTTAAGGCCCCCTCCAATGCCTACATATGAGGGAGCTTGCCACAGAAAGGCTGCCAGAAGCTGGTCCTCCTAGGACAACTGCTTCCTTGAGACAATAATCATTTCAGACCTCTAAAGCTCCAGGGGGACCATTGCACCCAACCACCGCTGAACCTCATTTCATGCAAGGAGTATCTTGTATGAGGAGTAGATTAGAAGCACAAGCAAGTAAACTAGCTGGAATTGCCTCATTATATCTGTTGTCCCCCTCTGTCTGCCAAAGCCTTATTGGAATCAGCAGCCATGACTACAGGAGATAACCCTGATCACCAATAAATCATCCTGATAAATGGCTCCAAATCATGAGGACTGCTGTGGGTGCATGATGAAAGCGGCATGGCAGCTTCCTGGATATCTGGCATTCAAGTGCAGGAAAAGGTTATTGTCATCACACACTGGCTGGACATAAATCGAATAAAAGCCACTCCTATTCATAAAATTGAGGGGTTGTCCTATTGGGTTTTGAATGGCACATGTGCTCTGTCAATTGCTCCTTGTGCTTTTCGAACCCTGACAATCTATTGAACTGAATCGTTTTCTATCTTGTTTATCTGCTTCCATTAGGGAGGATATGAATTGTGCAGCCCTCCTGAATAGAGCATCAGTGACATTCTTGATGCAGTGGTGAGCAGCTGCCTGATTAATGTGACAAAGGTCACCAAATGCTGCTTGGAAGGATTCAGAGGCAAAGAAATTCATAGCAGTGGTGACCTTTACTAGGACAGATAATACTGCTGTCCTGTCCAAAGTAACACCAACTTTCAGTAGCAGAACACAAAATGGTCTCCGCAATATGGTATTCACCTCAGGAATACATTGCTGAAGCCCCTATCACTACTTATATGTTGGCAGTAATTATTTGGGACAAGTTTGGGGCAAAAGTTGGGCAAAGTGGGTCAGAAAGTTTAGCAATGGCCACTCAAACTGACCGTTGGGCAGATCAGACCTTAAAGTGGGCCTTAAAGGACTGGTGATTTCTTTTTGGGGAGGATAATTCTGGTTCAGTTGTTTAGCAGTGATTTGAGGCAGTAGCGCCTAAGGACCCATTTCACTTTATTTAACGATCCAAATCTATGCCAAAACATGTGGTAATTGAGTGAAGAATCCAGCTCGATATGTATGCATGTGCACCTTTATTTGTATTCTGTTTTTAAATTTGTTTTTTTTATGGGATGTGGACATCACTGGCAAGGCCAGCATTTATTGCCCATCCCTAATTGTCCTTGAGAAGGTGCTGGTGAGCCGCCGCCTTGAACCGCTGAAGTCCGTGTGGTGAAGGTACTCCAACAGTGCTGTTCGGTAGGGAGTTCCAGGATTTTACCCAGTAACGATGAAGGATCGGTGATATACTTCTAAGTCAGGATGGTGTGTGACTTGGAGGGGGACTTGGAGGTGGTGGTGTTCCCATGTGCCTGCTGCCCTTGTCCTTCTAGGTGGAAGAGGTTGCGGGTTTAGGAGGTGCTGCCGAAGAAGCCTTGGCAAGTTGCTGCAGTGCATCTTGTAGATGGTACACACTGCAGCCACGGTACCCCGGTGGTGGAGGGAGTGAATGTTTACGGTGGTGGATGGTGCCAATCAAGCGGGCTGCTTTGTCCTCGATGGTTTTGAGCTTCTTGAATGTTGTTGGACCTGCACTCATCCAGGCAAATGGAGGGTATTCCATCACACTCCTTACTTGTGCCTTGTAGATGGTGGAAAGGCTTTGAGGAGTCAGAAGGTAAGACACTCGCCGCAAAATACCTAGCCTCTGACCTGCTCTTGTTGCCACTGTATTTATGTAGCTGGTCCAGTTATTTTTTTGGGTCAATGGTGACCCCCAGGATGTTGCTGGTGGAGGATTCGGCGATTGTAATGCCGTTGAATGTCAAGGGGCAGTGGTTAGATTCTCACTTGTTGGAGATAGTCATTGCCTGGCACTTGTGTGGCGCGAATGGTACCTGCCACTTATCAGCCCAAGCCTGAACGTCATCCAGGTCTTGTTGCATGCGGGCATGGACTGCTTCATTATCTGAGGAGTTGTGAATGGCACTGAACACTGTGCAGTCATCAGCGAAATTCCCCATTTCTGACCTTATGTTGGAGGGAAGGTCATTGATGAAGCAGCTGAAGATGGTTGGGCCTAGCACACTGCCTTGAGAAACTCCTGCAGCGATGTCCTGGGGCTGTGATGATTGACTTTCAACCACCACAACCATCTTCCTTTGTGCTAGGTATGACTCCAGCCAGTGGAGAGTTTTCCTACGATTCCTATTGACTTCAGTTTTACAAGTGCTCCTTGATGCCACACTCGGTCAAATGCTGCCTTGATTTCAAGAGCAATCACTCTCACCTCACCTCTGGAATTCAGCTCCTTTTGACGCTTGATAGCACTGTCGATGACACCTTCCATCACTTTGCTGATGATTGAGAGTAGACTGATGGGGTGGTACTTGGCCGGATTGGATTTGTCCTGCTTTTTGTGGACAGGACATACCTGGGCAGTTTTCCATATTGTCGGATAGATGCCAGTGTTGTAGCTGTACTGGAACAGCTTGGCTAGAGGCGCGGCTAGTTCCGGAGCACAAGTCTTCAGCATGATAGCCAGAATATTGTCGGGGGGCCATAGCCTTTGCTTTATCCAGTGCACTCCGCCGTTTCTTGATATCACATGGAGTGAATCGAATTGGCTGAAGACTGGCTTCTGTGATGGTGGGGACCTCAGGAGTAGGCCAATATGGATCATCCACTCGGCACTTCTGGCTTGTCTTTTGCACTCACATGCTGGGCTCCACCATCATTGAGGATGGGGATATTCATGGAGCCTCCTCCTCCAGTTAGTTGTTTAATGGTCCACCACCATTCACAACTAGATGTGGCAAGACTGTAGAGCTTTGATCTGATTCATTGATTGTTGGATCTCTTAGCCCTGTCTATAGCATGCTGCTTCCGCTTCTTAGCATGCATGTAGTCCTGTGTTGCAGTTTCCCCAGGTTGGCACCTCATTTTTAGGTACGCCTGGTGCTACTCCTGGCATGCTCTACTACACTCCTTATTGAACCAGTGTTGGTTCCCTGGCTTGATGGTAATGGTAAAGTGAGGGTTATGCCGGGCAATGAGGTTACAGATTGTGGTGAAATATAATTCTGCTGCTGCTGATGTCCCACAGTGCCTCATGGATGCCCAGTTTTGAGCTGCAAATCTGTTCTGAATCTATCCCATTTAGCACGGTGGTAGTGCCACACAACATGAGGGTAGGTGTCCTCAGTGTGAAGATGGAACTTTATCTCCACAATGACTGTGCGTTGGTCACTGCTACCAATACTGTTATGGACAGATGCATCTGCGACAAGTAGATTGGTGAGGACGAGGTCAAGTAGGTTTTTCCCTTGTGTTGGTTCTCTCACCACCTGTCACAGGCCCAGACTGGCAGCTATGTCCTCAGGACTTGGCCAGTTTGGTCAGTAGTGGTGCTACCGAGCTACTCTTGGTGACGGACATTGAAGTCCCCCACCCAGAGTACATTCTGTGCCCTTGCTACTCTCAGTGCTTCTTCCAAGTGGTGTTCAACATGGAGGAGTACTGATTCATCAGCTGTGGGAGGGTGGTAGGTGGTAATCAGCAGGAGGTTTCCTTGCCCATGCTTGACCTGAAGCCATGAGACTTCATGGGGTCCGGAGTCAATGTTGAGGACTCCCAGGGCCACTCCTTTCCGACTGTATACCACTGTGCCGCCACCCCTGGCTGGTCTGTCCTGCCGGTGGGACAGGACAGACCCAGGGATGGTGATGGAGGAGTTTGGGACATTGGCTGAAAGGTATGATTCTGTGAGTATGACTATGTCAGGCTGTTGCTTGACTAGTCTGTGGGACAGCTCTCCCAATTTTGGCACCAGTCCTCAGATGTTGGTAAGGAGGACTTTGCAGGGTTGACTGGGCTGGGTGCGCCGTTGCCGTGTCTGTAGCCGGTGCCGAGGTCGATGCTGTGTGGTCCGTCCGGTTTCATTCTTATTATTGTGTTTCGTAGCAGTTTGTTACAACTTGCTGGGCCATTTCAGAGGGCAGTTAAGAGTCAACCACATTGCTGTGGGTCTGGAGTCACATATAGTCCAGACCCGGTATGGACGGCAGATTTCCTCCCCTAAAGGACATTAGTGAACCAGATGGATTTTTACAACAAACCGATAGTTTCATAGTCATCTTACTGATACTAGCTTTCTATTCCAGATTTATTTAATTAACTGAATTTAAATTCCCCAGCTGCCGTGGTGGGGAACTCACGTCTCTGGATCATTCGTCCAGGCCTCTGGATTACTAGCCCAGTGACATTACCACTATGCTACCATTTCCATTATGTATGCTAAGGAATATCACACATCATTACATATTCACAGAGGAAAACCATGCCTGATACGGTAGTGTCTTTTGAATAGCAAATTCATGTTTTTGGATCTGTACTGTAGGTTGAGAATAACTTATTTGGTCATTTTCGATTAGTGGTATTGGGAAGTGCACTGTTTTCTTTCTTAGTTGTTAAAGAGGGCCATGTTAAAATGTGGAAGCAAAACTACTGATGTAAGAAAACTACTAGGCACTTGGTCTGAGGCTTTAATCAACTGGATTTCAACATGGAGATCTAGTTATGTCCTTCACTAGTTCCTGTTAAAGAATGTCCTGAGCAAGCTGGGCCCACGCCCGAGTATTTATACTCTCCCTGGACAGTGCCACCAGCAGGCCGCCCAGTATTACTTCATAAGTCATTTCCACATGAATGACAAGATTCATGTCAACTACATTGTTCTTTTTGAATTTGTCTGGATAAATTTCTCTTCAAACTATTAAATTGGAATTTATAGCTTATGTTTTACTGTGTATTAGGAGGACAATATGTTGAAAAAGCATAATGAAGCATTGAAAATCTTTAGGCCTCTAATTTTTGTTAAATAATTCTAATCCTTAACGAATTGGCAGAAAAAAATACATGGAAATGTAAATATTTTGATAACAGTAGAAATGAATAATTAAGGAATATTAAAGGTAATATAACCTGGAGTATTGTGTACAGTTTTGGTTTCCTTACCTAAGGAAGGATATACTTGCCTTAGAGGGGGGTGCAACAAAGGTTCATTAGATTGATTCCTGGGATGAGAGGGCTGTCCTATGAGGAGAGATCAAGTAGAATGGGCTTATATTCTCTGGAGTTTAGAAGAATGGGGCGATCTCATTAAAATGTATAAAATACTTAGAGAGCTTGACGGGGTAGATGCCGAGAGGCTGTTTCCCCTGGCTGGAGAGTCTAGAACTAGGGGTGATAGTTTCAAGGTAAGCCATTTAAGACTGAGATGAGGAGAATTTTTTTTTACTCAGAGGGTTGTGAATCTTTGGAATTCTCTACCCTATCGGGTTGTGGGTGCTCAGTCGATCAGAATATTCAAGAATCGATAGATTTTTGGGCACTAAGGGAATCGAGGGATATGGGGATAGGGCGGGAAAGTGGAGTTGATGTAGAAGTTCAGCTATGATCTTATTGAATGGCGGAGCAGCTCGAAGGGCCGTATGGCCTAATCCTGCTCCTATTTCTTATGTTCTTACGTAATATAGCTGCATGGATAAAGGGATAGCTATGGGTCAGAAAGAAGGAATTTTTCTTGAGTTAGCGTGCTGTGGGTACTGGTGTGCTAGAGCTCTGTGCTTGGGACCTCTTCTGCTTTCCATTTATATAAATGACTTGGGCACAAGCACGAGAAGATTAATACTGTGGTTTGCTGATGATATCAAGTTAGGGGGTCATATAAAATGGAGGAAGAGTGCATAAAGAAGTCATAAACAAATTAATGGCATGAGCAGATGCAAAGCAGAGATATATTAAACAGCGCACTTTTGGAAATCAAAATACAGGAAACTCTTTTTTATCCAGCACCGACGGGACCGGTGTGCTGCCGGATGATCAAAAAGTCCGGATTACAGAGAGGTATACTTACTAAGGTACGAGAGCCCCGTACACGGCCACAGATCCAGGCGTCCCTGTTGCATGGCAACAGGTGCAGGAACCCTGGTTACACCGCCACAGATCCAGGCGTCCCTGTTGCATGGCAACAGGTGCAGGAACCCCGGTTACACGGCCACAGATCCAGGAACCCCGGTTACACAGCCACTAATATGAAGTAAAACTTACCTGAACCTACTCCTGAATTTTGCCGGTTAAGAGAGATTTCCGGTTATTTAGGTGCCGGTAAAAAGAGTTTCCTGTAGCACACTTTTGGAAGTATGCCTGAAATGTTAAGATTTCATAGTGGAGGAACAGAGAGATCTATGGGTTCAGATGGGTCTTTTACATGGGAGTACAGGTAGAAAAGGCTGTAATAAAACCAACTGAAATTCTAGGTTTTATATATGGGGTCTGCTATTTAAGACTGAGATGAGGAGAAATGTCTTCACTCAGGGTTGTGAATTTTTGGAATTCTCTACCCCAGATGGTTGTGGGTGCTCAGTCGATGAGTATATTCTAGATGAATGTTTCAAGATGGTTGCTACTAGGTTGGCAGTTCCATAAGGAGCTCTTCATTGCTTCACCTCTATCCATGGGAATCTGCTGCCATCCTTTGCCCTTTCTCTCACAAATCTCCTCACTTCCACTGTTCAAGTTCCCCTGGTTCCATTAGTTGGTGCATTTTAGCCCTAACTACAATTTAACTGTATTTTAAACCGCCATTACACATCCCCCACCCCTATGCCTGCTCTCTGCTTCTCTCACTGAGCTGCTGAATCTCTTCTCAAATTTGGCTTCTGAATTCCTGGACTTCTCTGGACATCAAGTCTATGCTTCTGCAATGGACTACACCGCAAGGCTCATCTGCTGTGTCTCTGATTCTGCTGTTAGAAAATTTTAAATTAACTTTGGCCATCAACAGCCCTTTCCCCACTGCTGCTGTTTCTCTGCTGAGCTGGATGACTTGTTCTACTGGTTTTTCAACTTTGTTGGTTGCTGGTTAGTGGTTTTACATTTCTCCGCTGCTTCTGATCTACGGTGACCTCCAACTTTGCCATCATCTTTCTGCACCGCAACCAATTCTACACATCTCCTGGATTCTCATTCCCATGGAAATAACCTCCATCCTCCAATTCTCTACCCTTCAAATAGCTCCTGGATTTCACTCACCTGCTACACCTGTCACCTAACTTAGACAACAGTTCGTCGATGCTCCATGCCGACTCCATCCTACCTCCGTCAACTTTATCCCTCCGCGGGACCTCTGACTTTATAACTCTGGACTCCCTCCTATTGTCTCCTACCTATTCCTTGTTACTACCAGGAAATATGTATCCTAATATTTGCTACACAACCAGGCCTATGTAACTTGAGTTTTCCGTGTCCATTCACGTGTGCATTTTGGCTGCTGCTCCGGACCCAAGCCGATCACTTCTATTTCCACTTTTTTCTCCTCCCTTTTTCTTTTCTCCCTATCCCTCCTGTCGTCATGCCTCCTTTCATCTCTCCTCTCTTGGGTACTCTACCCTCCCAAAACCCTACCCCAACCCTTCATTACTCTTCGACCTTCCTACTCTCCTGCCGCCAGGCTTGACCCGCTCCTATAAGCCTACAGCTTCCCTCTGTGCTTCTCCTCTGAAGCGCCCGTCGAGCCACTCATTGCTACCGCCTCAGGAGCAGCAAGCCCAACTGTCCCATCCTACTCTCTTGCCGACCTTGCCGCCCAGCGCACCCGCTGGGGGCTAATCTTGCTAATCTCCTCCCCGTCCAACTCACCCCTCCCAGTGCTGAACCTGTGGACACTGGCAGTGGATCAGCCATCACTGACCCTCTCCGCATCTCCCTCCAGAATCTCCATTCACTTGCGAACAAGGCCCTTGCCATCCATGAGCTTATCGTGGATGATTGCATCGACATCATAGCCCTGATGGAAACTTGGCTGAGGGGTGATGACGCCTTACCCCTAAATGAAGCATCCCCGTCTGGCTATACCTTTCACCACCTGCCCCACCCAGACGGCCGTGATTGAGGTGTGGCTGTCATCACCAAATCACAGCTTGGTCTGTCCCCCTACTCCTCTGGCACTTTCTCCTCTTTTGAGCATCTCACCTTGTTTCACCCCTCTCACCTCATTTAAAATTCTCATTCTCTACTGGCCACCTTAAAAATTTTATCACCGAGATATCTTCACTGCTTTCCTCCCTCAGCCTCTGCACTGAGCAACTTCTAATCCTTGGCGATTTCAACCTCCCTTTCAATTCATCATGCTGTCACTCCTCTGAGTTCACTACTCTCCTATCCTCTCTTAATCTCTCCCTCCATGTAAACTCCTCAACCTATATTTATGGCCACCCCCTTGATCTTGCCATCTCGCATGGTCAATCGCAGATAAGGCCATCTCTGACCACTTCCTTGTATCGCTCCTCACCCATATCCCCCTTCCCACACTGCTCCCACCCCCCCCACGCCGCCCCCCAACCCTACTTCCTTCTGTGTCCGTCCCTGGAAAAAACTCTCTCCCAACTCACCTACAACTGCACTTAAAAAATCTCAGCTGTCCAGCCTTTGGCCCTCCATTCACCATGACATCTCTGCAGATACCGATATGCTCAACCACACCCTCACCACCACGTCTGATGCCCTAGTCCCTATTAAAACAATTACGCTCTCTCACCCTGGCCGTTCTCCCTGGTACAGCCCTCATCTTCACTCCCTTAAGTCCAAGGGACGCAGATTTTTATCTGATATGGCGGACAACTGGTTTAACCATTCACTGGCAGATCTGGTTGGACCACATAAAGCATTATCGGATTCTGCACTCGTCTGCCAAAACTGCTCAC
Organism: Somniosus microcephalus; assembly: GCF_052327205.1. Taxonomy (NCBI): domain Eukaryota; kingdom Metazoa; phylum Chordata; class Chondrichthyes; order Squaliformes; family Somniosidae; genus Somniosus; species Somniosus microcephalus. The sequence continues at coordinate 163,080,458 of NC_140999.1, read as the reverse complement.
TATTCCAGGATCATTATGGAATGCAAAGATAACCCCCAGCTTCTTTTCTCTACTGCTTACTGTAGTGTCCGAGTATCAATAATACACGGACTGCAGGAGAACAATAAAACAGGTATTTACTGAACAGAGGGTAAACTTAAGACCGACGTACAGAAGCCTGCTATGGCTTTTTATACAGGTGTGGTCACTGCCGGTACTGCAGTATAAATCAGTTATTCTCTTAAAGGTACATGCACAACAATTCCTCCCCTTTTAGATAAACAGTACATAACATTCATTTAACAACTAAATAATAACTAATTACAATTACAATTGTCTCTGTACTATATACATCAACTGAAATAATTATTTGTAAGTTTAGTCTTTGAGGAGGCTTCCTGATCCTGACTGGATAGCGCCTTTCTCGAGTATCCTGTTCTTGTGGCGGAGTCGATTCTGGCTCATTGTCATTGGTTAGTTCGTCAGCTTCCAATACCACTGCTTCTGAGGTAGACGCAACCTGTACTTCGGGTTCATTACCAGGTGCACATGCTCGTGGTATGGGTTTGGCTTGTTCCTGTGACTCTAGAATCTGGTCAGCATGGCGTCTCACGATGCTCTCTCCAACGTCCACTGTGTACATTAGTGGTCCCTGCTGTGTGCATATCGTTCCTGGCTGCCATTTTTCTGTTCGGTAGTCGCGGGCCAAGACTGGTTGCCCTATCTTGAAGCTCCTGGTTGGCTTCTCATTGATGTGCTGGAATTGCTTATCCTCAACATCTCGTCCTATGTTTGGTTTGAGCAAATCCAGGCGACATCTTAGCCTTCGGTTGAAGAACATTATGGCTGGAGCTTGGTTGGTGACTGCATGTGTCGCATTCCGGTAAGCAAACAAGAAATTATCTACCTTGTGTTGTAGTGGTATGTCGTCATTATACATCGCCTTTATTGCCTTTTTAAAGGTCTGAACAAACCTCTCAGCCAATCCATTTGTGGCTGGGTGATATGGGGCAGATGTGTAATGTTTCACCCCATTAATCCTCAGAAACCTCCGGAAATCCTCGGACACAAACTGTGGCCCATTGTCGGAGCAAATCTGTTCTGGCAAGCCATTCCTGGCGAAGATGGTCCGTAGGACTGCAATAGTTTTCTCTGTGGTGGTGGAGGACATTTTGTGACCTCTGGCCATTTCGAATGGGCATCCACGGCGATTAGAAACATTGAGTCCATAAATGGACCAGCAAAATCAATGTGTACCCATTGCCATGGAGATGAGGGCCACTCCCATGGGTGTAGAGGGGCCTGTGGTGGTGCATTTTGGACTTTCTGGCATCCTGAGCAGCTCTTGGTCAGGTCCTCGATTTGCTTATCGATTCCCGGCCACCACACATAAGCCCTGGCTAGGCTTTTCATTTTTACCCCTCCCAGATGACCCTCATGAAGCTCATTGAGCACTCTGTCTCTCAACTTGGGTGGAATTACCACTCGGGATCCACACATCAAGGTCCCCCGGCACACTGACAGCTGTTCTCTCCTTGGCGAGAATGCTGGCAACAGTGAGTCGCCATGTGCTGGCCATCCCTTCACCGTCAAATCATAGACCCGAGAGAGTGTCGGGTCATTTCGGGTTTCCTTCTCTATACATGAGTTTGTAACAGGTAGACATTCGACTATGGTCGCATGGAATATCTCAACAGGGTCCACTGCAGGTGCTTCCTCTACCGTAGGCAATGGTAGGCGCGACAGCCCATCAGCGTTTCCATGCTGTTTCGTACCCTTGTACTCTATGTCGAACTGATGTGCCCCGAGAAAAAGTGACCATCTTTGCAGCCGTTGCGCCGTCATCACCGGAACGCCCTTCTTTGGGTTAAAAATGGAGACCAGGGGCTGATGATCAGTCAGTAGGGTGAATTTCTGCCTGTGCAGATAGTGATTGAACTTCTTCACCCCCCACACCAGGCTGAGGGCCTCCCTGTCAATCTGGGCGTAGTTACGCTCGGCTGAGGTTAACGAGCGCGACGCAAAGGCTATTGGCCTCTCTGAACCATCAAGGAATTTGTGTGACAGCACCGCTCCAATGCCGTAGGGAGACGCATCACATGCCAACCGAATCGGTAGTGTTGGGTTGTAGTGGGCCAATACTTCTTTTGAAGTGATTAGGCATTTACATTTCTGAAAGGCACGCTTACACTCATCACTCCATTTCCATGTTACTCCAGTTTGCAGCAGGGCGTTCAGTGGGTGCAGAATTGTAGATAAATTCGGCAAGAACTTATGGTAGTAGTTCACCAACCCGAGAAACGACCTCAGTTGCGACACATTTTCCGGTGCTGGAGCCTTGACTACAGCCTCAATCTTGTCTGGCGACTTATGCAACCCTTCCTCATCAATCATGTGGCCACAATACAAGATTTGTCTCCTGAAGAACTCACATTTGGGGCGGTTGGCTCGTAGCCCATATTCCTGTAATCTCGAAAGCACCTGCTCCAGGTTGGCAAGGTGTTCACTGTCATTTTTGCCCGTAACCAGGATGTCGTCCAAATAACACTGGGTCCCCGGGATCCCTTGCAGGACTTGTTCCATCGCCCTCTGCCAAATAGCCGGGGCTGATGCTACCCTGAATACCAGTCGATTGTACTGGTAAAGGCCTTTGTGAGTGTTTATCGTGAGGTATTTCCTGGATGCTTCTTCCACCTCCATTTGTAGATACGCTTGGGCCAGATCAATCTTCGTAAAGCGTTTCCCTCCAGATAGTGAGGCGAAAATATCTTCTATCCGTGGAAGTGGATATTGTACTGTGTGCAGGACTGGGTTCATAGTTACCTTGAAGTCCCCACAGATGCGAACCTTCTTCGGTTCCCCAGGCGTGCTGCTCAATGATTTCTTCATTACAGGAACGATGGGTGTGGCCCACTCGCTCCAGTCCAACTTGGACAGCACACCCGAATGCTCCAGACTCTCCAGTTCTGCTTCAACGGCTGGGCGGATCGCGTACGGTACCGGTCTGGCCTTAAAAATTTTTGGGTTTGCGTTATCTTCGATTTTTATCATTGCCTTTACTCCTTTTAGAGTCCCAAGTCCTTGTTGGAACACCTCTTTCGCGTCAGTTAGAATTTTTGACAGTCGTCCAGGTGTGACGTCATCATCCTTTTTGTCAGTCACAGTTAGCGCCTGAATGGAATGCCAATCCAATTGTATTTTTCGGATCCATTCACGTCCCAATAATGGTGGTCCTCCATCTTGTAGTTTATATAGATACAGTTTCTGTGTTTCCTTGTCGTTGTATTTAACTGGCACCCTTATTTTTCCTCTGGGGTAGACTTTTTGCCCCGTGTATGTCTTCAATACAATGGACGTGTCCTTTAAGGGTATGTGTGAGAATAGCCGCTAATAATCTCGTCGATTCATGACAGTTAGGGCTGATCCTGTATCCAATTCCATCTTTACTTGGGACCCTGCTATCATGAGGGTGACCCAAATGGTTCTGTGATCCTCCTTTGCGATCACGTTGTGTAACTTTAGACAACTTAGTCTCCTGCTCCCGGAGTCATTATCACTCTCCTGATCATCTGAACTACTGTCTGTCATTTTTTTTACTTTCTTGTATTTTTCCTTAGTAGTTCTTGTAGTGCTGGTTTTCTTTCCCGACCTGCAGACTCTTGCTATATGTCCCATTTTCCCACATTGCCTGCATACTTTGTCCTTAAACCAGCAGTCCTTCTGATCATGGGTTGTTCTGCCGCAGTGATAGCACTTTTCTGCTCCATACGCCATTTCGTTAGCGCTGTATTCTTGTGGTTTCTGTTGTATTTCCGCAGCTCCCCGTGCTGCTGCTTCGTAGGATACTGCCACACTGAAAGCCTGTTCTAGCGTCAGGTCCTTTTCCAAAAGTAGTCGTTTCTGGGTTCCTTCACTCTGGAGCCCGCAGACAAACTTATCCCGTAAGGTGTCTGCCAGTCCTGCTCCGAACTGGCAGTGCTTCGATAACTTGCGTAGTTCCGTAAGATAGTCAGCATTGTTCTCATCTTTGTGCTGGTTTCTTTTATGGAACTTGAATCTTTCTGCTATTAGCAGCAGTGTAGGGTTTAGGTGTTCCTGTAAGATATTAACAATCTCTTCAAAACTTTTCTCCATTGGTTTAGCTGGGGTAATTAAATTCCGCAATAGGCCGTACGTTCTCGCGCCCATCAAATTTAATAATACCGATGCCTTCTTTCCATTGGCCACCTCATTGGCATTGCAGTACACTTCAATTCTTTCCACATACGTGGTCCAGTCTTCTACCTCATTGTCGAAAGCAGTGATACTGCCACTCTTCGGCATCTTGGGTGATTTAAAATGGCACCTCCCGTGCTTTTCCTTCTTCCCCAATGGAATAGAATGGTGCCTCCCGCGCTTTTCCTTCTTCCCCTTGCTGCCACACTGCTCCTAGCGTTCTACAGGGTAATGGCGGCGACCCGCGGCTTCGGCGCGTCTCACTTTTCCTTCCCCTCGTTTTATTTTCTCTACGCTGCCCGGTTCTTGAGCACCGACCGCGCCCTGTGCGCTCCACCCTCTCTCTCTCTCTTTCCTCCCGACGACGCTGCACAGCCCCTTTGCAGAGCCGCTCGATCGAGCTCAAGCCCGCCACAGTCCAGAAGGGTCAGCGCACTACCTGCTACCAGCACGATTTGCTGGAACACCTTGACTGGGGAGCCAAGCCCAGCTCTCCACAGCCTCTCCTGCAATTCTCCGAACACCGATGGATCCTTGGGCGGTTGCCCGCGGTCGACGCCCGTTGCTCTGACTTCGACCTCCAAGAAGCTTCTTCTCAGGGAAAGATCCCCGTGAGGTGATGCAGTACTGCAGGTGAGTTCGAAACTGCTCGTCGCCAGTGTAGTGTCCGAGTATCAATAATACACGGACTGCAGGAGAACAATAAAACAGGTATTTACTGAACAGAGGGTAAACTTAAGACTGACGTACAGAAGCCTGCTATGGCTTTTTATACAGGTGTGGTCACTGCCGGTACTGCAGTATAAATCAGTTCTTCTCTTAAAGGTACATACACAACACTTACCATCTTCTTAAACCCCTCTCCCCGTCTCCTCCATCCTCACCTCCAACAAGTGCAAGGAGCTCATGGACCTCTTTGTCTCTAAGATTGAGACCATCCGATCAGCTGCCTCTGCCACTTTCCTTCCTTCCCCTAGCCCACCGGGCCAAACTTCCTCTAAGGTTCCCCCTGCCCTAGCCCTGAACTCGCATCTTTCTCCATTTTCTCTCCAATCTGCCCTCATGACCTCTCCGTGCTCATCTTGTCCATGAGACCCACTTCCTGCTCCCTCGACCCTACTCCCAATAAACTGCTGACCACCCAACTTCCTTTTCTGGCTCCCATGTTAGCTGATATTGTTAACGGTTCTCTCTCCTCAGGTACTGTCCCCCTTTCTTTCAAATCTGCCATCATCACCCTCTCCTCAAAAAATCAACCCTTGACCCCTCTGTCCTTACGAACTACTGCCCCATTTCCAAACTCCCTTTCCTCTCCAAAATCCTTGAACGTGTTGTCGCCTCCCAAATCCGTGCCCATCTTTCCCGGAACTCCATGTTTGAATCCCTCCAATCAGGTTTCCACTCCTGCCACAGTACCGAAATGGCTCTTATCAAAGTCACAAATGACATCCTTTATGACTGTGACAAAGGTAAACTTTCCCTCCTCATCCTTCTTGACCTGTCTGCAGCCTTTGACATGGTTGACCACTCCATCCTCCTTCAACGCCTCTCGCTTTCGTCCAGCTGGGTGGGACTGCACTCGCCTGGTTCCATTCTTATCTATCTAATCGTAGCCAGAGAATCACCTGCAATGACTTCTCTTCACGCTCCAGCATCGTTTCCTCTGGTGTCCCCCAAGGATCTATTCATGGCCCCCTCCTATTTCTTACCTACATACTGCCCCTCGGCGACATCATCTGAAAATACAGCATCAGTTTCCACATGTATGCTGACGACACCCAGCTCTACCTCACCACCACTTCTCTCGTCCCTTCCACTGTCTCTAAATTGTCGGACTGCTAGTCCGACATCCAGTACTGGATGAGCAGAAATTTTCTCCAATTAAATATTGGGAAGACCGAAGCCATTGTCTTTAGTTCCCGCCACAAACTCCATCCCCTAGCCACTGACTCCATCCCTCTCCCTAGCATCTGTCTGAGGCTGAATTAGACTGTTCGCAACCTTGTTGTCATATTCGACCCTGGAATGAGCTTCCGGCCATAACTAAGGCAGCTTATTTCCACCTCTGTAACATTGCCTGTCTCTGCCTCTGCCTCAGCTCATCTGCTGCTGAAACCCTCATCCATGTCTTTGTTACCTCAAGACTTGACTATTCCAACACACTCCTGGCTGGCCCACGTTCTACCCTACGTAAACATGAGTGTCCTAACTCGCACCAAGTCCCATTCTCCCCATCACCCCTGTGCTCATTGACCTACATTGGGCTGGATTTTGATACCGGAGATGTGTAGGAGGCGGGACTACAACTTTCCGGGTTGTAGTCCCGCCTCCATCAAGTTGTGGCCCACCCACGCGATTTTCACTTGATTGACTTGTTGAGCCCGCCCAGTGGGCTCAGCAGGCCAATTAAGGGCCACCCGGCAACAGGTGACATCACAGATTGACATTTCATCTGTCAAGAGCTTTTGACAGATGAAACATCAGTGTTTGAAAGCTCTTTGAAGCTGTCAAACACTGACAATCTGTACTCCAAGTTAATTCCTTCCTCTCAGGCTAATTTAGAGATCTCTCCAGAACAGAAAGCTGAATGCTGCAACTTTTGACGTGGCCATTCTGCTTCCTGTGCCGGTGAGATGAGGGACTCCCAAGACCTGAAGGAAGGAAGGCTGTAAAGTTAAGTAAAGGTAAGTAAAACTTCTTTAAACACTTTACACACACCAAACACACTTACCTCTGCACTCATGCACCCATCACTCACCTGAACATCTCGAACCCTCCAAGCCCTTCAGCCCGACGGTCCGCCTCGCTAACTTGGCGTGGTTTGGCGCTGTCGGGAATCCCACACTTTAGCAATAAAAATAGGGATTCGGCTAAAAACTGCCTGTTAACTACCTGTTAACAGGCAGTTAATTGGCACTAATCCCCTTCCCGCCTCGGGGTGCGGGTCCCAGCACAGGTCGGGTATCCGCCTCCTTTGAAACTGGCATGGAGGCGGTTTGGGGGCGGGATGGGTTCATGCCCCCCGATTTCAAGGTTTTAACCCCCCCACACGCCTCCAATCCCGCCTCCACAGCCCAATGAAAATCCTGCCCATTGTCCCCTGGTTAAGCAACACCTCTATTTTAAAATTTTCATCCTTGTTTTCAAATCCCTCCATGGTTTGCCGCTCCCTATCTCTGTAATCTCCTCCAGCCCCACAATCTCACCACCCCCCCCCCGAGATATTTGCGCTCCTCTAATTCTGGCCTCTTGAGCATCCCTGATTTTAATTGCTCAACCATTGGTGGCCGTGCCTTCAGCTGCCTAGATCCTAAGCTCTGGAATTCCCTCCCTAAACCTCTCTGCATCTCTACCTCTTTCCCCCTTTAAGACGCTCCTTAAAACCTACCTTCATCTGCCCTAATTTCTCCTTATGTGGTTCGGTGTCAAACTTTGTTTTATAACACTCCTGTGAAGTGCATTGGGACATTTTACTACATTAAAGGCGCTATATAAATACAAGTTGTTGTCATGGAATAGTGAATATAAAAGAAAGCGATGTTGAATTTGTATAAGACATTAGTTAGCTTACATTTCAAGTATTTTGTGCAGTTCTGGGTACCCATTATAGGAAGGATATTAAAGCCATGGAAATGGTACAGTAAAGATTAACTACAATGATAGTAGGAATGAGAGACTATGGTTTATAAAGAAAGGTTTGAAACATTGGGACTTTTTCACTGGAAATAGTAAAATACTGTGTCATATAGTTGGTAAATTGGTAAATAGACTCAAGACTATCATTAGATGAATTGAAGGGGGATGTTAGAAGATATTTTTTCACTAAGTGGGCTATTAGAACATGGAATTATTTTTCACAAGTGGATTCGAGGCAGAGACTGTAACATTATTTAAAAGTGAACTGGATAAATATTTGAAAAGAATGTAAAAGGATACGGTAAAAGGGCAGGGGATGAAATTAGAGTAGAATACTCTAGTTGAAGAGCTAGCACCAGAAGTTATATTGGACAAGCATGGCAACCCCCATAGAAATTCACCCCCCCAATGGAGTTTTACAAATTGGATAAACCATGATTTAAATGCCTCTCATATATTATAGGAGGGGGAAATTGGAACTACTTTATCACATAACATTAAAGTGGTGCTTCCAGTGGAGAGCTGAGCTGTCATGAAGCTTATCATGGAAAATCGCAGTCAGTGTAGCCTGTGATTTTCAGTCCATTCATTATAAAGGATGAAAAAATAATGGGTTGTGTGCCCGGCAACATGCTTCCTGTGACCTTTGACAACCTCAGAATAAAAGGATCAGGTGTACCTCTCAGGAACTGTGTGTTGAAATGCACTACTTTTGGCAGCTCTCGCATAGTTTGCATGTTGATGAAATAAAGGCCTATACTATTCTGGTATGCCATAGGGGGTATGGTAGAAAAATAATTTTATGTGTATAGTCAATGATGCCTATATCTATACAGCCAACAATTTGGAAAAAATGCTGCTTTTGCTGTTGCTGTAGTGTACAGTGGAGGGTGTACATGGCTTCAGTTGCCTCTTTAATGGAGTAGTACATGGCAAAGCAGCTGACTTCTAAGATGTCCAGTGAGTACTTGGGGCGGTCTCTGTGATATAAAACTTTGTGGCATAAAACTTTGAGGGCAGTGGTGTCTTTCAATACAGTAATGCATTGGTAGTGTAATATGGAAGTATCTAAACACTGTCTGAAAGTTAACATTTACCTAGTCCATTTATCTGTTTTTGATTGTTCAGGAGTGCCATTTGATTTTCATGAAAGGAGTCATACATTGCATCTTTCTTGGGAAGTTCCAGTTATAGAACCATAGAAAAGTACAGCACAGAAGGAGGCCATTCGGCCCATTGAGTCTGCGCCGGCTCTTTCGAAGAGCATTAGGAGTGTAAAACCAGGAAACTGGGAGCCACAGCACTACTGCCCCTCATTTTGACAAAGGCAAATAAGGTGGGCAGACTATTCTAGCCAAAGATGGCAAAATTTGAAAAAAGGGATCCAGTATACTGTATTTGGCATCTTGGCGGCGTAACTTGTGTTCAGAGCAAAGGGGGCAAACTGGCAGGATTTCTGACATCAGCGTGGAGATATTGGGGAGCAGAAGGAAGAGGCATCTTCCCCCCTTCTCGTCAGAATTTTCCGCAGAACTGTGTCCCACCACAAAATACCCCAACCCCCATGTGCTCCTTGTAGTGCCCTCCCAAGCGTAGAAATTTTGGGCCCATTATTTCTACATTTAAATACACTGATAATATTTTTCCCCCTTCATTCATGTCAAATATCCAGTGTACATAGTGAATCAGCTACCTGCTTTGCCACAGAGAATTCCATTTATTAAGCCAGTGTCTTGGTGGTTAGAAGTGTCTTGGTGTGTGGCTGCCCTATAATGTACACTTATACTAGTGTGGTAGCTTTGTGGCTAAATACCTGCATGAAGAAATTTGAGGTCAACCTGGATGGTTTCTCTTTTCATGGTGATAATATTGCAAAATATTGTTGCAAACTTATACACTGGCCCTGGGACTCTGCAGGGTTTCTCTTGGTCTTCCGTCACAACTTCAGCGGGAGAGTGGTGGAACCCCTGGAGAAATGCTGTAGCTGTGAGGGAGACTGGGAGAACGTCCATGGAATTTCAGGGCCTCAATTTCTAACTGGCTCTGGCCCTCTTGAAAGTAGCAACAACAACTGGGGAGGAAAACAGTGGGAAGTTCACTGTTACTGCCTTCTTGCAAACTCTCTTGTGCCAGTAGCAGCTTTCTCCTGCTGGTGTTTGAAAGCACAATAAGCAAAGCTGCTGGCAGACTGTTGTTGCTGATAATGCTTGTACTTGGGTGCAAATATGCAACTCGCTCATATTAACAGGCCGATTTTAAACCTGCCACCCAGAGGAAACAGGGCAGTTAAAATGGCCAGTGTGACGTACCTGCACTGATTCCTCCGACTTCCTGCGGATTCTGATATTAACTTGCTCATTTGAGCAGGCGAGAAAGACACCTGCCAGAAGGGGTCCTTCTGCAACATTAAATAAATTTAAAATGGAGATAGACAGGCCTAGAAATTGAGTTTTGGCTTAGCCAGGGCTTTAGCGCCGGAAGTTAGTGCCGGCGCTAAGTCCCCCTGCGCGCGCCAAAAATTCAGCAGGGCCGCGCCCAAACGGCTGCCGGCGCTACTGAAGGGTCTTTGTGGCGGTAAATCGGCGCTAACTGCCGTTTCGCGCCGCAATTCCGGTGCTGCGGCACCCGATGCGGTGCGGCAGGCTCGGGAAGTGCAGGCCTCCTCCTTCCCTTAAGGAGGAGCTGCCTGCACCCGGCCGCGGCCCGCGAAAATCTTTTTAAAAATGAGCCCGGCACCTCGGACAAGTGCCGGGCTTGCTTCTGTTCCGGGGGGGGGGGGGGGGTGGGGGGGGGGAAGTCCGGGGAGGGAGCTGCGGCCAGGCGGCCGGCGGGAAAGCGGCCGGCCGCCGCGGGGCCTTTAATGCGCCGGCGCAAAGACTTGTAAGACTCTGTTGCCAGAGTCTTAGTTGCGGCTGCCACGGGCGAGGCGGCCGCAACTGAATTTCGGCGCTGGGGCCCGTCGGCATGGCAACCGGGACGCTGTGCACACCGATGACGTCATCGGTGCCGGCGCAGCGCTACCGGTCTACCGCGGCGGAAGGGCCCCAGGCAATTTCGGCGCCGGCGCCAATTGCAGCGCTAGGCCCTCTAGCGCCGCAAAATCGGCGCTAAGGGCACTTAATTTCTAGGCCACAGTTTCCTAGCAGATAAGGGAATTAGGGGTTACAGGGAGAGGGCAGGGAAGTGGATGTGAGTCTAGATTCGGATCAGCTATGATCCTATTGAATGGCGGAGCAGGCCCGAGAGGCCGTATGGCCTACTCCTGCTCCTACTTCTTATGTTCTTATGTTCTTAAATATGCAGATCAGGCTCTGATGATGTCATCAGGGCCCGATCTGCAATTTAACTTTAGACCTGCACGGTGAAGCCGTTGGGGCTCCTCCACTAGGTCAACCTGGCGGCGAGGAGCTGAGGCCAGAAGAGGTCCAGAATGACATGTATTTTTTTTATTTTTGATTAGTTTCCTGCTCCTCTTGGCCCACAAGAAGTGTTCCACTGTGCCCAACAAGGAAACCTTGGGCCTCCCCTGCCCTGGGCTTCCCTCCCCCTCTCCTGACTGCAAAGTCCTCCCGATCCCCCCCCCCGCCCCCCTTCCAACCACTTACCTGAGGGCCAGGGACCGTTCTTCAGATCCCCAGTGGAAACTTCCTGCCACCCAAAATCCCGCTTCCACCCGCCAGCAGTCTGACAAGCGAGGCTTGGGAGTTAAAATATCCTGGGCCTCATGCTGCGGAGGAGTATTGAGTGGAATGCCCCAGGGATTGGAGTAGATGACCCAGGAATTGTACTGGGACCAGTGCTGTTTCTAATTGACATGAATGACTTGAATTTATAAACTCAAGGGCCTGCAGCGGAAATAGAAAAATCTTTAAATATGTGGAATAGTGGCCAATAAGATTCAGTGAGGACATATATGTACTGTATTACACATCAGGAAAAATAATGGATAACATTTGTACTGTATGATTGGTGTCAAACTTGAAAGAGAGCTAGGGGGTGTTAGACTTTGCACTTAACATGTCCAGACACTGTCTGGCAGCAATCAACAAGACAAGCAGAATGCTGCATTATATTGCTAAGTCAGTAGATAAGTCGTTGATGCCATGTTGAAACTGTACAGTTTTATGGTCAGAAAGCACCTCGAGTACTTTGTCAAGTTTTAGTAACCCACACACAAAGGAAACCTTCAAGCACTGAAAGTTGTGCAGAGAAGAGCCACAACACTTATCCTTAGTATCAGTAGATTACATTATGAGGAAAGACTGGAAAAATTTGGGCTCTTCAGCACTGATTAATGTTTCCCACATTAAAACAGTGATTACACGTCAAAAGTACTTCATTGGCTGTGAAAGGCGCTATATAAATGGAAGTCTTCCTTTCTTCTTTCTGAGAGGAGGTAACTAAGTGGAGATCAATTAGATATTCAACAACTTAGAAAAAGTGTGCCATGAAAGTTCAAACTGGCGAAAGGGAAATTTGAAATGAAGTTTTCCTTCATGCAAAGAATGATTAACAATTAGAATGGACTTCCTGGTAATGTAGGCATAAACCTTAGAGACATTTCAGGTTTTTCTGGAGGATGAGTTCAGAAGGGCCAAATGGCCTTCATTATCGATATTTATCTTGTGATTTTGTGAATATCTATTATGGTGAACATTACTGCTATAGATTGGTCTAAGTTATATAATGATTTATTGAATGCTAAAAAAAAGTAGATATTCATTGGATTAAATAAAGGCAAAAAGACAAAGAAAATTTTAAAAATAATTTACTTGGTTTCATTTCTCTTTAAATCGTTATAAATTTCATTTGCAATGAAAACCACAGTAGGAACTAAATTTCCTGTTTCGTGGGTGTTTCAAAAACTTTCTTCCTTTGCAAGCAGGCATCAACTGAAACAGAGCCTAAACTCACTTCCCTAAAACGCTCCTCAAGAAGCATGCATTTTCTCCCCTTCAGTGACTTCTGCCAAGCCACTTCTGCTTCAGTGTACAGGGATTGTGCAAAGACTTCATGTAACTTAATTCTCCACTAAATCTTACTCAAAGGATGATTACCACACAATCACTGTTTATCATTTATTCTTAAATTATTTGCACTTATTAGAAATTTCGGCCTAGAAATTCAGTGCCCTTAGCGCCGATTTTGCGGCGCTAGAGGGCCTAGCGCTGCAATTGGCGCCGGCGCCTAAATTGCCTGGGGCCCTTCCGCCGCGGTAGACCGGTAGCGCTGCGCCGGCACCGATGACGTCATCGGTGTGCGCAGCGTCCCGGTTGCCGTGGTGACGGGCCCCAGCGCCGAAATTGACTTGCGGCCGCCTCGCCCGTGGCAGCCGCAAGCAACGTTCTGGCAGAGGTGCCTTGCACAAGTTTGCGCCGGCGCATTAAAGGCCCCGCGGCGGCCGGCCGCTTTCCCGCCGCCCGCCTGGCCGCAGCTCCCTCCCCGGACTTCCCCCCCCCCCCCCGGAACAGAAGCAAGCCCGGCACTTGTCCGAGGTGCTGGGCTCATTTTTAATAAGATTATCGCGGGCCGCGGCCGGGTGCAGGCAGCTCCTCCTTAAGGGAAGGAGGAGGCCTGCACTTCCCGAACCTGCCGCACCGCAGCGGGCGCCGCAGCGCCGGAATAGCGCCGAAATTCAGCGCATAGCGCCAGCTTTCAGGCGCTAACAGCTTTCAGCAGCGCCGGCAGCCGTTTGGGCGCAGAACCAGTGAATTTTGGGCCCGACCAGCGCGACTTAGCTCCGGCACTAACTTCCGGCGCTAAAGCCCTGGCAGCGCCAAAACTCAATTTCTAGGCCATAGAATGTAACTGTGTAACAGCACTAACACAATATGCTGCATGCGATAATTAGGTATAAATGTAGTGTGGAATAGATAGTATAAGGGAATTTATTAGGGCCTAGGCTAACAATAAGCATTTTTGCACTTGTATCACAAAATCTCACAAATAGATGGGTAAAATAATTAACAGAGAACGGTGCGATATACAGAATAAGTTGCCAAGTGTTTTCAGTAAGACATGACATCAGTATAACCCCAAAGGGTAACTAGGTTGCTTTAAGTGTTAGCTGTGGCTCAATGGTAGCATTCTTGCCTCTGAGTCAGGTCATGGATTTGGCCCCACTCCATAGACTTGAGCACATAATCTAGGTTGGCACTTCAGTGCAGCACTGAAAGAAAGATGCAATTTCGGAGGCGCCATCTTTCGAATGAGATGTTAAACTGAGTCTGTCCTCTCAAGTGGACGTAAAAGATCCCATGGCAATTTTCAAAAGAAGGGAGTTCTCCCGGTGTCCTGGCCAATATTTATTCCTCAACCAAAATCACTAAATCAGATTACTATTTATCTTACTGCTCTCTGTGGGATCTTGCTGTGTGCACATTGACTGGCGCAATTCCCTACATTACAATAGTGACTACACTTCAAGAAGTACTTCATTGCCTTTTACTCCAGGGACTTGCGCACATAAAGCTAAGCTGACACTCCAGTGCAGTGCTGAGGGAGTGCTACACTGTCGTAGGTGCTGTCTTTTGTATGAGATGTTAAACCGAGGCCCCATCTGCTCTCTCAGGTGGACATAAAAGATCCCATGGCACTATTTCGAAGCAGAGTAGCGGAGTTATCCCCGGTGTACTGGCCAATGTTTATCCCTCAACCAACATAACAAAAACAGATTATCGGGTCATTATCACACTGCTGTTTGTGGGACCTTGCTGTGCGCAAATTGGATGCTGCGTTTCCCACATTACAACAGTGACTCTACTTCAAAAGTACTTAATTGGCTGTAAAGCGCTTTGAGACGTCCGGTGGTCATGAAAGGCGCAAGTCTTTCTTTCTTTCTTTAAGCACTTTGGGACATCCTGAGGTAGTGAAAGTTATTTCTTTTACTTCCTGTTATAACAAGCTGAATTATTATTTTTAATTGTTTGCATAGGTAAGTTTCAGAATTTAGCACTCCAAAGTGGAGAGTTTCACTTGACAGAAACGCTTTATCAGCAATTCAGACATAGGGATCACAGTGCCCAAATCTCGACCACAATTTTATTCATCCAAATTTATGACTGGAAAATCGTGCAGGCCATGACTCACCAGATGGTGAATTCTCTATCTCTACTATCCTCAGGGGAAACACCACTGGAAACAATGGAAAATTAGTGATGAAGTAAACCTGTAGTGTTCCTAGCATCTGGTTATAATGCAGTATTGGTATGGGTCTAGGATCCTTAAATGGGACCAGGTTAATTTCTATCCCTATGATTTTAATATGTCTGTTATTTGTTCCATTATGCAGAAAAGGAAGCATCCAAAAGCCAAGCAAATAAACTGGTTCACTCCTGTGACATGCCATGTAGGTGTCTAGAAAGTCCTTATGACTTAAAAGTTTGAGAACAGTGGTGACCTTCCTTGCCACTGATAGTGCCTGGCAGATGGTTTACTGCCCCTGCAGGTCTAGGTGGCCAAACGACACCTCCCTACTGAGTTTGTGCCACCTCATGCACTGCTTTTCCTCTATACTTAGATAATTGACTCTATTGCAGTATTCCTGCTGCCTGGAGTCGTACTTACTGTGAGTTGTACACCTTCAATGCTCTCTGTGCCCCAAGCCACCCTCTCTTCATCCTGCTCCACAGAGATGTACCTGCTAATGGCCACTAAACCCATGCTCGCGAGCAGAAAACTTCTTTTTACTATTCAGTTCTTTTACTAAATTGGTGATGCTTTGAAATCTTTCCCTTCCTTAAAGTAACTAATTCCAGATCTGAAATGGAATAAAATAGTTACTTTTCGATTTGACTGTGCAGCTGCAGAAAGTTGCACAAGATCCTCATTTATTACCTTAATAAGTAAGAGTTGATTTTTGCCAACATTACAGCCCTTTTAATTTGTCTACTTTTCCACTAAGAATATTGGACGAAAATACGGCCTAATGTAACAATTTGTTTTATTTAATTCCCACCAAATAAGGTGAAAATTTTTCACTTGGAATTTGCTTGTCATTTGTGAGTTAACCTTATGACTTACATCTGTGGTACATCTTATATTTAAAGCAATAGTATAGTTGTCTTTTGCAACTAACATTTTTTGAAACTAATGTTAGTAACAAAATTTTACTAGGACGAGATCCTTTTTGTTTTTCCACAATTGCTAACATTTGCTTTTTTTGGGGAATAGGACATCGTCTTGAACATCAGAAATAGCAGCTTATCTCAGTTGGTTGTACTCATACCTTTGATTCAGAAGGTTATGCGTTCAAGACAAAATCTAGGCCGACAGCATTGAGGCATTGCTAATTTTTTTTTAAATGTGCTGTCTTTTGGATGAGAAGTTAATAACCCAATACCCCAGCCACCTGTTTTGGTGGATTCAAAGGCACTTTTTGGAAGAAAAGCAAGGAATTATCCTGGTGTCCTGGCCAATAGTCATCTCTCAACTAATACCACCTAAACAAATTAAATGGCCATTCTTCCCACTGCTGTGCACAAATTGGCTTTCGTGTTTGCCTAAAAAAATAACAGTGACTACTTCAAAAGTAATTCATTGGCTGTGAAGTATTTTGGGCATCCCGAGGACATGAAAGGTGCTATATAAATGCAGCTTCAGTGCAGAAAGTTCTCCCAATGTCCTGGTCAATATTTCTCCCTCAGCCAACACCATCAAAAAACAATTAACTGGTCATTTAGCTCATTTGCTTTGTGTGGGGCCTTTTTGTGTGCAAATTGGCTGCCACATTAATGACTAAATTTCAAAAGTAATTCATTGACTATGCGGAACTTTGGGGCATCTTGAGGATATGAAAGGCAGTATATAAATGCAAGTTCTTTCTTACATATGATAACGTTTCTACTCAAGGGTATAGATATACTCGGATAGATTTTCTATCTGCAGGTGGTAGTAGATTTACAGCAGCTGCACTTGTGTTAAACCCACTGGCAATTTTATTTTCCACTCAAGATGATAATGGCCCATAATTTCTGATAGGAAGCTTCCTGCGTGCGGATGCCTCCTGTCGGGAAAAAAATCAACGCCCTTACCAGAGGGCTCCCGAGGTCCGGCCATTTCCGCTCCTGGGCCTCTCCACGACGAAATGCGCAGGGCCCAGGTATCCCAGGGGCACATGCGGTTCGCAAGCGTCCCTGGGTTCACATGGGCCAGGCGAGCCAATGGGAGAAGGGAATCCCCCTTCATACTTTTGACATAGACCTCTCAAAAGTATGAATGGGGAATCACTGAAAAAAGACATCAAAACATTAAATAAATTTTTAAAAAACCATCACGTTTTTAAAATGAGTTAAAATGACATTAAATTAAATATTTTAAACAAATATTACATTTTTGGAAAAAAATAATTAAAGATTTTTACGGGGCTAAAAATAAACTTACCTTTTTTAAAAGTATTTTAAAATTATAAATGAGTGAAAATTAAAAAAAAAAAAACTTTTTAAAACTCTTATGCTGGTAAAAGCAGGTCTTATGCTTTTACCAGGCGTAAGATTTCTAAGGGTTTTCAGCGGGCGGAGGTTCTGCAGAAAGTGGAACTCTCCCCCCGCAGAGGCCCTTCTCCAGGGCAGGCGTCCAATCTGTCAAGAGGGTTCTTGACAGATCAGAAATGCCGGTTTTCAGCGCAGGCGCTTCGCGTACCTGAAACCAGCATTTCTGATGTCCCTACAGGTGGGTACACACCTCGTACACACCCGTAGGGATCGGAAAATATGGGCCGAGATTTTTGCCCCCCCTCATGTCTGTCTAATCTAAAACTATTACATTTCAATTCTCATTTGAGAAATCACTAATTTCTCACAGAACAACATTTATTTAATATAACCAGCTTTCTGATAAAAAACATACAGGAAACTTTCTGATATCCGGCACTGATGGGACCGAGCTGGTGCCGTAACATCAAAAGTGCCAGACGTACCAGAGTTAATGTTTAAACATACTGAACTGAGAAGCTCCGTGTGAATCAACAAACCCTGTTGCTTAGCAACAGCTTCAAAACAGTCAGCTGCAGCTGCAAGCATCTGTAGCTGAAGCTGTTGCTATAGCTACAGGCCTTGCAGTGCTTGACTGGGAAAAAAAAAGCAATGAGAACTAAAAAAACATATAGAAAATGGCTCCTGATTTTTGCCGTTAGATCGAGTATTCCAGACATATAACCTCCAGGTAAACCAAAGTTTCCTGTACTACTAACTTAAAACTTAGAAAAAAACATTTGCCCAGAACATTTTAGGTCGCAAAATACCAAAGTCTAATTATTAGCAGAAAGGGTAGGGAAACAGAATGAGAGAAAGCTGAAGAGGTAATACTGGCACAAGCCCAATGGGTTGAATGGCCTCCTTCTGCTCAGTGTTTTTATAATTCTACCTGTGTGGGTAAATTTATATTATATACCCTGTAGATGTGGAGTTTATGGGATGATCTGATTGAGGTGTTTAAAATAAGAAGAAAGTGGAACACAACATCACAGAAGTCAATTAGTGCAAAATTAATTGAGGTGCTTAATAGTTGAGATTGAACCTTATTTGAGAATTAAGTATATTATTAAAAAATATAAAAAGGCTGGGGACTGTGTTTTAAAAATAGTGCTAACAAGGCTAACAAAATAGTGCAGGTTTGATAGGTTGAATGGCCTACTCCTATATTTGATTTCACAGAAATTTTTCTCATGTAATGTCTGTATCATGTACATTGAGAAGCAAATAGTTTTCAAATAAATCAAAGCCATGATCATATCCTAATTAAGAATTAATTTTAAAATCCCTGCACATAATCCATATGGACATATACATCCTGAATACGTTTGCAGGAATACAGAATACTCATCATGTAAAAGTGGAAGATATAAAAAAAGTTTGCTAAAATGTAATTATTCATTTTCAGAGTAAATGTAATCATTTGGTTCACTGCACTGTCAGGGGTGCCATCTTTTGGATGGAATGTTAAACTGAGGCTCCATCTGTCTATTCAGGTGTGCGTCAATGATCCCATGGCACTATTTGAAAAGAGCCTGGAGCTCTTCCAACGTTCTGGCCAACATTCCTCCCTCAAGTAACATCATCAAAAGTAGATTATCTTGTCATTCATCTCATTTGATTTTTGTGGGACCTTGCTGTGAGCAAATTATCTGTCCTGTTTGCCTACAAAACAGTGACTACACTTCAAAAGTAATTAATTGGCTGTGAGCCATTTTGGGATATTCTGAGGATTCAAAAGATGCTATATAAATATAAGTTTGAAAGAAACAACAAACGGTAAAAGTGGACTGTGAGTAATTCAAACTGAAGTTTATTATTCTTTAGAATCTTTATATATTCTTAGATGCTGGAATCTGGTTCACAAATATTTACTTAGATATATACAGGCCAAATAGAATGAAGGACATACCATGAGTAGTTGCAGCAACAGCACCAACAGAAACAGCATGTATTTGTTCTATGGTTGCCTGCAGATTGCATTGTGGTGGAGTTCTCATTCTGCGACATCTGCTGTTTCTTCTTGCTCTGTTCAGATCTTGTGCACTAAAATAAGAAATATACAGTTTGGAAACACTGTAATGTTTGTATGTATGCTATAAATTCCCTATTTAACAAACCTGATGCAGAGAAAAGCAAAGGTTCTGGTATTACTGTATACACAAAAATTAATTTCAACTCATTGCACATTTTTCTAGCCTTTTTTTGTAGCAATAAACTCCACAAAGAACATGAGACAACTTCCTACTTCCTGTGGTGTAGTAAGTGCATTTTCCTGTGGTATCATGACATTTTCCTCTTCATTGCAATACAATTACAGTACACATTCTAGTGTATTCTGTCTGTAGCAGTTGAACTTAATAAGATATTTTGATTATACAAAGAAAACTGGTACAAAAATATACCCTTTGTTAAAGCATGTGGGGTAGAATGGGGTTCTCTCAAACCCTGCTGTAACTTAAGCAGAAGACTGGCAGAAACCCTGAAGAAATTGTGCATATATGCTTTACTGTAATAAACATTTGGGGCCTTCAGAAGGCCTCAAAAAGAGACTCCGACTTGGCCTCAACTGCCGTGAGTTGAGACCCTTCAAGAGCATAAAAGGATGGAATACCCTGGAGAATCCCGGGAACTCCCTCCGACATACCCTTCATTTGCGGGGTAAAGGGGGGTGGTGGCAGATCTGTCCATGGCTCCCCTGACTGGAAAGATCTGGTCTAACCATGGATGTATACTGGCAGTCCCAGGATCCAGCTCATATTCTTGGCTGCCAGGCTTAAATGAAATTTAGGCCATCTCCATCCCTAGAAATTACTTTGGACAACTATGATTAATAATTCAGTCTAGCGAATGTTAACTCAAAGAAAGACTTGCATTTATATAGCGCCTTTCACAACCTCAGGACATCCCAAAGTGCTTTACAGTCAATGAAGTACTTTTGAAGTGTAGTCACTGTTGTAATGTAGGAAACGCAGCAGCCAATTCACGCACAGCAAGCTCCCACAAACAGCAATGGCAATGTGGTAATGACCAGGTTGAGGAATAATTATTGGCCAGGACACCAGGGAGAACTCCCCTGCTCTTCTTCGAATAGTGTCACGGGATCTTTTACATCCACCTGAGAGGGTTTAAAGTCTTATCTGAAAGACGGCACCTCCCACAGTGCAGCACTCCCTCGGTACTGCACGGAAGTGTCAGTTGATTTTCAACTTTTAAAAAAGTGTCAAATAACCTTAATGTGGACACTGTAATAATAAAAATGTAATTACTTTCACTCAGAGTTGATTGCATTCTTACCTTGAAAGCCCCACCGCAGGACATGAGCACATAAACTAAGCTGCCATTTCAGTGTAATACTGAGTACATGATGACATAGAATTACATTACATAGAAATTACAACACACAAAAAGGCTGCTCAGCCTAACCAATAAACGTTTGTGTTTATCCACCACTTGAGCAGTAGTCTTAATCCCATGTGCCTACCCAGTAACCATATCGCTTTATCACCCTTTCCTTCAACCACCTATCTAACCTGTTTTTAAATGTTGACTTGATTTCTGCTTCAATCACTAACTCCAGCAGTGAATTCCACAGACGTACAACCCACTGTAAAAATTTAATCTTATATCCATGTCCCCTCATTCTAGACCCCTCAACCCTTCATCATTTTAAGCACTTCTCTAAAATCAACCTTCATCTCCTCTGTTTTCAACTTTTATATTCTATACTTCGTGCCATAAAATCCTGCAGTAGCCATTTTAAATCCCTTATTCACTTGAGGTGCTTCTTGTGAACCTGAATCCCCAAATGCCTCTGCACTTCCACATCAGCCAGCTTTTCCCTATTCAATGCATTATTTTATTTTTTATGACCAACATGTACCACGTCACATTTACTTACATTGAAATCCATCTGCCACTTTTTGCCTCTTCCACCATCTTATCAATATTCCCTCAAAGCTTCTTTGGATCTGCAGAATTATTTACTATGTCTTCTGTTTTAATATTTTCTGCAAATTTGGGCATCACTCATTCTAGCCCTATATCTAAATCATTGATGTACACAGGGAAGAGACGTGGTTCCAGAACAGAACTCTGTAGGATGCTGATACCCACTTCCAACCATTCAGAGAAACTGCCCTTAACTCTGTGGTGAGTGTTATTTCTATCATGATAATATGACACAAAAAGCAAATTAATGATGCATTTCAGCACGGTTTTTGGCTGTGTATAGTAACCTTGCAAAACAAAAGTCCGCCAAACAAGTTCATGAAAATGGTATCCTTTTAAAACTATTTTGGCTGTTGGAGAGATTAGGGGCTGGATTTTACCAACCCTGAGGAGGCGGGTTTGGAGGTGGGACTGCTGGGAAAATCAAAAAGAATGGGAGCGGGTCCCGAACCCGCTCCCAACTCGCCTCCAAACAATCTTCCCGGGAGTCGGTCCCCGATTTGCACAGGGACCTGACTCCTAGAGGCAGGAAGAGGATTATAGCCACTTAAGTGTCTGTTAACAGGTAGTTAACAGGCAGTTAAGAGGCTTTTTCCCATTTTGTGACTTCTGCTGTGGGCTTCCCAATGTCAGGGAACACCACCAGGGTAAGTAAGACGTGCTGTGGGTCTGTTGTAATGTTTGTGCATAGATGACAGCTGCAGAAGTGGTGTGAAGGATACAATGGGACACTGGTGAGTATCAGAGGTAAAGAAATGTTAGGAAAGTCATTTTTAATGTGTTTAGATTTTTCTGTAGGTGACAAGCTTTGATGTATTTGTGTGGCCTCACCTCATTGGGAGAAGTGACAGATCGCTTCTGTACCCTCACCTGCAGCTGCCATCTGTTTTATCCTAAGCAGAGAGTCATTGGAGAGCCTCGGTGCAAGGGCTCACCTTTGTACAGTGATTGTCAGTGTTTGACAGCACCTCAGTGTTGTCAAACACTGTCATATCATCTGTCAAAAATAGATGGTTCATGTCCCTTTAAGAAAACCGGCAGATGAAGCGTCATCAACTGACGTCATCTGACATCAGCTTTCCCTTAATTGGCCAGCAAGCCCGCAGGGAGGGCTTAACAAGGCCAATCAGGAAAATAGCGTCTGTGCGTCGGAATTCGCTGGGGGCGGCAATAGAACCCGGAAGGCAGCAGTCCCACCCCCAACTCATCTCGGTAAGTAAAATCCAGCCCTTGATATGTAAAACAGTGCAGAATTTGAAGGGTTACCTAAACAAGTTGTCGAGCACATATTGCAGGACTTTCTTAGCCAAACAAATATGTAATGTTACTCAATTACAGGTATAAAACCAGGTGCCAATATTAGCTTTATTGTGTGATAGTACAGAAGTGGACAAACCAACAACTCACCAGCTCGCTTTGTGACCACTGTACTACACTTCAGAGTCCCTGAAAAATATCACACCATTAAAACTTTGAGGGAGGTTTCCACGCACTCTCAATTTGTTTTCTCATTCATATGTAGCTTTTTGTATTTATTGTGTGCTTTTTAGATTTCAATTTCATCTTCAAATGTGACTTGAAAGATCAAATCAAAAGTCCTTTATTTTCACAATCTGAAGTTAAAAGTCAGGCGTGTAAATTGACTGAATAAATATAAGTTTGAATTGGAATTTATCTTCAGAACAGCCAAAATGTAGTTGATGGAGCAAATTTCAGATTTTTATCTCCAGTATTTATCTTTGCTATATAAATTTGCATCAGTACATCATGGTTTCCCTGAAACATAAGCATGCAAAAGTATGGAAATCAAATTCATAATCAGCATGGATATCATATGGCTGAAAGGAAAGAGGTGAAAACAAGTCTTTACTTATTCCTTCCTGCAGTATGACTTTTCTTGGTAAAACTGTTTTTAATGCCCTCTTTCTACAAAGGACTCTGAGACGTTTCTTAAATGAATTCATAGCAAGATCCTTGTTTCTATCAGGATTTGCCTGATGGAGTTAGGTCGCAGATCAGCCATGATCTCATTGAATGGCGGAACAGGCTCGAGGGGTTGAATGTTCCTATGTTACAATGGTTTATTTTCTTGCAAGGCAATCAGAATATATGTTTCACTATAGCATTTCATTATGTATGATCAAGTATCTAATACTTGTCTCAACTGGTTACACTTGTCACTGAGTCAGAAGTTTTGGGTTCAAGTACTACTGCAGACATGAACATATTATTCAGTGCAGTATTGAGGGAGCGCTGCGTTGTTGAAAGTGCCGTTTTTCAGGTGAGACATTAAACCAAGGCTCTGTCTTTCTCTTCAGGTGGCTGTAAAGAAAATTCCATGACACTATATGCAGAAGAGCAGGGGATTCTCCTGATGTCCTGGTCAACATTCTTCCAGCAACCAACATCACCAAAAATTAATTATCTAATCATTTATTGATTTGCTGAATGTGGAACTTTGCTGTGTTCAATTTAGCTGCCACATTTGTCTACGCAACAGCAACTCAACTTCAAACTATGTGTTCTGAGGATGTGATAAGGCACTACATAAATACATACTATTTTAGCCAGTTTTAACTTAGGTTCTTTCTTCTTAATAATAGTTAGCCAATTGCAACCTGGATACAAGATGATACTGGCCACTCACAGGCTGATGGAGGCAAAGTCTACCATAAATTATGTATCTGAACTATTTTAAAACATTGTAAAGAAAGAATGCACATGGTTTTAAGATGCTCAGTATGAACATGCATTTCCTGTGCAAAAGCAAGATGCTGGAAATCTGAAATAAAAACAGAAAATGCTGGAAATACTCAGCAGGTCAGGCAGCATCTGTGGAGAGAGAAAGGTTGATGGCCTTTCATCAGAACATCAACCTGAAACATTAGCTCTGTTTCTCTCTCCGCAGATGTTGCCTGACCTGCTGAGTATTACCAGCATTTTCTGTTTTTATTATGTATTTCCTGTAGAGCAGCTGTGGAATATATGCAAATTGCTTGAAAGGGCAACAAGTTTTTTTGTCACATGCATAATAACCACTTTATTGTACTCTTAGACTGAAGTTGTTGGTCATTTTCATATGCTCTTCAGCATTTCATCAATCATATTGGGATGTAAATTTAGCAGCTGACTTATTCTTGTCCAAAGACCAAGCTGTATTAAAATAGTGGGGAGGCCGTCATTTTAACTTTTGGCGGGGGCAGAAAACGGGTAGTTGCAGTTCAGTTGCACATTACACGCCCTGCCCAATTTTATTTTTCTGGAAAGGAAAATTGGGTGAGGTATATAATGGGCTGCTGATCCACAACTGCCTATTTAATTCCCCTGACAAAAGTTAAAATTAACCCCAAAGTGTTGCACTTTGATCCAACTCAAGTCCAACAAATATTTAAACCTAGAAATGACTGAGGACGACATTAGCAAGCAAACGCTGAACGTGTTGGTATGTCATTCCTCAGTCCACTATTTTAACAGAGGTGTTAATCTGTTTTAAATATACAGGGTAATGCTGTGTTAAAATAGCAGAGGAATGTCATTTAATGTGTTTTTTTTTTATTTTGGCCCCTTTACTAAGGGGGCAAGAATAACTTCTTTGTGGAAAAATTTGCCCACCCTCATCCTGAGCCAACACATATACGCCAGAATTATCAGGTTCCTTGGCTGCGATTTTGCCGGCATTCAGAGTGTGGATTCAGAGGTGGGTCCGCTGTCAATATTGAAGTGATTGACAGTGGGTTGGGAACCCGCTCCGAACCCGCCTCCATGTAAGATTTCAGAACGGACCCGACACCAAGCGGCGGGGGAGGCATTTAAGATAATTAAATGCTTGTTAACTACTATTTTGCCAGCCTATTTCTAGTTTCCCACATTTTTAACGAGGTTCACTTCGTTCGGAGATCACATCAGCTAAGTAGGTTGGGTTCTCTATGTCTCCCCATTGCTGTGAATAGGTGACAGCTGCAAAAGTGGTATGAAAGCTATCATTTCACAGCTGTTCACTTTCCAATGTCAGAAGCTTGAGCCTTCAGGACTTGGAAGACACTTTTGAGCTGTATGCAGTTTGGAAGTGTTTGGAGTAAACTCTCTATCCACTGTCACCTCCTTGGAGCAAGCTCTCTCACCACTAACAGATCGCTTCTGTCATCTCAACTTCAGCTGCCATCTATTCCAGCAACATCGGTGCCCTTGAAAAAATCTCACCTTGGTCCTCTGAATCCCTCCACGATCAGCCCCAGCACCAATATCACCAGTCACACCAACATCAGCAACAACAATACCAACCTTCTCCGCAATCACCTGATGCTGCACAGGACACGGGGCATCAGCACCCGACAACAGTGCTGCCCGGGAAGCCAGCGATGGCATCACCATGGCCAGATTTACTTCACTTGACGCAATACACCCTGGCTGCCACATGATGTGCCAGGTTGACACCAGCACCATAGAGCATCCCTACAATGCCAAAGCCATTCCTTTCACACTCCTCACAATTGGGGGGCAGGGGGAAGTTATGTCTCAACATTCAATGGAACTCACTAAGACACTTCCAAAGGGGAGCACAGATCTGTCCAATAAGGTAAACTGTTGAAAATATAGATTTCAATGTTTGACAGCACATTAACAGAAACTTCACATGAACATTGGCTAAACCGCCCAGGTACCTATCCTTGTGTGTTAGTTCGTATGCTTGCAGTAGGTTGAGGGTGAGTGTGAGGAATGGTTAGTGAGATGGGCAGGGATGGGTGGAGGTGCAAGGTAAGTTGGTGTGAGTAAAGATGTACAAGAGTAGGGTAGGGAAGGCAGAGTGATGTGGATGTGCTAAGTAGCACAGCAGGATGAGGTTGATTGTGCCTTGGCAGTAATGTTTCGTGATCTGCTCAGATCATTGAAAGGCTTGCGCCACAGCAGCCTTGTCTTCCTGACGACATCCCTGCTTCTGCCCTCCTGTGCAATGTGCAACCGGGCTGCGTTGATCTCCTGGGGAGGTCTCTTCCACCCATGGGAAGGGAAGAGAACCTCCCTGCGTGCTGTGAATCCCTCCATATGCTTGTGCTTATGGAGGGAGTCATGGGAGAGTCTGGGTGCAGCCGTGGACCTTTGTGCACTGCTCATCAGTGTTTGCAGCACCTCAATGCTGCAGAATACTGACAGCAGAACTGTCGATATCAATTTGGACATGGGCCCTTTAAGGAAACCGGCTGATGACGCATCATCAAATGACTTAATCAGACCCACTTCCTATTAATTGGCCGGGAACCTCGCAGGGCAGGCTTAACAAGCCCAATCAACAAAAAATCGCTGGGAGAGTGCGGGCTGCAGTAGCAGCAGGCTGGGACCACGACACCAACCCTGGCCGCCCCGGACCCACCTCAGTCGGCAAAATCACGGCCCATCAGTGGGTGGGCACCCAAGATGGCATTTAAATGAGGCAACTTCCCCCTGATCCCACAAACAATATCAGAGTCAGCACTAGTGGACACCAGTAGTGGCATCCTAGCATTTACGTTGGGATGTGCTTCCTTTGTGGATTTTTAGCCCCAGAGTCGTAAACAGCGATTTGTTGCCAATTTACTTCACACAGCAGCTTGCCCTGATGCTTTTGTTTTCTCACAGTAATTTCCTACAATGTACTCATTTGTGGCAAGGATTCTGATTTCTGATATAAGACCTTTAATTTCCATTATTAAATAATCGCATTGTACTAATATCCTAAAGGATTCACTGCCATATTATTGCTTTTTCATAAGGATGTGGCACCTTCTCATTTATTGAAGCATTTTCCAATAATGTTTGTATTTTGTACAGATATGAGATGTAATCATATTGTTTTTGGTTCAGTAGCACTTTTGGCCAGAAGCTTGTGGCTTCAAACCCCACTTCAAGATTTTAGCATATAATTTAGATTGAAATTCCAGTGCAGTATTGAGAGAACACTCAAAAGGTGCTGTTTCTCATATGAGAGTTTAACCCCTTCTGACTGTTTGAATGGACATAAAGGGGTCGATTTTATCTCAGGTGTGGGGAATTGGCGGGTTCCCCGAATTTAGTGATTCCGATACGATTGTAAATGGGTCTATGAGATTGATGCAAATTTAACACAATTGGCCAATTGATTTCCAGTGTGTGGGAAGCCTTGGCAATTGAGTATTTCCAGTCAGAAAGTCGCAGAATATGACGTCATCATTGCTGCTACTTTTAAGGTCCACAGCAAGCCTTGCTTCCTCTGCAGGCTTCCAACCTTCAACATTAAAATGGCACAGGAGCCTGCAGGAGGAACGGCCAGCAGGAGGGCCAGATCTGCCCCCAAATTTGATGAGACTTCACTCCAGGCATTACTGGATGGTGCTAGGGCCCACAGGGAGGTCCTCTTCCCTTCTTCAGGGAGGAAGAGGCCTCCCAGCCAGACCAAGGCTGTGTGGCTACAGGTGGCAGGTCAAGTCAACTGCTTGGGGTTCACACGAAGAATGTGGTTGCAGTGCTGGAAAAGATTCCATGACCTTCTTCGCATTGGAAAAGTAAGTACTGTATGATGTTTCCATCACCCTCAATCTGATCCCCATTGCCTTTCCTCACCAGCACTCAGCTTTAGCAATCTCTTCCTGCACATCCCACTAGACACTCACATCCATGCACCCTTACCCATTCCCTCTCTCTCTATGCTCACATTCACAGAACTATGCCACCATGCAGCCCTCACACTCCCTCTCACTCTGATGCTTTGAACACAACTGACAACACACAGGGAGGGCCCTTGGTATTGCAACCTCACTCCATCTTTGTCTCCTTCTAAGTATCTATGCTATGCAATCTCTGCACTCACTCCTTCATTCTCATTCAACCTCCACTTGTCTCCCTCATTGCAGGAAAAGAGAGCTCACAACAGGAAAGAGCGAGCCAGGACAGCAGGAGGGCCTCCCTCATTAGCCCAGCTCATCCCCTGGGAGGAAGGCGTCCTGGAGATTGCCGGGGCTGACTGAGATGTGGACGTTGGGGAAGGACAGGCAGGAGCATCCCCGCAAGCTGGTGACAGAATAGTTTTCCATCTCTCTCATTGGCATTGAATGAGTCGCTGATAATGATTCTGAAGCTACATCATATGGACTTATGATCATCTGCAAAATGCAATGTGCATGTAACCTTGGCATCACATCTCTAACTTTTTCCTTGACTCCCCCACAGGACCATCGAGAGCCCCCTGTCCCCAGTGTGCAGAAGGAAGAGCCTGAGCAGCCAAACTCCTCAAAGGAATCTGCAAACTCTGAGGGCGCAGCGTCAGCAGAAAGAAGCGCACCCAGCACCAGCGCAGACACTC
Organism: Somniosus microcephalus; assembly: GCF_052327205.1. Classification (NCBI taxonomy): domain Eukaryota; kingdom Metazoa; phylum Chordata; class Chondrichthyes; order Squaliformes; family Somniosidae; genus Somniosus; species Somniosus microcephalus. Next base: position 163,051,895 of record NC_140999.1, on the reverse strand, counting down.
ACACCTCAGTGGGACCTTCGGGACATAGAGTGGAGTTGTCACCTGGTGTATCACAGCTCACAAGTGAGCATCAGCAGATTGTGGAGACAGGGACAGCAGTGGAGAGTCCTCGTCGGAGGGCGCAGGACTCTGCCAGCTTGGCTCAGCTGCATGTCGACCCTCTGCCTCTGGGTCCATCCGTAAGATCAGAGGTGATGGAACTCCATGCACAGATGCAGGAGTCTCTGGCAGGTTTTGTCTCTAGGGTCGCTGCGAGTGTGGAGCGAATGAAGGAGTCCATAGCGAACATGAGCAGAGCCTTTGTGGAGTCATTGGCGCATGAACGCATCAACACGGAAAGGATGGCTACCTACGTGGAAATGATTGCTGCCTTCGTGGTAAGGCTGGCTATGGTAGAGGAGAGGAGGGCTACGGCCATGGAGGAGGTTAGTCGCCAGGGTATGGAAAACATGGTGAGTGTTCAGAATAGAATGACATCTCTTGAGGAGCGATGGACATCTATTGAACAGAGAAACCAGACCTTCATGGAAGTCCTTCTGAGTAGGACTGCCATTGTAGATACGGGTCCCCATGACCGCCCTGATGTGCAGCAAGCTGCTCTCAAGCCACTTGCAGGCACTGAGGGGGACCTGACCCATGAGAGGGAGGTTGGTGGCAGACCTCAAGGAAGTGGGGGCTCCTCTCCAAGCGCTCACACTTCCATGCCACTGCAGAGCCCTCGGTCAGAGCCCCGCCGGAGTACACACCCAACGGAGATAGAGGTCTCAACCCCTGCACAGCCGCAGAACAGCAGACTGCTGGCGAGCCCTCACAGGCTCGCCATCCCAGAGGACGCCCGCCAAAGGTGTCGAGGCAGGAGCAGCAGGAAAGTGAGCAAGGGGCCTCCACATCTGCTGAAGCCACAGGGGAACCACTACGTAGGAGCACCCGTAAGAGGAAAATGAAGCACAAATAGTCACATGGGTAGTCACTTGGGTGATATGCTGTGTATTTTGTGAAAATGCCATCAGTTGTGTGTTTTTCATAAAAATTCTGCTGGCAACTTCTGCAGTTGTGGCGTGTGTCATTTTGCGAATGGGGCTGGAGGTCCTCTAATGCCAAGAGGGGAACGAAAAAAAGGCCTCCCATGCTTCTGGTAGGTGCCTCAGTTGAGGAAGCGCTGAGTGAGGGTGGCGAGAGGGGTCTCGCAGGAGGTCACACTGGAGAAGTGTGTGAGGCTCCAACCTTCCACAGGTGTGGGTAGGCCTGGTAAAAGTTACCCCAGACCTGAGACAACAAAGTCCTGCCACCTGCAAATGATGACTGATCAAATATCCTCTTTAATGTTGGACCTGCAGCTGATAGTCAGCAAGCCAATAGTGTTCACGCCAGGTTTCACAGGCGTGATCCCCACCAGGCGCGTTTTACGTGGGAAAAGGGTTAAACAGGCGAGGGCCTGTTAAAATGGGATTATAAAGGCCAATTAGTGCTGTTTAAGGGCCCTAAAGACCAGTCCCGCCTGTTGCAGGCGGGACTGATTCGGGTCAATCAGACACACCTAGGTTAAAATGGCGTGGAGGCGGGAACCAGGCCGGGGGGGGGGGGTGGTTGCAACCCCTAGGTTTTGCGATTTTAACCCCCTGCACGCCTAAAAGCCCGCCTCACGGCCCAATGAAAATCGAGCCCAAAATCTCCCATTGTACTATCCAAAGAACAGTTTGCTTGGTAACCTGGCCAAAATTCTGGCCAAAATTCCTTCCTCAACCAAAACTCCAACAAAAATTAACTAGTTATTCATTTCATTTGCTGTTTGTGGGACCTTGCTGTGCAAAAAATGGGTGCTGCATTTACATACATGACAACAGTGACTATGCTTAAAAATTAATTCATTAGCTGTGAAGTCCTTGGGACATCCAGTGGACATGAAACACGCTATATAACTTATTTTTTTTCTTAATTTAGTTTGATTTGAAGCATTGCTCTTCATTTTATTGTAATTTGCCACAGTGTTTCTCAAATTTGTTAAGGGAGTTGTCACAACTCCTATTGTTTCTCAAAGCAATATAATACAATCTTATTTCTCACCAATTTCCATCATACTTTCTCTTATCAAAGCAATTCAGCACTATATTTTTCACGGCAACTTGACACCAAGGAAGAAGATTTCCTGTGGTCATTACGTATTAGTGTCATCACAAACATAAGGGGACAATTTCACCAATCATTACTCATGGCATCGTAAATGCTAAATAATACATTTGCATTAAAAAAAAAAATAAGTGCAGTCACCAACCTGCACTCCCAGCATGGAGCCATGGGTTACTGAGAGGGCTACAAGGTTGCACCAATTCTCTAGGTCATGTTCCTTTGAGTGCAGCACCCCACTGGGCACAGGGGGTTGGTGAACTTACTCTGTAAGAAATCTTCCCACTATGTTTATGAATCCTCTAACACATTGCAATGGAATGAAATATTTGCCCATGTCTTCACTTATTACAACAACTCATTCATCTTTTTGTGACAGACCAACACACACTTGTTCTCCTTTGACTCTCACATTTCTAGCAATACTTTTCCACGCTTGGGTTTTTCACAACTCATCACATTCATAATATCCCCAGTAATTGCAATTTGCAAGAATTCTGATGGACTTTGACAATTGTCTCAAATATCTGATGAGATACTCATAGCACTTTGTTGATTTGCTACCCATTGACTCCTCCTGGGATTCACCGCATTAACTAGTTTTTTCAATGAATTGCCATAATACTGTAATCTCTCAAAGCAATTTACCTTCACACTTTCAGGATTTTCTACCATAATCCTCCTGCTTCTTTCAGAGATTCACCATATGCTCTTATTCAAAAGCCTTTGTTGCTTGAAGTAATCTTCTGACTGTGCTGCCATGTGCTTTTTCCTCACAATAATTCCTTGCCTTGTTATAAATAGAGAGCATCCTGACGAACTGTATCACAGTATGGTATGGCAGCTGTAGCTACTATGACCGGAAAGCCCTGCAGCGGGTAGTCAAAACTGCCCAACGCATTACCGGCACCCGGCTACCGACCATAGAGCACATATACCAGAAACGCTGTTTACGGAGGTCACGGTCCATCATCAAAGACCCTACCCACCCCAGCCACAGTCTGTTCGCCCTCCTGCCATCTGGGAGACGCTACAGATGCATTCGCACCCGTACGACCAGATTTAGGAACAGCTTCTTTCCCAGGGCTGTAATCCTACTGAACTCCACAAATAAACTCTAAAGCCTGCACATCTGCCAATGCACTTTATTATGGTTATGTTTATGTTAATGTATTACAAGTCAAATGTATGTTGAATGTTTAAATGTCTTAATCTAAATGTACACTCTCGGGAGCCGCAAGCCTACATTTCGTTGTACTGCACTTGTGCACTAACAATGACAATAAAAGTTGATTTGATTTGATTTGATTTCTTACAACTGTGTTTTACAATTTCACTAGATTCTCCGAACAATTTACTATAATCTACTAATTTTTCTTTCCAGTTTTTCATGCAAGTCACAAAACTTTAATTTCTCGGTAATTTCTTACAAGGGTCTTGTGCTGGATATTGATTTTGTGTAACTCTGAGGCTCTTGTTTACAATATTTGCTGCTATGTTTTAGTTTCTTATTGAGATTCAATGGGATTCTTTGGTTTCTCACAAGAATTTGATATGGCACTTTCATTCTCTAAATTAAATCACTGAAACACACAACTTTTATTGTATTAATTTATATTAAAACACAGGAATGATAAAAGTGATTTTGAGTCAGGTAGCATAGATAAAATATAATGAAAAATAAACAAAAGACATACATTACAAAATAACTATATAATTAAAAGCAACCTGGAAAGTCAAAGTTAGTGCTAAAAGTGGAGAATTAGGACAGAATTTTCAGAGTGCTAGCGATAATAATGTGTTGCTGTACAGTATTTTAGGATTAAGGGCACATGACTCGAACAGATATAATTGATTGCCCAAGGTCCTAAAACTGTACAATGTAGTAGTATTTTTCTAACAGAGTTGGTTTATTTTGAAATGCAGCATGATGCCTTGTGTGTGAAAATAATGTACAGTATGCAAAAAAACTAAAATATGAAATCCAGAAAATAGACACGTGAGTATACATTTTTTTGTTAAGTTACACCCCTGGATATTAACAGGGGTGGGTGGTGTAGGCAGGGGTGCGGAGTTTTGGACGGGAAGTCCGGAGCAGGCCACAGGAGAAGGTAGGTCCAAATCACGACCAGGGAGGGGTGGGGTATAATCACGGGGGATGGAGCTTTGTATGGTTGGTGGGTGCTGATGGTGGGGGGGGGGTCTTGGGGGGCTGGGCAGAAGCACCCCTACTCCTCATGACCCACAAGCTGTGCTGTAAAGGCATTTACCTTCTCCCCGAAGTTGTCCTCGCCACCCTTCCACTGCCGGGTTTCTCGAGGCCTGGGAAACCCGGCCGACAACTGTAAAACCTGAAAAGCAGGTTAAATCAGAGACTGCCGGCCTCATTCAAATATTTAAATAGCCAACCCACCTCCTGGAGCGGGTTGGCTGCCCGCCCCTTCTCTCGCCTCCGTTAAACCCAGAGGTGAGTGGGTTGGGGTCAGGTTTCAGACTTTTTGAATTTTAACGTCTGACCCGACCCCAACCCACTTGTTTTAGATGTTAAAATTCAGCCCACAGGGCGGGAGAAGAAATTCAACTCTCAGCCACACATTTTGCACCAATAAGATGGGCCTTAGGTCTCTGAATTTCTTGTCATGATCTCTCGTGCCCGAGGTGATCCGGAGGTGTTATAGACACCAGATTGAATCAGGTGCATTTTGGTCGTTCAGGGTGCCCACTTGAAACTGGCGGGAGCCTAATAATAAATGTATATAAATGAGGGTCCTGCACTCATTTAAGGATCCCTCTGCCAAATTCAATTTTATGAGCGCCAGATTGGCCCATTCTAAAACCCACCACAAGTCCTGGGTGGGAGGGATGCTGTAACATTATTTAAAGGGATCCTCAGCTGCAATTAGCTAAGTAGTTGGTTAGTTGTTTCAGACTGCTAGCGGGCTTTTATGACTATTTCTGTCTATGTTGCTTGCTGTGATTGACTTTTTGGGAGCTGGAGGAGAAACTCTGCTTAGGGGCTTCTGCACACACTTCCTCTGGCAACATGGGCGTGCTGCTTGGTCTGCTATTGCGGCTAGAGGACGAGGAAGAGAAAGAGCAGCAAGTCAGAATTCAGAGACCTGCAGCTGCTGGGAGGAGGCCTCATACCATGCAGGTTTACAGGACTAGAATTTCTTACCTCCAGTTAAGTAAGGAGCAGTGTCAAAGGCAGCTCTGCTTCACAGTAAGCTGTGACAGAGCTATGTCACGAGTTGCAGCATCAGCTTCAGCCCAGCATCAACTTCAAGGCCTGTGGCTCTGAAGGCAACTGTGGCCCTGAATTTCTACATCTCGGGGTCATTCCAGGCTGCAACAGGTAACCTAAGCAATATTAGTCAAGTTGCAATGCATTGCTGCATGAAGGTGGTCACGGATGCGCTCTTTCCCAAGGCAAATAAATTCATCTCCTGCTTTATGGAGGGAGCAAAGCATGTAGACAGAGCTGCACCCACATAGCCTTGTGTGCTCCACATCAAAACCCAGTACTGTACATGAAAAGGAAGGGCTTCCACTCACTGAACGTGCAACTGGTGTGTGACGACATCATGCAGGTCTGTGCCTGGTTTTCTGGCAGTTGTCATGATGCCTTTATCCTGTACCTCATTCCTCCCCTTCCCTGCCACCCAGATCATTGGATGTCAGACTGGGTGCCTGGGGACAAGATGTATCCCCTAAGCATGTGGCTCATGACACCTGTCAGGAACCTGAACAAAGATACAGAGAAGTGCTACAATCAGAGTCATGCCTATACCAGAGCTGTGATTGAGCAAATCATCAGCACCCTGAAACAGAGGTTCTACTGCTTGGTTAGGTTGGAGGCATCCTGCAATACAGCCCTGAGAGTCTCCAGATTTGCCTTAGTATGCTGCATGCTCTATAACTTTTCCCTGCAAAAGAGGCAGCTCTTAGAGCCACTTGAGAGGCACACGTAGGGGTGTAGCAGCAGGAAGAGCGGTGGGATGCTGAACAAAGTGCTGGCTCATGTGGTGAGTGCTGATTTTTTTCTCCCATAATTAGCTTTGGGATTTTATCTGTTGTTTGCTTCTCTCAGAAAATGACATGGCTGCTGCTGGGTAGGGGGTATCTAATCACAATGCTTCAGGCATTGCGACTGTATGGGGCAGGCTTGATGACCAAATCGTCTTTTCCTGCCTGTCATTTTCATAAGAATAAGGGCCATCAGTTGGAACTGGACTCACCAATATTGTCAAACATGGTGTGCAAGCTCCCTGCAGGTAGTCGAATGCATCCAGCACTTGGTGGTGCACAGCCATCGGCTGCACCCTTGAGGTCTATATCTGTGCCCTCTGCAGCAGGGCTAGGACACAAGCTCACCTTCCGGCATGCTGGTTCCTGGGTTTTGCTATCCCCTGCCTTTGGTCCTGCGCACTTGTGCTTTGTGAATTTCCCACTGCAGACTCCTCTAAATGATCCTCTAAAGTATGCAGTGTACCAATATCTGAGCTGGCGTTTGCAAGAGTAAGCCCAAGTGAAAATGGCCGGAATTTTCTTCGGGGTGGTGGGTTGAGGGTGGGGGAGCAGCACTCCGAGGCGGCAGGGCCTATTTTGAAGGTGAGGCCTCGATTTCCCGCCTGCAGCCAGCCAGCTTGAGAGGCTGGCTGGCTATGGGTAGGTAGACCTCAGTTGCGAGGGGTTGGTCAGGGGGAGAGATCGCAGGAGTGGGGTCGGCAATCAGTGGGGAGAGGGGGGTCAGGAATCGGTGGGAGGGGGCGTGGTAATTGGCAGGAGGGAGGTCGATGGGAGGGGGGTTGGAAATCGGGAGGGGGAGAGAGGATCGGCGGGGGGAGGGGTGTGCAGGATCGGCAGGGGATTGGTATTGGCAGGCGATGGGGACCAGCAGGCAAGTGGGGATCGCCTGGGAATACCCACCCCCCACGAGGCCTCCGATCGCGGGGGGTGAGTATGGTTGGGACCCTGGATCCAGGAGGTAGGTATAAAGCCATTTATACTTCCTGGATGCAGCAGTCCCCGCCTCTGTTTAACTGCCAGGTTTCACGAATTGTGTGAAATCCATCCACAGGCAGTTAAATTCAAAATGGACGGGGAAAAAGAGGCTTCCGGCCTCCTTACAATATTTAAATTACGGTACCGCCCCCTAGGAGCGGGTTGGTCGCCCCCTCCCCCCCCGGTCCCGCCTCCGGCAAAACCGGAAGTGGGCGGGTTGGAGGCAGGATCAGGTCGGGAATCCCATTTTTAACAATTTAAATGCCCCCACGCTCCAAACCCACCCGTTTTCTTAGGGGAAAATTCCGGCCAATGTATCTTCAAAAGGACTGTCCTTTTCTTCATCTATTCTGACTGAGCCCGTGATTTGCGATGGACCTGGGAAGAGAAGCAAGTGATAAGGATTAGCAGTTAGTGGCAAGGGTTAGCAGAAACAGATGAGTGGCAGCTTAAAGCATCACCAGGTTGCCATGTGTGAAGAATTCGGTGAGAAGAAAAAAGGAGGGTAAGAAGGCCAAACACTCTATGGAGCACATCATACAAACAGGAGTAGGCCATTCAGCCCCTCAAATCTGTTCTGCCATTCAATTAGATCATGGCTGACCTGTACCTCAACTCCAGTTATCCGCCTTTAATCCATATTGCTTGATGTCCTTAACTAATAAAAATCTGTCGATCTCAGTCTTGAAAATTTCAATTGATCCAGCATCCACAGCTTTTTGGGGGAGAGAATTCCACATTTTCACTACCCCTTGTGTGAAAATGTGCTTCCTGATTCCCCACTAGAGGAAATCACTTCTTTGTATCTACTCTATCAAGTCCTTTTTATCATTTTAAACATTTCAATTAGTTAACCCCTCAACCTTCTAAACTCAAGGGAATTCAAGCCAAGTTTATGCAACCAGTCCTCATTATTTAACCGTTTAAGCCCAGTTATCATTCTGGTGAATCTGCGTTGTATCCCCGCCATGATTAATTATATCCTTTCTAAGGTCCCTAAACTGAACGCAGTGCTGCAGATGGGGTCTGACCAAGGCCCTGTACAACGGACGCACAACTTCCTCCCCTTTGTATTCCTGCCCCTTGAGATAAAGGCCAACATTCCATTAGCCTTTTGAGTGTACAAGTAGCAACAGTAAGAGGTTCTGTGAGGTGCGCTGCTGTGATTGGAGGAGCGTGATGGGAAGCAGGGGAGGAAAGGCTTGTGAGTGCCGAGGCTAAAGGTGGTGCAGGGCTAAGCAGAGAATAAGAGAGATGTTAGCAGGAGTCTTACCTCAGCAGTTCTGATCAGATTAGTGATTTTTCCCCCCGTCATTTCAGCCAGGCCCTGGGTGCTATGCTACGTGCAATCACCTTCTCAGCCATCTCTGGTCACTGTTGCCATGGAATTTTCCATGACAGCCTTCATCTGTGAGCCAAAAACAGGACTTATTTCCTTTTGATGTCCTCCTCTATAAGGACTTCCAGGGCGATGTTCAAGAATCAAGGATCCCTTGCAGAAATCATAGAGGATCTTCCCTATTCCAAGTTTCAAGTCTGAAGCATGCAGCACAGGTAAAGTGCATCTCCCCTTTAAGAGGTGCAGACTCCCTTTAAATTGTGTCACTGCCACCAAAATTCCCACCTCACTAATATGCAAGCTGCTACTAACGAGCATAGCACTGACAGCTCGCTCATCATATGGAAATGAGGCACAAACCCGTGTGTGTGTAATTCATTCTGTCCTAAGCAAGATATGTCTTATCTTCTGTTCTTTTCTCGTGCTGTCACTATGAGTACATGTAGGGATGTGGTATAATCTGAATAAGTGATCTTGACTGGTTGTGAAAACATATAGTAAAGGCGTAAAAGCATTTTATATTTCAACTTTTCAGTTTAAATTGACTAGAAATGGTTCTCTAGAGGAGATTTAAATGAACATTTGTTAATTAAAAAAATTATGATTTAAAATGACCAAGTTATATAACATCTGAACAAAAAATTGTTTTTTGAGTTATATGTTAAGTATATTATGCTATTATAAGTGTGGATCTTGCTGTATTATTCAAATGATCATAATCATTATAGGCAACATTTTGATCTGATACAGATGAATACTGATGACATGGCTGGTTATAACTGTTATCACTGCTGTCCACATGCTGGTCTGACAAAGCACCATGAATGTTCACTGTAGTTTTGCATTAGAGGCATTTTGCTAACTCATTAACCAACCTCTACATAGGAAACCACAATGTTTGCACCTAGTTCCTCTTTCAGTGTTTCACACAAAGTTCTGCTGTAGCGCACACATGCATATGATAAGTGTATCAGTTTTTCTGATAAATATATCAGTTTTTCTGAATGTTGTAAAATGTTGTAATATGTTATTGCAATAAGTTTAAAATGACCAGAATATTTATCATCTGCTAAACCTGAGGTACAGTTTAAAGAAAATAGGAAATTAAGGCAACATTTGTCAGTAAGAGGGTGATAGAATTGTAGAACAGATTACCGGGGGGGGGGGGGGCGGGGGGGCGGCTGGTGGAACAGAGAACCATGCAAGATTTTTAAAAGGTCTGGATTGTAGTGTATGTAACCTGTACCACCTTAAGAGGATACCTTAAGGTGATGGACTACTTTTTGATGGCTCCTGTACATTGTAGTACCGGTGGTGACCACACCGGTATATAAACCCTGTGGAGCAAAGTGTATTCCAGTTCAGCCCTGACCCTCAGTTACTAAAGACCTGTTTAAGTATTTCTGTAGCCTGTGTCCAGTTATTCAGCATAACTACATTTGAAAGCACAGACTCAACAGTGGCGACGAGTCTGATCTTACCTAGCGGCAGTTGCATCAAAGGAAGCTTCGCCTCTGAAACGGGCGTCGATCAAGGACATCCACCCTCAACATCCTGCTGGGCACTGCATAGAACGGGAGGCAATCGGGAACCCGGGTTGGGTTCTGGCCACGAAGTCTAACATCAGTGAACATCCCTTCGACGACAGCGGCGGTTAAGCCCGATTGAGCGGCACGGGGGGGAAGTCGGCCGAGTTGTCAGTAAGAGAAGGGGAGGGAAACGACGAAAAGGGCGGAGAACACGACCGCAGCCGGTGTCAGGGGCCGGACTGCAATCGGGGCAGAGACGCGCAGCAGCCAGAAAAGCGTTTATGTCCACAAGGACCGCGGGAGCGGCGGGGAACAAGAGCAGCAGCGTCGGGGAAAATAAAGGACCGCTGGGAGGCGAGAACGGCAACAGCGCAGTAATCGCCATTTTTAGTCGGCGGGGGAAGAAGACAAGCGCGGGAAAAGCCGCCAAGCGCGGGAAGCCGCCATTTTGAAAAATAAAATAAAATAATAATCATAATCCGAAGGAAAGGAAACTCAACAAGGATGCCAAAAACATCGTGCTGCTGCCTCGTGCGATGCTGCAATGCTGAAAGCTTTGTCCAGCGTAAGATCCTTTTCCTCTAGCTTTTGATAGCGATGTGGAAGATTGGGCCACTTATGTGGAACGCGTTAAAGTTTACTGTACAGCGAATGAGGTACCGGTGGATAAGAAAGCACTAACCCTATTAAACTCGATGGGTGCGAAGACGTACGGGTTATTAAGGAACCTTGTAACACCAGATAAACCGGTGGGAAAGAGTTTCGCGGATATTGTTACTATCCTGCAAGAGCATTTAAACCCCACGCCGCTGCTGATAGCGGAACGATTTAAATTCTACAAAAGAATTCAACTTAAAGAGGAAAGCAACGCTGAATTCTTAATCGAACTGCGCAAGTTATCAAAGTACTGTCAGTTCGGTACAGGACTAGCAGACGCACTGAGAGATAAGTTTGTGTGTGGGCTACTAAGGGAAGGAACCCAGAAGCGACTGCTAGAGGAAAGGGATCTTACGCTGGACAAAGCTTTCAGCATTGCAGCATCGCACGAGGCAGCAGCACGAGGCACTGCAGAAATGCAGCAAAGGCCATTGGAATTCAGCACCAATGAAATGGCATTGGGCGCAGTAAAGTGCTATCGTTGCGGAAGGACAACGCATGACCAGAACCAGTGCTGGTTCAAAGATAAAGAATGCAGGCAATGTGGCAAACTTGGTCACATAGCGAGAGTATGCCGGTCAGGAAAGAAGACCAGCAGCAAAAAGTCGCCGCAGGAGAAGTACAAAAAAGTACACAAGGTGACAGAGAACAGTTCGGATGAACAGAAGACGGATTCAGACTCCAGCAGTAAGGAACTGGGTTGTCTAAAAATACATAATGTGGGTAACACAGCAGACCACCAAACTATCTGGGTCATGCTTCGGATAGCAGGAGTCCAAGTGAAGATGGAATTGGACACGGGATCGGCATTGACGGTCATGAATAAGCAAGATTACAAAAGGTTATTCTCACACATTCCCCTGAGGGATACGGAGATTGTATTGAAAACATACACGGGGCAAAGAGTATACCCCATCGGAAAGATAAAGGTAAATGTGGTCTACAATGGTAAAGAAAGTCAGGAAATGGACTTGTATGTGTTACCTGAGGGAGGTCCGCCACTACTGGGACGGGAATGGATCCGGAGAATAAATGTGGACTGGCATTCCATACAAGCACTAACTGTAGATTCCTGTAAAGAGGACGACGTCAAACCTAAACGACTGTCCACAATATTGGACGATGCTAAGGAGGTGTTCCAACAGGGACCGGGAACACTGAAAGGAATTACGGCAAACATCAAGGTTGAAGAACATGCAAACCCAAAATTTTTCAAAGCCAGACCGGTACCTTATGCGATACGATCTGCTGTGGAAGCAGAGCTGGAAGGGCTAGAACGTTCAGGAGTACTGTCAAAGGTGGACTGGAGCGAATGGGCCACACCCATTGTTCCCGTCATGAAGCGTTCGTTGAGCAACAAGCCGGGGGAACCTGGGAAGGTTCGCATCTGTGGCGATTTCAAGATCACTGTTAATCCGGTTCTTCGCACGGTGCAATATCCGCTTCCGCGGATTGAAGATATCTTCGCTTCGCTGTCTGGCGGGATACACTTCACCAAGATAGACCTGGCGCAGGCGTACCGACAGATGGAAGTTGATGAAGCGTCACGCCAGTATCTCACGATCAACACACATAAGGGCTTATATCGGTACAATAGACTGGTTTTTGGAGTGGCATCGGCTCCAGCGATTTGGCAAAGGGCCATGGAGCAGGTATTGCAGGGAATTCCAGGCACACAATGCTACCTGGACGACATTCTGATTACAGGAGATGATGATAAGGAGCACCTCGCGAATTTGGAGCAGGTGCTCACCAGATTGAAAGAATATGGACTCAGAGTTAATCGCCAGAAATGTGAGTTCTTTCAAAAGCGAATCTCGTACTGCGGCCACGTCATTGACCAGGAGGGGCTCCATAAGTCACCTGACAAGATCGAAGCTGTTGTGAAAGCTCCCACTACGGAAAATGTATCCCAGTTGAGGTCGTTCCTTGGGTTGGTTAACTATTGCCACAAGTTTCTTCCAAATTTATCCACGGTGTTACACCCGCTGAACACTCTTTTGCAAATGGGAGTACCATGGAAGTGGAGCGAGGATTGTAAGCGGGCTTTTCAAAAAAGCAAGGCACTGATCACCTCTAAGGAAGTGTTGGCTCACTTTAACCCAACGCTGCCTATTCGCTTAGCTTGTGATGCTTCTCCATATGGTATCGGGGCAGTGCTCTCACATAAGTTGCCAAATGGCTTGGAAAGGCCAGTCGCGTTTGCATCCAGATCATTGACCTCCGCAGAGCGCAACTATGCTCAGATAGATAGGGAGGCTCTCAGCCTCGTGTGGGGAGTTAAGAAATTTAACCATTACCTGCAAGGCCAAAAGTTTACGCTGCTGACAGATCACCAGCCGTTGGTTTCCATTTTTAACCCTAAGAAGGGTGTTCCGGTTGTGACGGCGCAGAGGCTTCAGAGATGGTCCCTTTTCCTAGGGGCACATCAATATGATATCGAATTCAAAGGTACAAAGCAACATGGTAATGCTGATGGGCTGTCGCGCCTGCCACTACCTACAGCGGAAGAGGCACCGGCAGTTGACCCTGTCGAGATATTTCACTCGACCATCATCGAATGCTTACCAGTCACCAATGCAAGTATTGAGAGAGAGACCCGAAACGACCCGACACTGTCTCGGGTCTACGATTTGACAGTGAAGGAACTGCATGAAGGTCATCTGGGGGGAGTCAAGATGAAAAGCCTTGCTAGGGCTTATGTGTGGTGGCCAGGTATCGACAAACAAATAGAGGATCTGACTAAAAGCTGCTCAGGGTGCCAAAAAGTTCAAAACGCACCTCCAATTGCACCGCTGCATCCGTGGGAATGGCCTTCAACCCCATGGCAACGTGTGCATATCGACTTTGCAGGTCCATTCATGGATTCCATGTTTTTGATAGCGGTAGACGCACATTCTAAATGGCGAAGTGATTAAGATGTCGACCACTACCTCTGAAAAGACGATCGCAGTTCTAAGAACCATATTTGCAAGGAATGGATTGCCGGAACAAATATGTTCAGACAACGGACCACAGTTCGTGTCAGAAGAATTCCAGAAATTCACGAAAAAGAATGGGGTGAAACACTATACATCTGCCCCATATCATCCGGCTACCAATGGGTTGGCCGAGAGATTTGTATAAACGTTCAAAAAGGCGATAAAGGCCATGAGCGAAGGCCATATTCCACTACAACACAAGGTGGACAATTTCCTGATGGCATATCGAAACGCCACGCATGCAGTGACAAATCAAAGCCCTGCCATAATGTTCTATAACAGGAGGTTGCGGTCCCGGTTGGATTTGTTAAAACCCAATGTGCGTAGGGAAGTCGAAAACAAGCAATTCCAGCACGTAAATAACAAGGCCACTCGGAGTTTCGAAATAGGACAACCAGTGTTGGCCAGGGACTATAGGAATGATAAATGGCAATCCGGAACAATTCGTGCCCGACAAGGACCCTTGATGTACACGGTAGACGTTGGAGAGAACGTAATACGACGTCATGCTGACCAACTTGTGGAATCGAGAACAAGGGTCGACCCCATGTCTACGGCAGAGACACCAGTTGAAGAAGTTATTGAGCCTGTAGCATCTACCTCAGACTCGAACGTACATGATGATGTTCAATCCATAGGAGATCAAATGGATGAGTCACCCCAGCAACGAGAACCAGAGACCCCTGAAAGGCGTTATCCGGCCCGGATCAGGAGGCCTCCTCAGAGACTGAATCTTTGAACAGTTTTGTGTGAAAGTTGTATATATGTTATCCATGTAATGTTTAAATTGGGGTGTACACTGTTAAGCTAAAAGGGGAGGAATTGTAGTGTATGTAACCTGTACCACCTTAAGAGGATACCTTAAGGTGATGGACTACTTTTTGATGGCTCCTGTACATTGTAGTACCGGTGGTGACCACACCGGTATATAAACCCTGTGGAGCAAAGTGTATTCCAGTTCAGCCCTGACCCTCAGTTACTAAAGACCTGTTTAAGTATTTCTGTAGTCTGTGTCCAGTTATTCAGCATAACTACATTTGAAAGCACAGACTCAACATGGATGAATTTGTTTTAGGAAAGGGGATGCAGGGCTATTCATTTTAGAATCATAGTAATGAAGCAGATGGTTGGTTTGAAAGGGTAGGCTAAATGGACCAATGGTCTTCTCCTGCCCAAAACATAACTATGAAACTTTGCATATCTTAAGATTATCTAAGAAAATAAACAAGTTTAAAAAAAATTTAACATCACAATTAGATAATTAAAATGCAGGTAGCCGCTCATCGTATTAAATTTCTTATTCTGAAGATTACATCAACAAATTATTGTTAATAGTATTATGGGTATTACTTGTAAGGGGAAAAATAGTACATAATTGCAACCAGCAAGGAAAATGCATAATATTCAAAGCTTCAAAGTCTAAATGTGAGCAATCTTTGTCTTGCTACCGCTGCATTTACACCTAGAAAAAACACAGTAGTGTGAAGAAAATTGAGTGGAGGATTGACTCACCAGCTTAGAATCATAGAATGGTTATAGAACAGAAGGAGGCCATTCTGCCCATCGAGCCCATGCTGGCTCTCTGTAACAGCACTTCAGCTAGTCCCACTCACATGCCCTTTCCCTGTAGCCCTGCAAATTTTTTTCCCTTCAAGTACTTATCCAATTCCCTTTTGAAAGCCACAATTGAATCTGCCTCCACCACCCTTTCAGGCAGTGAATTCCAGATCCTAACCACTCGCTGTGTAAAAAAGTTTTCCCTCATGTTGCCTTTGGTTCTTCTGCCAATCACCTTAAATCTGTGTCCTCTAGTTCTTAACCCTTCCGCCAATGGGAACAGTTTCTCTCTATCTATTCTGTCTAGACACCTCATGATTTCGAACTCCTATATCAAATCTCCTCTCAACCTTCTCTGCAATAAGAACAACCCCAGTTTCTCCATTCTATCCACGTAACTGAAGTTCCTCATCCCTGGAACCATTCTTGCAAATCTTTAGAGAGGGTGCAGAAAAGATTTACAAGAATGGTTCCAGGGATAAGGGACTTCAGTTACGTGGCAGAGAAGGAGACTTACTTACCGCTGGAGGTCTGCAAATTCTGATTTTCAGGTAGACCACGATTTAGGCGGCTAGAGCTCCCAGGGAATGGGGAGCTCTTTACCCAGCATCCATAGCAACAGGGAAACTGCTCTATCCCTGGAATAGAGCCGTGCAAGCATTCAATCCCAAAGGTAGAGCGGTTTCTCTGCCGCTGTAGATGTTAGGTAAATAGCTTCCCATTCCACATAATAGCTTCCTATTCTTTCATAAAACGCACTGACCTGCATACACTGACCTCAGGAAAGTGACAGGTCCAAGAGAATTTGGGGGTAGAAAGGAAGCAATCTGCAAGGGGAAGTGCCTGTGATCTTGACTCAGATACAGCAGCTTTTCAACAAGCTGTGTCCCGTGTTGTAAGTTGTAAAAGGGCTTGGTGCATTGAAGGCTGTCCGTAGTTCGTAATTTGCAAGGGTCTGTGATTTCAGATTGCCTCTTGTAGATTTTACCATGTAAGTTATTTGGGTCTCTCAATAAGTGTCCATTTTTGGGAGTGTCTGTTTATACAGGTTTCACTGTATTTGCAAATTGGGTTCAAATGACGCAGTTAAGAAGGCAACCCCATTTTTGTTTCTACCAGCATGGCTACCGCCAGTTTCTAAACCTACCCACAAACCATGGGTAGTACAAGTTGGGAGGAGGCCATTTCCAGTGCTCTTAAATAAAATGCTGGGAAGTTTGGGAGATATTTTGCTTGTAATAGATTGTGGGTTTTTTTGCCACTTGGGCTGTGTTAAAGTCCTTGTAGTGGCTGTACAACATTCAAAACTCTTATGGTGCATTTGGTAACAGATTTCTTATAATGGGGGTTCTTCTGGTAATTCCAGTCTGGCTCAAGGATGAGGAGCAGCAACAGGAGGAAGGAGCAAGCAGAGCTGCCGGGAGAACAAATAGGAGGCGCGCCCACAGGAATCCTCACCAACCCAACAGAGTGTGTACACTCAGGGCAACATACTAAAGCAATATAATTGCACCTGCATCGTGGTTGACTGGCTTTGTGGAATTCCATGTTCATGTTTTACAAAAATCAACAGAAGGAAAATTATGACTATATCTTCCAAAAGAAGAGAATTTCCCAGAGCTATGGTAATTTAATTTAATGTAACAGTGTGGCAAAGCCACTAACAGACTCTCACAGGGACTTGTATAATTGCCTTTAATCATGTTTATTACCTTTCAATGTTGGCTCTGGTTAAACAGAGCTAGGTCGACAAAATCGCGATCTGACGCGATGACGTCATCACGTGGGTCATGTGACATCCCCAACGGCGGGAAACGTGATGACGTCATGACGTCAGAGGTAGAGGGCGTGGCCAGCCAGTCCTCGTGTGGAGTGATAGAGAAAAGACCTGTTTAGAGCTTCTCCTGCATTTTCTTGTTTTGTAAAGTTTTAATACATTAAACTCAGTTTGTTAACTTCCAGTGAGTTTATAGATTCTTTGCTAGGAGTGCAGAGACTCCTAGAACAGCTTGTTAACTGTCAATCTTGAGTTGTACTTGGTATGTGTGAAAACATTGATCTTTCTTCAGTTAAAGCTGCATCGACATTTTGTAATCAAACTCATTACTGCTCACTGTATATTAAGATGAAACATTTTATTGCTGGGCTGCTGAGATTTTTCAACTGTCAACTGTGAGTTAATTGTATTGTCCAAAAACTTTTAGACTGTGGATAGATCACACGTTTCTTTAATTATCTTTATGGGTAGGGCTAAATGTATGTAGGAAGCATGGTGAATTCTAGAAATAGAGGGGTGCGATTTTCCCGTCGCCGTGTCGCGTTTGTTCTTACAAACAGGGGTGGCAGCTGGACCAAAATTACGAGACTGGTGGAAGCTCCAACTTCCACCGAGTTGCCCTCCATCCTGATTTTCAGGCGGACCTCCATTGTGATGGCTGGAGCTCCTGTCGGAAACAGCCGAGAGGCTCACAAATATCTGCAAACTGGGGTCAAATGACACAGTTAAGACCCCGCGCTATTTTCGCCTCTGCCCACTTGAAACAACCAGTTCCTGCTCCCACCCACCAACTATAGACGGTACAAGTTGGGAGGTGACCACTTCCAGTGAAAATGAAACCATCTCCAATTTTATTCATTTGTGAATACAAAACTTTTGTAATTTTGTTTGAACTGTACACAAGTTAGTACCGTGCTCAAAATACATTTCCACAGATTTCCAAACAACTAGGAGCAAAAGGTAATTCTTCAACAGTTTCCTCAGCTGTGGTCGGGAAAAGCTGGATGGAGTTATGGGAGATATTTTTATGGCAGTCACTTGTGGGTTTTGCACCTTAAAGGTATTCAAATTTGATGCGGTTGCTGAGGTAGGTTCAGCAAACATGTTGCCTGCTGCTTTGAAGTGCTGCTTCTTTTCATTCCTGATGCAATACCCCTTCTTTTTAAGGGGCTGCTGCAAGCTCCTCACATTTGGCTGCCCTGCCCAATTTCCCACCTCCAGATCGGCGAGCTGCCTATTGAGGAGTGAGTTTTGTGCTGGCAACTCACCAACTACATTATAATGAGAACCCAGGACCAAAATCGAACGGTTTCACGCTGACTCCTGCAGGCGGTCACCACAGCCAGCGCAACACCTAAATCTTCCTCAAGAAGTCCAACATGACTGCCTTTTTAAAAAAATGATTTCATCCCTACCATTGTGTGCTTCTTGTCATATCCACTTGACACCTCTTTCCCTAGAAACAAATGTATTTGTCTCTTGAGTCCAGTTAATCATAGAAATTATCATTAGTAAATAATTAGTATGTTCATGTTACATTTCGCTGATTGCACTTTTTACAAAGGTGTCAATTTAAATGGGTAAATATCTCTGTTGAAATAATGATTAGCGGAACATCATACGACGTGTTTATTCACTAATATCGCCAACATTAATTTCTACACTTTATACTATTTGCTTTAAAGGACTTCGCTGATAATTTACACCACAGGAAAAAAAATTGCTTTGGCCACTATATATCACAACATCCTAAAAGCATTCCTAAAGATATCCTCTTGTCAATATTGCTAGTGAATTTGTAAGCAAGTTCATTTTGAATATATTCATAGTTTTGCTAGAAATACCAACTAAAGGAAATCCTAATGAGCGCAGCTGCAATTTTGTTACACATGGGACCAGAGGAATTTCCCCCCACATGATCATTCCCATTTGTGTGAAGTAGTTCCACCTGAATTCTTTATTTATTCCTAAATTCAAAATGCTATCACCCTAGTTTTTGAAACCTTCAGCAGTGGCAACAATTTATCAGGATCAATGTAATGAGTTCACAATTTCAAAAAGTTCGATTGGGTCACCTCAAAATGGCCTCCTAACAAGAATAATCTCAGCTTCTGGGACTAGTTACTCAAGTTACCTTATATTGTACCCTGTCATGATGCCATAGGGATAGATATTGGTACGTGTAGCGCCCATTTTTTGGGTGTATAACAGGCACAAAGCATACCAATTTAGCTGTGGGGCTGCCTGCGCATAATCTGTGCAGGCGTTGGTCCAACTGCTAAATTCGTGTGGAACATTTTTTAGGGGTCCCAGGTGAACACCTAAAACAGGCATTAAGCCCCTTAAATACATTAGTGAGACGCCTAATCCCTGCTGAAGGACCCCCTCTATAAAATTAGTTCCCAATGAGAATCAAGATTCTTCAGCGAGCCCTGCAGCCACCAATTAAAGGCAAGTTTATTATTTCAAAAAAAATCTTTCGGTGGGTCCAGGTGAAGCAGGAGTCTCCCTTCAACTCCACAGTCTTGATGATGCCCCCCACCCCTCACCCCGCTCCGCCCCCCACTGCCGTTCCCCAGTCCAACCCCACTCCCAGAACTTCTCTGAGGGCTGCTGCTGGTGGCCCTAAATTCATTTTTCTTGTGGGGCGAATTGTTGGGTGACGTGTGACAAGTGCTGGTAGCTCGCCACAAAGATATAGATGAGGCCCAAGGCCCAATTTCAGGACAGCCTTGAGCCTCTCTGTTCAGGCACGTGGCAGTACCAAGTCTGAGCTTGAATTTCTACCCCAGTGTCCTTCCCATATTACGATGACCTACAGTAAAGATAACACTCCAGATTGAGCCTAACAAGTACCTTATAAATCAATAATGCCAGCTATCATTTATTTCACGCCATTCTTTTTACACTGCATCCACGCACAACGCTGATAGTTTCACTAGGTAGGAAAGCATGGAATAGGTGGTAAGCTTCTCAAATGGACTCAAAATTGGTTAAATCACAGTAGTTATGAATGGAGCTGCGTTGACACAGGTCACTAGCAGTGTGCCACAGAGATTAACACTAGGACCATTGTTGTTTGCACAGTATTTCTTTGGAGTTGGAGACAGAAACAAAATTGTCCAGGTTTTCAGATGACACAAAACTTGCAGGGGTGAAAATAATAGTGAGGGGGCAAACCAAACACAAAGGGGTCTGGATATGTTGGGAAAATGGTCTGATAAGTGGCAAATGCCAGTTCAAGACCGAGCACCACATTCTCAGGGCAACTAGGGATGGGCAATAAATGCGGCTTTGACGGTGACTTGCACATCCTGAGAATGAATTAAAAAGGTAATATGGACAAATGCAAAGTAATGATACTAGGAAGCGGAATAAATAATCGTGGTCGAAAATGTGCAGGGGAGCACATCAGTGTTTAAGTCTCAGGTAGTACTCAAACAGGACCTCTCACTGACTACACCAAATTTCATGGGGTTATTGGGAAGTTCCTCTAGTTATCTAGGAATAGGGAGAGCTCACACCTTTAGGGGCACATCTGGGACACCCACCCACCGAAGATGCCACAAATTCTGGTACAAATTACAGTTCTGGGGGTGACAGGTATCCCACACCCACCTGGAAAGAATTTTGAAGTGTCCCCAAGGGCCACCTTTATAAGGGGGTTGCATTTAAATATATATATATATTTTAAATTCTTCAATTTTTCTTTGGGGGTCCAGGCCACAATTCTGGTCAATAATACATTTGATGTTATCAAAACTCTAGAACCACGGGACACATGCTCAAGCTTAAAAGAGGGAAGGTGCACAGACTATTTGGATTTAACTACTTTACACAAAGGGTGGTGAACATGTGGAATGGGTGGCCCAGGGAGGCTGTGGAGGAAGAGAGTGGAACATTTTAAGAGAGAATTGATAAATATTTAAGGGAATGAGCAAATGAGAGGTATTAGATGGACTGCAAAGTCTTTTCCAGTCATGCACTTTGCTACGTTCCATTGTAAACAGCAAAGTAACAAACTTAAAGTGATAATGGTCTGTCTCACAATTGTACGTAAATTCATACAAGCTGTTTCGATAATTGTCAGAAAAGCCAAGGGGGAGATGAGGAGAATTTTTTTTTACTCAGCGAGTTGTTATGATCTGGAATGCATTGCCTTAAAGGGACCGCTGAAGGCCGCTGAACAAACGGTAAGGAAAGAGTGTCTCTCCCGGCTACACAGCACTACTTTGGGCTTCTGCTGCCCCACACTTGGCCCGCTTGCATTTTTCTCCGCCCACCTCCCACAACTTACCGGTGATGCAGCAGGCCTACATTTGATCCCCGAATCACAGAATCACAGAAACCCCACAGTGCAGATAGAGGCCATTTTGGCCCATCGAGCCTGCACCGACACATATCCCACCCGATCCCCGTAACCCCTACACCAACACATATGCCATCCTATCCCCGTAACCCCACGTATTTAATCCCCCTAACACTAAGGGTCAATTTATCATAGCCAATCAACCTAACCCGCACATCTTTGGACTGTGGGAGGAAACCGGAGCACCCGGAGGAAACCCACGCAAACACGGGGAGAATGTGCAAGAATGACGGGTGAGCTGCCTGTGGAGGCGCGACAAGTGCCGCAGCACGCCTCTGTTACTAAAATGAGGCCAGAGGCCCAATTTTGGATGTGCCTCGGACGCACACTTGAATTTCTCTCCCACTATTTCTGCAGGTTTTAGCGTGCAGTTCTTCAAAAATTCTCCCCCAGAAAATGGTTCTGATGACACAGCTATTTCATGGACAATCATGTAGCACATCATAACAGCATTATCACTTACATGGCAAGCATTAGCAAACATTGCTGTTTGTGGGACCATGCTGTGAGCAAATGGGCTGCCACGTTTCCTCCATTACAACAGTGACTACACTTCAAAAGTACTTAATTGGTTGTAAAGCGCTTTGGGACGTCCTGAGGTCATAAAAGGTGCTTTTTTATTGATTGCTGCTTTTTAAATGACTGTGCTAATTCAGAAAATTTATCTTTATGAAGCTTCCCTGTGCACTTATCATATTTCTCACCATGGCGTGCTTCATAGTGTCTTCAAATCATGTATTCTTTCACCTCAGTTACCTGTTGCTTACAAATCAAGCAGGTGAGCTTTTCATTCACGCCCACAAAGGACCACAAAATTAATTTTATAATTCATGTGAACGTTTTGGTAATTTACCTAATTAGTGCCGAATGTGTTCTGGGATACAAACTTCACAGCTTAACAGGGGGTGCGGGGTACATAAATTACAGCGAAGCCTCTTATCAGAGCTTAAAGAAAAATTATTTTTGCTTTTCAATAAAGGTAGATTTTTCTTTTGCAACAAAGACACTGAAGCTGGTAGTAATTGTTTTTCTAAAGTAAATTGGTAGTATGGGTTCAGCTGAGGCAAAATAACTGTTTTATTTTTTAATTAAATCATTCAATTGTTAGATCACCACTGTCATGGAGCCATAATAATTGTGTAGTTGTAACAAAATCATCGATAAATCAGCATCTTTCTTCAAACTACAGAGTACAACCCCAGCATTCTGTATATTAATGATTTGTTGAGGTTTCTGCTTCCATCGCTCTCTCTCACTGGATTCTCTTTGAAAGAGTGGATTTATTAGGCTGCTAGGCCCAAGTTACTTTAGCTCAGTCTGCTCTGGATAGTCTTACTTAACAAACTCACCTTTTCCTTTTCTTCCTCCTCCAAATCAAATAAAAAGGGGGAGTGCCTAGGAGTGCAGGGTGCTGCTATTCTGTCATACTGTATAGTCCAGGCTGACACTTCAGTACCTTGCTACTTTACTGTACTGTGGGATTCAGATTTTGATCACCTACTCCAAAAACAATTTACACCTGGACTCAACAAGACAACAACCCAAAACCAAGAATAATTTGACTTTCTAAATCGGCTATGCCGATTGTCGTACACAAGGGATAAAAGTCAAATGCATTCGCCATATTAGATTTTTGTGAAAGATATTCAATCCATCTCGCTATTGTTCCAAATATTTTAAAACAAAAGGATACAAGGAGAAGAGAAATGCTCTTCAAAAAATGATTACAAATATATTCTATGCCAAGGTGTCAGCCTTAGCTTAATAGTAGCACTCTCGCCTCTGAGTCGGAAGGTCACGGGATCGAGTCCCACTTCAGAGATTTCAGCACATAATCCAGACTTACATTTCCGTGTAGAACTGCAGGGGTGTAGCACTGTCAGAGGTGCAGCATTGTCAGAGGTGCAGCACTGTCAGAGGTGCAGCATTGTCAGAGGTGCAGCACTGTCAGAGGTGCAGCATTGTCAGAGGTGCCATCTTTCAGATGAGACCTTGAATTTTGAGATGCAAAATCAGGGCATGAAGTTTCTGGCACACGGCGAGAATCCTCAGCCACCAGTGGAAACAATCTTTCACTATTTACCCACAATGAAGTCCCCAGGTTTTGCTCACCCCTTTACTGGCTGCTCATCTCTCTGCTATTAGAAGCAGTGGCCCGGAGTCCCATTCCAGGAGACTTGGCACAGCACACCATGGACCAGATAAAACTGTTCCACAGCCCTGATCCAGCCCACAGGCCGTACATTTGACATCCCCTTTCTAGGACAAGACTGCAAAATCTAGGCTGACACTTCAGTGCAGGACTGAGGGAGTGCTGCATTGTTCAAGGTTACCTCCTTTGGATGAGACATTGAACGAAGCCCAACTGCTGCTCCAGTGGTTCAGTGGATGTTAAAGATCCGAGGTTGGGATTTCTGCAAGGGTTCCCTGATCTTCCGCCATAATTTGAACGGAAGATAGTCGGAAACTCCAGAAAAATTACATCAATGGCTGTTTGCAGTTTTTCCAGGTTTTCTGCCAAAATTATACCGGGAGATCGGAAGATCCCTGCGGAAATTCCAGGCAAGTATGTCACTATTCAAAGAAGAGCAGTGAGTTCTCTTGATAACTGGACCAACATTTATCCCTCAACCAATACTACCAAATAACAGATTAACTGGTCATTAATCTCATTGTTGTTTGTAGCACTTTGCTCTGTGCAAAATGGCATCTGTGTTTGTTTACATAATAATGACTGCACCTTAAAGCAATTCATTGTATGTGAAGCACTTTAGGATGTTTCCAAGATGTGACAAAGAGCACTATAAATGTACGGCTGAAAATTCAGTAGCCTTAGTGCCTCATTTGAGGCGCTAGAGGGCCTTGCGCCGGAGTTATGGCCAGTAGTGAAATTCCCTGGGGCCCTAAATCGGCATTGCTCCGGTAGCGCTGCGCCGGCACCGATGACGTCATCGGTGTGCGCAGCGTCCCGGTTGCCGTGGTAACCCGCCCGAACCCCGAAATTGAGTTGCGGCCGCCTCGCCCGTGGCAGCCGCAACCAGCGTTTTGTCAGAGGTGCCTTACTGCAGTTAGCGCTGGCGCATTAAAGGCCCCGCGGCGGCCGGCCGCTTTCCCGCCGGCCGCCTGCCCGCAGCTCCCTCCCCGGACTTCTCTCCCCACCCCTCCCGGAACAGATGCAAGCCCGGCACTTGTCCGAGGTGCCGGGCTCATTTTTAAGCAGATTTGCGCGGGCCGCGGCCGGGTGCAGGCAGCTCCTCCTTAACGGAAGGAGGAGGCCTGCACTTCCCCAGCCTGCCGCACCGCATCGGGTGCCGCAGCGCCGGAATTGCGGCGCGAAACGGCAGTTAGCGCCCTTTTCCAGGCGCTAAGACCCTTCAGTAGCGCCGGCAGCCGTTTGGGCGCGGCGCCACTGAATTTTTGGCGTGCGCAGGGGACTTAGCGCCGGCACTAATTTCCGGCGCTAAAGCCCTGGCTAAGCCAAAACCCAATTTCTAGGCCGTAATGTTCTTCGTTTTATTAGGCTTTTCTACAATGAGTGCAAACTGTACATTGTAACCACTCCACATTGTTTATGAAAACAGTGGTTAATAGAATGTTTCTGCACAGAATAGGCTCGAGGACAGAATTAGCAAAAATCAATAAGCTGGTAGTGTGGCGGAGCCACCAAAGGACTCAGAGCGGTTGTACATAATGGGCCAGTAATTCCTGTCCCAATGCGTGAGTATGGTCGGGGTACTCACGCGTCTGGCCGGAGGAAATGCCGGTTTTCAGCATGCACAGTGCATGCGGGGAAAACTGGCATTTCCTGTCCTCTGAACGAAGGGGTTCAGAGGCAGAACGCGCACGACTGCACAGGCAGCACGTGCGCAGTAAAATTCCTTTTTTTTTCAAAGTTGCGCGCGTGTAAAGGCCTCCGGTCTTTACGCGTGGAAAAACAAGACGTAAGTATTTAGTTTTTCAGGTAAGTGGGCTTTTAGTACAATGTATAAATTTTTTTTCCACAGGTTTGTTATTTTTAAAGAATTTACAGGATGGTAAGTTTAGTTTGAGACCCTATTTTTAAAAAAATTATTTTTTTCAAAAAATTGATTAATTGTTTAAAACATTTTTAAAAACTTATTTATAGTTATTATAATCAGTGGGATGTTTTTTTAAATTTTATTTAAAGTTAAAGTAGTGTTTTGGCAGCCCATACTTTTCACGAGTTTGACAGCTCTTACTGTCAAACTCATGAATGAGTTTCCCTTCCCCTGATTGGCTGCACGGTGCTCACCTGGTCCCAGCCGGCACATCGCACTAACTACGCCACTGGATCAGGTTAGCACAGCGCGCCGACAGCTGAACCGGGCCAGTCACAGGAAATGCAAGCAGGCCCGGGCTTCAGATGTCGGCGCGCAGGGTGAGTGCAGATCGGGGGCTTGCACGCGCGGCAAGCCCCCAATCTAATTTCAGGGCCATTTCCTTTAACAGCAATGTAGTTACTGTCTATGCCTGTACCTTTAATTACACTGTTTGACTGTACAATGTCTAGTTACCTTTACAGCGCGGTTTCAACGTGATGACGTCATGCCGTTAGTCACGTGATGCCCCAATGGCGGGAAGAACGTGATGACGTCAGTCTTCTGACCAGAGGATCAGTCCTCATGGAGCCCTCAAGGAGAGTAGACCTGTTATTGATGTGTTCTAGCAGTTTCCAGTTTAAACTCGTTTTGTTTCATTAAAGTTCATTAATTTAATTGCCTGAGTCAAACTCAGTTTTTTTGATAGGAACCTCCGTTCCTACATTGGTGACCCTGACTTCTACGAACGATTTTGGTGGAAGATTCGACATGGACATGAACGCCGTCACGCTGAAACTGCCACAGTTCTGGGAGCAACAACCAGACGCCTGGTTCATCCAGGCTGAAGCCCAGTTCGCCATTCGGAACATCAACGCGGATCAGACCCGTTATTATTACGTGGTCTCCGCCCTCGACAGCGCAACTGCATCACGGATCATCAGCCTCCTCGGTAGTCCTCCTACTGACAGCAAGTATGATGCAATTAAGGCGCGGTTGCTTCAGGTTTTCGGGCTATCAAAGTCGGAGCGCGCTCGCCGGCTCATCACGCTGCCCGGCCTCGGGGACTCCAAACCGTCCGAGCTCATGAGCCAAATGCTCACGCTCTTGGGTGCTGAACCGGAATGTTTCCTCTTCCGGGAGCTTTTCCTCTATCAACTGCCTGAACAGGTTCAGGCTGCCCTAGCCAGATCCGACATTACAGACTGCGCCAAGCTTGCGGCCGAAGCCGGTAAGATTTTCATGGTTACCCAGCAGTGCTGCGCGGCCACGAGGCGCCCATCCTCCACAGACGCTGTCCCGGCTTCGCCGACAGCGTGCTGGTGCTCCTACCATACCCGTTTTGGCGCGAAAGCACAATGCTGCCGTTCCCCCTGCAGTTTTTCGCCAAAAAAAAACCCAAGAAAGCGCAGGCGGCATCCCTGGCGACGGATGACCAAGTCTAACGGGCGTTCCGCGGTGGCGATGGCCGTCGGTTCTACGGGGAAACTCCTCTGTATCACCAATTCCCTCTCGGGCCGCCGTTTCCTTTGTGACACCGGGGCGCAATGTAGCATTCTACCTGCGTCGAAGCTCGACATGCAGACTGGGAACCTCGGTTTTTCCCTCGTAGCGGCTAATGGTGCAGCAATTCGAACGTTCCGAAAGCGGCGGGTCGAAGTCTGTTTCAGCGGTCAGCACTTCTTTTGGGAATTTGTCACGGCCACAGTCTCACAGGCTATCCTAGGTGTGGATTTTCTGTGTGCCAACAGCCTACTAGTCGATGTCCGGCACCGCCGGCTGATCAACGCGGCCACCTTCCACTCGATTCCGTGCTACCACGGTATCTCCGTGGCGCGCTCCATTGCCTGTGCTTTCCCTCCTCCAGATGACTTCAAGCGGCTCCTTGGGGAGTTTCCGGAGCTGACAAGGCCCACCTTCTCCTCTTCGGCGACGAAACATGGTGTTGAACATCACATCACCACTACTGGCTCCCCGGCTTATACGCGGGCTAGAAGGCTCGAACCCGGCAAGCTCGCAGCTGCGAAGGCGGAGTTCGACACGATGGAGCGGCTCGGGATCATTCGGCGATCCAAGAGTCCCTGGTTCTCGCCGCTCCACATTGTGCCGAAGCCAGGCGGCGGCTGGCGGCCATGCGGTGACTACCGACGCCTCAACGACGCCACCACTCCGGATCGGTACCCGATCCTGCATATCCAGGATTTCTCGGCCCATTTGGCGGGAAATTCTATCTTCTCTAAAGTCGCCCTCGCCCGTGGATATCACCAAGTTCCAGTGCACCCACAAGACGTCCCGAAAACCGCAGTCATCACCCCTTTTGGCCTCTTTGAGTTCCTGCGGATGCCGTTTGGCTTAAAGAATGCAGCACAGGCGTTCCAGCGTTTAATGGACTCAGTTCTTTGAGACCTGCGTTTCATCTTCGTCTACCTTGACGACATACTCATCGCCAGTGCCAGCAAGGAGGAGCACATCTCCCATTTGCGTTCCTTCTTTACGCGCCTCAGCCAACATGGTTTAATCATCAGCCCGGCCAAGTGCCAGTTCGGCCTGCAACAGATCGACTTCCTGGGACATCGCATAACATCGGACGGCGCCGTCCCTTTGTCGACGAAGGTTGAGGCGGTTACCTCTTTCCCGCGGCCGTCGACAGTCAAGGCCTTGCAGGAGTTCCTGGGGATGGTCAACTTCTACCACCGTTTTGTCCCCAAGGCAGCTCAACTCATGCAACCTTTGTTCGGGGCCCTCAAGGGCAAGTCCGGTAAAGATCCAATCAGCTGGACAGCTGAAATGGTCCAGGCGTTCGGCGACACCAAGAACGCATTGGCCAATGCAACCATGCTGGCGCACCCACTTCCAGGTGTTACCATCGCCCTTACCACCGACGCGTCAGACTACACCATCGGTGCAATGCAAGAACAGTGGGTCAACGGCACGTGGCAACCGCTGGCGTTTTTCAGCCGTCAACTACGAAAGAATGAAAAAAAGTACAGCACCTTCGATAGGGAGCTACTGGCCCTTTTCCTTGCCATTCGCCATTTTCGGTTTTTATTGGAGGGGCGTCCCTTCACGGCTTTTATCGACCACAAACCCCTTACGTTCGCCATGGCCAAGACCCCGGACCGTGGTCCGCTCGTCAACAACGTCACTTGACGTTCATTTCCGAATTTACCACGGACATTCAACATGTGTCTGGTAAGGACAACCTGGTGGCAGATTGCCTCTCCCGTGCGATGGTCCACGCGGTGCACCTGGGAATCGACTACGCCCTCATGGCTGCAGATCAGGCCTCAGACTCGGAGGTCCAATCATATAGAACCGTTCCCTCTAGCTTCCAAGCGACCGACGTCATCTTCCAGGCCGCAGGTGCCACGCTCCTTTGCGACGTTTCCATGGGATTTCCTTGACCTATCGTGCCAGTCGCATGGCGCCGGAAGGTTTTCGATGCCATACACGGGTTGTCGCACCCGGGGATGAAGGCTTCGCAATGGCTTATGTCGGCTAAGTTCGTCTGGAAAGGTATGCACATCGATGTCCATGACTGGGCTAATACCTGCGTCGTATGCCAGAAGGCCAAAGTCCAGCGTCATGTCAAGGCTCCAGTGGCTGCGTTCACTGTTCCAGAGCGTCGTTTCGACCACGTGCATGTGGACCTCGTGGGGCCACTTCCACCTTCTCAGGGTTATGCTCATCTCCTCACCATAGTGGACCGCACCACTAGGTGGCCAGAGGCAATTCCTTTGGTTTCCACCACTTTGGCAGACATCGCTAGAGCTTTCATCTCCTGTTGGGTTGCCCATTTCGGGGTACCGGCGGACATCTCTTCTGACCGCGGGCCGCAATTTTCCTCGGAGCTTTGGAACGCTGTGGCTCAGGGGCTCGGCACCAAACTTCATCGCACCACCGCCTATCATCCACAGGCAAACGGCCTTTGCGAGCGATTCCACAGGTCGCTTAAAGCCTCCATTTGGGCCAGTCTTCAAGGTGCAGGATGGGTGGACAGACTCCCATGGGTCCTTTTGGGTCTTCGTACGGCGCCCAAAGACGACCTACAATCGTCTTTGGCTGAACTCGTCTATGGCCAACCGCTCTGTGTACCAGGGGATTTCCTCCCTTCTCCCACAGAGCCATGGTCCGCCTCCCAGCAACTCGTTCGCCACCAGGAAGCGGCCAGATGCTTCGCTCCGATACCTACGTCCAATCACGGTTTGCAGAACTCCTACGTGCCACCGGGACTGAAGAATGCGGAGTATGTCTTCATCCGCCACGACGCTCACCGGGATCTGCTTAAGCCCCCTTACACTGGTCCGTTCCGCGTCATCAAACCAGGAGACAAATCTTTTTCGGTCGACGTCGGAGGGAAGCCGGATCACATCTCGGTGGACCGCTTGAAGCTGGCTCACCTGGACCTGGACCACCCTGTCGTAGTCGCTCAACCACCCAAACGTGGCCAACCGCCCGCAGTCGCCGCACCAGATCAACCAAAGCCACCTGCCAACCCAACCACGCTCGCCGCGCCTGCTCAGCCACAACCGACTGCCAACTCGACCACCGGTCGTCAACCTCCTCTACCAGGGTATCGAAGTCGATCGGACAGGCTTGTCAGGCCTCCTCCTCGCCTCACCTTTTCTGTTAAAGACAATTCTGGGGGGGGCGCATGTGGTGGAGCCACCAAAGGACTGAGCGGTTGTACATAATTCCTTTAACAGCAATGTAGTTACTGTCTGTGCCTGTACCTCTAATTACATTGTTTGACTGTACAATGTCTAGTTACCTTTACAGCGCGGTTTCAACGTGATGGCGTCATGCCGTTAGTCACGTGATGCCCCAATGGCGGGAAGAACGTGATGACGTCATGACGTCAGTCTTCTGACCAGAGGATCAGTCCTCGTGGAGCCCTCAAGGAGAGTAGACCTGTTATTGATGTGTTCTAGCAGTTTCCAGTTTAAACTTGTTTCGTTTCATTAAAGTTCGTTATTTTAATTGCCTGAGTCGAACTCAGTCTTTTTGATGGGAACCTCCGTTCCTACAGTAGCCAATTAGAATTTTTAGTTGTCAATTATACACACACATTATATATATATATATATATAAAGATATGAGAAATCATCTGATTTTTCTTTAGTTACATGTTTTTGTCCTCAGAAATATATATATTTTATGCTTTATTCATTAATTTACTAGTTAATGTAGATATTTCTGCCAGTCATTACATAGGGTTACTTAGGATATACGGCATAAAAACAGACCATTCGGCCCAACCAGTCAATGCCGGCGTTTATGCTCCACACGAGCCTCCTCCCGTTTTTCTTCATCTAAATCTATCGGCATAACCCTCTATTCCCTTCACCCTCATATGCTTGTCTAGCCTCCCCTTAAATGCATCTATACTTTTCACTTCAACCACCCCCTGTGGTAGTGAGTTCCACATTCTCACCACTCTTTGGGTAAAGAAGTTTCTTCTGAATTCCCTATTAGATTTCTTGGTGACTATCTTATTTTGATGGCCTCTAGTTATGCTCTTCCCCACAAGTGGAAACATTCTCTCGGTATCCACTCTATCAAAACCTTTCATAATTTTAAAGACCTCTATTAGGTCAGCCCTCAGCCTTCTTTTTTCAAGAGAAAAGAGACCCAGCCTGTTTATCCTTTCTGGATATGTATACCCTCATATTTCTGGTATCATCCTTGTAAATCCTCTCTGCACCTTCTCCAGTGCCTCTATATCCTTTTTATAATATGGCGACCAGAACTGTATGCAGTACTCTTAAGTGTGGTCATGCTAGCAGCACGATGTAAACTATCAATAGGGGAAAGATGTTGAATGAAGCATATTGGGTGGGATTAAGAAGAAGCTAAATGAATGTGTAATTATAATGTGAAGGATCAAGATGTCCATCAAGGGTCAAGTATGCAATCATAACTACTGCGATTATCAAACCTGGCAAGAACTTTGTCTTCTGCTGACTTCAAACAACAAGTAATAATTGCATATCTTTTGCTTAAGCACAGCAAGGCAAAGTAAATCTTATTCACAACTGGTTTAGTACATTTATCAAATTCAAATTCATGTTGCCTGTTATATTTTGCTACTTCTAGCTTCTGAGTGTTCAGTGGAACAAATATTGTAAAGATTCCTTTTCTGCACCAGATTTTGTTTTACAAATTAAACAAGAAACCATGCTGCAGCCTAAGTAACCTTTTGTAGGTTCTACCTGTTTGAATGTCTCTTGGGTACCTTTCCCAAGTGCCCATTATTCACATGTTAACCTTGACTGTGAGTTGGGGAAAGCTGCTCAATTATAGAGGGAGGGGCATCAAGCCAAGCTAATTCTGTCATCCTGAAGGATACACACACATCGCAGAAAGGGTTACTACACTGTGATTGTGAATTTCCATCCTTGGAACACTGTGGCCAATTGTAGTGATCTATTGTTACCCTAGGGGTTGAACTTGGGACCTTCCTGGTATGGATGTCTCACAAATCACTGCACAGATTCACAGAGCCATTTGGGAGCTACATTCAAGGCTTGATCCCTCCAATCCACTAAATTCTCAATCTCAATCTCAATCATGTTGCTCTGTAGAGGTGCTGAGACAACATCAGTGCCTCTCCACAAAGGGAATCATTGTTGTGTACCTTCTAGCCATCAGCTCTGAGCTGCATTTTATGAGACTTGGGAACAGATCACTTCTCTATTTCATTTTTTAACTTGATCCAAAGGAATCTAGAAAGCAAATAAAGGGAATTCACGCACTCAGAAAATGCAACAAATGTAGACGTATATCTCAGATTTTACAGTGCATTCCATAATGTGGCATCTTTAAATATGGAAGTGAAACAAAAAAAAATCCAAGATCTGTATCCTTTTTATGCTGAGAAAATGAACATAAAGCAAGCCTTCCTGTCTTTCCAGTTCTCCCTCATTTTAATTTTGACCCAGTATGGACAATATCTGCTTTCCCTGAATCCTAGTACAGAATTCCTCAACATTCTTTGGGTTAGACTTCATGTTTCACTGCAGATTAGCCAAATATTGTTTCAAAAGACCCTCAGATTTTTCTAGTCACCACTAATAGTGCCCACAATAATCCAATAAACGTAAGAATGGATGAAAAGAGAAACCCAATTCAGTGCATCAAGCCCATTCCTCCCATAGACCATGTACAATGTGTCCTATCTTGGACTCCACCTAACCCAGTTAATCCACTAGGAAATTCTCTGAAGGTTTCTCATAACCTCCAAAAGTGAATCAAAGAAACCTCTAACTAACCTTGCATTTTACATTAAAGCTGGAAATTGCTGTTGGCAAAACTAGTTGGCACATGTGTAATGGGTATAATAGCCTCCTTGTGTATAGTAAACTTCTATGGTTCTTTGAATGCATTAAGTATTCATATGATAATATTGTACCACAGTATTTCCAGGTTAATATTCCAAATGTGGTCTCACCAAAGACATATACAAGGTTAGAATAACTTGTTTCAAATTATCAAATTACTTGCAGTTACTGAGAGCTATCTTTTCCTCAAGTTCACTCATTTTAATAAAAGAGTAGATGTGATTATAAAGCATGAACACCACTTTGTACTTGTGTACTTTTTCTTAAAATTAGTGTCCAGAGGAAAATATACCCCCAGATTACTAGTTTACATAACTTGACTGTTTCATTTTACAGCTATCTCAGAAATTATTGCCTCAGCAGTTACCATATTTAGTAGTTCATGCAACTTTGTTAGGGTAAAGATGTCAATGTTAAACTTTCTTACATAGATAAACACAACTGCACTAGGAAAGTTTTTATTTTCACTACTTCCTGATTACGAGGGAACACTTCCTGTTCTGAAATTAGAAAAATATTTGAAAACTTTAAAAATCCTTAACTGTCATTTGCCAGCTTAGAAAATTATACCAGAATTTCTTGCCACAGTTGTGCTGCCATTATTTTTCACTTTGCACTTAAAGTTGCAATTAAACTAAACATTTTACTGATCTAGGAAGATGTGCAGTATCCTATTGATTGGATTGTGAACACTGAAATCTAAGCATTGCCTACTAATACAGTATCTACCATACTACAGAGAGAGATCCTTAAGCTTTTTACTGCATCCTACAAATAAATGGAACAAGAGGGTGTTTATCAAATTCAAATACAGAGGCTTTTATTCACTAATATTCATAAGGCAAAAGGAAAATCACAAGGCTTTCTACAATGACCATACAGGTGACCATACAGGAGCTAAAGTGATTTTAGAAACATTATACATAGTTTTCAACATGCAAATATTTAGGAATTTTTCCTGATACCCGATTTAATTTTTTTTTAAATTTGGCTATACCGTATCTAACCTATTTAATACTTTATATACTTCAATGAGATCCCTCCTTAACTTAGGAACATAGGAATTGCTAGATGAAAAAAGATCAAGGTCCATCTAGTTCACCCCTACCTTCCTGGTAGTCGCATGATACAATGATAATACAGTTGTTGACTAATCATAGCAATCAATCTCTAGCAACTGGTCTACATCAGACCCAGACTTGATAATAGGAAAACCCTAGTGGTGGAGAGCTTTGGGAACCATAGGTCAAAAGTCACCTTTTTCCTCCCAAGCACGCTAGGGGGATTGTCCTATGAGGAAAGATGGAGGAGTCTAGGCCTTTATTCCCTAGAATTTAGAAGAATGAGAGGTGATCTCAATGAAACATATAAAATTCTTACAGGACTTGACAGGGTAGATGCTGGGAGGATGTTTCCCCTGGCTGGAGAGTCTAGAACCAGGGGTCACAGTCTCCGAGTAAGAGGTCAGCCATTTAGGACTGAGATGAGGAGAAATTTCTTCACTCAAAGGGTTGTGAATCTTTGGAATTCTCTACCGCAGAAAGGTGTAGGTGCTCAGTCATTGAGTATATTGAAGACAGAGATCGATAGATTTTTGGATATTAAGGGAATCAAGGGATATGGGGATAGTGCAGGAAGGTGGAGTTGAGGTAGAAGATCAGCCATGATCTTACTGAATTGTGGTGCAGGCTCGAAGGTCCGAATGGCCTTCTCCTATTTCCTATGTTCTTATGTACACTTACCACATATCGTGTCTCAAATTACTCATTAACATCCAAAATGTTATTTTCTGAAAGACTTCCATCTAATTTGCATTTGAATACTAACTGCTTCCACTGTCTTCCTAGGGAGTCCCATAGATCGTTCACTCACTCACTGAAATATTGTTTCAGCAGATTAGTTATCAATTTGCCCCCTTCAAGCGCAGGTCATGTCCTCTGGTTCTACTCTTCTGGACAAGGTGAAATAGTTTGTCATGGTCTAAATTATCTAATCCCTTTAGAATCCTAAAAACAGAAAACATATCACCTCTTAACCTTCTTTTTTCCAGTGAGAATATTCAATTTACATAATCAGAACATTTAGATAACTGCCTTAACAGAATCAATTTTCTTTAATCTGTTCTCATAGTTCTAGCCCTTTACATCTGTTACTCTTCTCCAATGCATGTATATCTTTTTTGTGTCCGAAACTAAACAGAGTACCTGTACTCCAAGGCTGCTATTATACTACTACTTTAAGGCTCCCCCTTCACATTGACATAAAATCAACAGTATAGCATAGATTTTTTTCAGTTTTAGCCAGTTGTGAGGCACCTGGGAAATTTCAAGCGCTTTGCCCACAATTTTCCATCCATTGAAATCCACAGATGCATGCTCATGCCAGGCAAGATAACTCACCATGGCCAAGAAACAAGTGTCCTTAATAATACAGGAGTTAAATTCTGATCTGACTTTCTAGTGCATTTGGTTCAAGAAATGAAACCACCTTCTAGGATAAATTTTGTTAAGGCTCCACTCTCAGTCTATAGGAACATAAATCAAATACTTGTGCATCGAAGCCCAGCACATCCAATTTTAGTGCTTCCAATTTTGTACAGGTTAATTTTAATAACCGGAAAATTGAGAATGACACAATTGGGCGTGCTGACTTCTGTGTACAATTCTCTGATCTGCATTTCCATCAAGTGAAGCTTCACACTGGGAGTGGAGACTCACGAAACTTAAGAAATAGGAGCTGGAGTAGGCCATTTGGCACTGCGAGCATGCTCTGCCATTCAACAAGATCATGGCTGATCTTTTACCTCAACTCCACCTTCCTGCACTATCCCCATATCCCGTAATTCCCAAAAATTTATCGATCACTGTCTTGAATATACTCAACGACTGAGCAATGTGGTTGACTCTTAACTGCCCTCTGAAATGGCCTATCAAGCTACTCAGTTGCAACAAACCGCTACAAAACACAATAATAAGAATAAAACCAGACGGACCACCCAGCATCGACCTCGGCACCGGCTACGGACACAGCAACAGCACACCCAGCCCAGTCGACCCTGCAAAGTCCTCCTCACCAACATCTGGGGAAATGTGCCAAAATTGGGAGAGCTGTCCCACAGACTAGTCAATCAACAGCCTGACATAGTCATACTCACAGAATCATACCTTTCAGCTAATGTCCCAAACTCCTCCCTCACCATCCCTGGGTATGTCCTGTCTCACCGGCAGGACAGACGCACCAGGGATGGCAGCACAGTGGTATACAGTTGGGAAGGAGTGGCCCTGGGAGTCCTCAACATTGACTCCGGACCCCATGAAGTCTCATGCCTTCAGGTCAAGCATGGACAAGGAAACCTCCTGCTGATTACCACCTACCGCCGTCCCTCAGCTGATCAATCAGTACTCCTCCATGTTGAACATCACTTGGAAGAAGCACTGAGAGTAGTAAGGGCACAGAATGTACTCCGGGTGGGGGACTTCAATGTCCATCACCAAGAGTGGCTCGGTAGCACAACTACTGACTGAACTGGTCAAGGCCTGAAGGACATAGCTGCCAGTCTGGGTCTGCGACAGGTGGTGAGAGAACCAACACGGGGGAAAAACCTACTTGACCTCATCCTCACCAATCTACCTGTCGCAGATGCATCTGTCCATGACAGTACTGGTAGCAGTGACCAACGCACAGAAATTGTGGAGACGAAGTCCCGTCTTCACACTGAGGACACCCTCCATCGTGTTGTGTGGCACTACCACCGTGCTAAATGGGATAGATTCAGAACAGATCTAGCAGCTCAAAACTGGGCATCCATGAGGCGCTGTGGGCCATCAGCAGCAGAATTGTATTCCACCACAATCTGTAACCTCATGGCCTGGCATATCCCTCACTCTACCATTACCATCAAGTCAGGGGACCAACCCTGGTTCAATAAGGAGTGCAGAAGAGCATGCCAGGAGCAGCACCAGGCATACCTAAAAATGAGGTGCCAACCTGGGGAAGCTGCAACACAGGACTACATACATGATAAAAAGCGGAAGCAGCATGCTATAGACAGGGCTAAACGATCTCACAATCAATGGATCAGATCAAAGCTCTGCAGTCCTGCTACATCTAGCCGTGAAAGGTGGTGGACCATTAAACAACTAACGGGAGGAGGGGTCTCCATGAATATCCCCATCCTCAATGATGGTAGAGCCCAGCACGTGAGTGTAAAGGTCATGGCTGAAGCGTTTGCAACCATCTTCAGCCACAAGTGCCGAGTGGATGATCCATATCGGCCTCCGCCTGAGGTCCCCACCATCACAGAAGCCAGGCTTCAGCCAATTCGATTCACTCCACGTGATATCAAGAAATGGCTGAGTGCACTGGATACAGCAAAGGCAACATCCCGGCTATCGTGCTGAAGACTTGTGTTCCAGAACTAGCCGTGCCTCTAGCCAAGTTGTTCCAGTACAGCTACAACACTGGCATCTGTCCGACAATGTGGAAAACTGCCCAGGTATGTCCTGTCCACAAAAAGCAGGAAAATCCAATCCGGCCATTCACCGTCCCATCAGTCTACTCTCAATCATCAGCAAAGTGATGGAAGGTGTCATCGACAGTGCTATCAAGCGGCACTTACTCACCAATAACCTGCTCACTGATGCCCAGTTTGGGTTCCGCCAAGGCCACTCAGCTCCTGACCTCATTACAGCCTTGGTCCAAACATGGACAAAGGAGCTGAATTCCAGAGGTGAGGTGAGAGTGACTGCCCTAGACATCAAGGCAGCATTTAACCAAGCCCTAGTAAAACTGAAGTCAATGGGAATCGGGGGGAAAACTCTCCACTGGCTGGAGTCATACCTAGCACAAAGGAAGATGGTTGAAGGTCAATAATCACAGCCCTAGGACATCGCTGCATGAGTTCCTCAGGGCAGTGTCCTAGGCCCAACCATCTTCAGCTGCTTCATCGATGACCTTCCCTTCAACATAAGGTCAGAAATGGGGATATTCGCTGGTGACTGCACAGTGTTCAGCGCCATTCACAACTCCTCAGATAATGAAGCAGTCCATGCCCGCATGCAACAAGACCTAGACGATGTTCAGGCTTGAGCTGCTAAGTGGCAGGTTACATTCGCACCACAGAAGTGCCAGGCAATGACTATTTCCAACAAGTGAGAATCTAACCACATGACATTCAAAGGCATTACCATCGCCGAATCCCCCACCATCAACATCCTGGGGGTCACCATTGACCAGAAACTTAACTGGACCAGCCACATAAATACTGTGGCAACAAGAGCAGATCAGAGGCTAGGTATTCTGTGGAGAGTGTCTCACCTCCTGACTCCTCAAAACCTTTCCAAGGCAATAGTGAGTGTGATGGAATACTCTCCACTTGCCTGGATGAGTGCAGCTCCAACAATATTCAAGAAGCTCGATACCATCCAGGGCAAAGCAGCCCGCTTGATTGGCACCCCATCCACCACCTTTAACATTCACTCCCTCCACCACCGGCATACCGTGGCTGCAGTGTGTACCATCTACAAGATGCACTGCAGCAACTTGCCAAGGCTTCTTTGGCAGCACCTCCCAAACCCGCGACCTCTTCCACCTAGAAGGACAAGGGCAGCAGGTGTATGGGAACACCACTACCTCCAAGTTCCCCTCCAAGTCACACACCATCCTGACTTAGAAGTATATCGCCGATCCTTTATCGTCGCTGGGTCAAAATCCTGGAACTCCCTACCTAATGGCACTGTGGGAGTACCTTCACCACACGCACTGCAGCGGTTCAAGAAGGCGGCTCACCACCACCTTTCTCAAGGGCAGTAAGGGATGGGCAATAAATGCTGGCCTTGCTAGGCCATTTCAGAGGGCAGTTAAGAGTCAACCACACTGCTGTGGGTCTGGAATCACATATAGGCCAGACCAGGTAAGGACGGCAGATTTCCTTCCCTATGGGACATTAGTGAACCAGATGGGTTTTTACGACAATCCGATAGTTTCATGGTTACCATTACTGATACTAGATATTATTCCACATTTATTTTCATTAACTGAATTTAAATTCCCCAGCTGCCGTGGTGGAATTTGAACTCACGTCTCTGGATCATTAGTCAAGGCTGGGTTACTCACCCAGTGACATTACCACTATGCTTGCTCTACCTGCATGGTAACTTTCTGTGATTCATGTACAAGGACACCCAGGTCACCCAGGTCCCTCTGAGTGCAAACATTTCCCAGTCTCTCACCATTCAAAAAATATTCTTTTTTATTTTTCCTACCAAAATGGATAAATTCACACTTCCCCACATTGTATTCCATTTGCCATGTTCTTGCCCACTCAATCAATCTGTCTATATCTCTCTGCCACCTCTTTGCGTCCTCCTCACTGCTCACTTTCCCACCCAACTTTGTATCATCAGCAAACTTGGGTACGTTACACTCAGCCCCTTCATCTAAGTCATGAATATAGATTGTAAATAGCTGAGGCCCAAGCACTGATCCTTGCGGTACCCCACTAGTTTCAGCCTGCTAACCTGAAAAAGTCCTGTTTATTCCTACTCTGTTTTCTGTCCATTAACCAATCCTCAATCCATGCTAACATATTACCCTCAATACCATGGGCTGGATTTTCAATGGGCCGTGGAGGCGTGATTGGAGGCGTGTGGGGCGTTAAAATCGTGAAAACTGGCGGGCGGGACCCCCCCCCCACCGCCTGGTTCCCGACTCTGAGCAACTTTAACTCAGTCGTATCTGATGGTCCCGACTCCATCGCGCCTCCAACAGACAGGATAGGTCGTTATGGCCCTTAACAAGCACTAAATAGCCTCTATAATCCTATTTTGAAAGGCCCTTGTG
Organism: Somniosus microcephalus; assembly: GCF_052327205.1. NCBI lineage: Eukaryota > Metazoa > Chordata > Chondrichthyes > Squaliformes > Somniosidae > Somniosus > Somniosus microcephalus. The sequence continues at coordinate 163,012,320 of NC_140999.1, read as the reverse complement.
AATGTAACCCTTTTCCCATGTGAAACACACCTGGTGGGAAACACGATGGTGAAACCTGGCGGGGGTACTATTGGATTGCTGACTATCAACTGCAGGTCAACCATTAAAGAGGAGATTTGATCAGCCATCATTTGCAGGTGGCAAGACTTTGTTGTCTCAGGTCTGGGGGAACTTTTAGAAGGCATAACCACAGCTGTGGAAGTTTGGAGCCTGACACCCATCTCCAGTGTGACCTCCTGGGAAACCCCTCTCGCCACCCTCACTGAGCGCTTCCTCAACTGAGGCATATACCAGAAGCATGGGAGCCATTTATTTCCTTCCCTTCTGGGTATTAGATGAGCTCGAGCGCCAGCCGCGGCACCAGCAGAACCAGGAACAACAGCAGCACCAACAGCAGCAGCAGCAACAGGAGCGCCAGGCTGCTGCTCACCCACCTGAAGCTGCACAGGCCAGAAGGGGCCAGCGCTTGGAAGCTTGTCGGCACAGGAGATACCCCCCAAACAGGGTCTACAGACACAGGGTCAGCTACCTCAATATGTCTGAGCAGCAGTGCCAAAGGCGGCTCCGACTTTCACGAGAGGTAGTGAGTGACTTTTGTGCAATGCTGCAACAATACCTGCAGCCCAGAGGACCAGGTGGACAAGCCTTACCAGTGGCCGTCAAAGTCACCACCACACTCAACTTTTTTGCCTCAGGCTCATTCCAGGGATCAGCAGCAGACATCAGCGACATCTCCCAGGTGGCCGCACACACTTGCATCATGCAGGTAACCGATGCACTCTTTGTCATCGCGCACAATCACATCCATTTCACCAAGGATCGAACAAGTATCACGGCGCGTGCGGTTGGATTAGCTAATCTGGCAGGCTTTCCAAGGATGCAGGGCGTTGTTGACTGCACACATGTGGCCCTTAAGGCACCCCATCGCAATCCAGGTATTTTTGTCAACCGCAAGGGCTTCCACTCCCTCAACGTTCAGCTGGTGTGTGACCACAAGAAGGAAATTTTGCATGTTTGTGCCAAGTACCCTGGCAGTTGCCATGACTCCTTCATACTGCACCAGTCTAGTGTGCCTCTGCTATTCAGTCCGCCAGACCAACTTAACGGATGGCTACTTGGAGACAAGGGCTATCCCCTGAGCACATGGCTAATGACGCCGTTGAGGAGCCCATCCAACGAAGCTGAGGAGAGCTACAACTCCAGCCACATGTCCACCAGAGCCATAATCGAGCAAACCATCGGTTTGCTGAAGATGCGCTTCAGATGCCTGGATAGATCCGGTGGAGCCCTGCAGTACTCAGCAGCCAGGGTCTCCAGAATCGTCGTGGTTTGCTGTGCACTTCACAACATGGCACAGTGTCGTGGCTTGCAGATTGCTGAGGACCAAGTGGCTCCTCACATACCCTCCTCAGATGAGGAGGAGGAGGAGGAGCACGCCCTGCAGAGGCCCATCAACCAGCGGCAGCATTACGTGAGAACATTGCTGCCTGGGGTGCAAGGAACGCACTCATCTTGGCCAGATTTGCCTAGCCTAGCCGATCAAGCACTTTTGCCTCGCAGCTTCTTGCCTGAGCATCGACAATGACCAAGACCCTGCTGAGTCCTAGCTATTTGACCAGCATACTGACAGTTGCAAGTAATCCTAAGCCCTCAATGTGAAAGTCCCATTCGCGAAATGACACATGCCACAACTGCAACAGTTGCCATCAGAATTTTTATGTACAAGAACCAACTGATGGCATTTTTACAATAAACACAACATTTCACCCAAGTGACTACCCTTGTGACTATTTGTGCAGAATTTTTCTCTTACGCGTGCTCCTACATGGTGCCTCCCCTGTGGCTTCAGCAGATGTGGAGGCCCCTTGCTCACTTTGCTGCTGCTCCTGTCTCGACACCTTTGGCGGGCGTCCTCTGGGGTTGCGAGCCTGTAAGGGCTCATCAATAGTCTGCTGCTCCTGCAGCTGTGCAGGGGTTGAGATGCCTATCTCACTTGGGTGTGGACTCCGGTGGGGTTCTGACCGAGGGCTCTGCAGTGGTATGGAAGTGTGAGCGCTTGGAGAGGAGGCCCCACTTCCTTGATGTCTCCTGGAAATCGTGGGAGTAGAAGAGGATGCTCACTTGTGAACTGTGATACACCAGGTGATAACTCTACTCTATGTCCCGAAGGTCCCACCGAGGTGTGAGTGTCTGCGCTGGTGCTGGGTGCGCTGAATTCTGGTGACGCTACGCCCTCAGAGGTTGCAGCTTCCTCTGAGGAGTCTGGCTGCTCAACCTGTTCTTCCTGGCTAGTGGAGACAGATGCTTGCAATATTCCTGTGGGGAATAAAGTGTCAGAGATGTGATGCCAAGGTTGCATGCACATTGCATATTGCAGATGCTCATAAGTCCATCTGTTAGAGCTTCAAAGTCATTATCAGCGACTCATGCAATGCCAATGAGATGGGAAACTTTTCTGTCACCAGCTTGCTGTGTTGCACCCGTCTGTCCGTCCCCCACTTGCGCATCCTCCTCTATTCCCACGATTTCCAGGACCGCCTCCTCCCAGGGGGTCAGGTGGGCTAATGAGGCTGTCCCTCCCCCTGTCCTCGCTCGCTCTCTTTTATTGTGAGCTCTCTTTTCCTGCAATGAGGGAGACAAGTGGAGGTTGAGTGAGAATGAAGGAATGAGTGTAGAGATTCCATAGCATCAATACTTAGAAGGAGACAAAGATGGAGTGAGGTGGTGAGACCAAGGGCCCTCCCTGTGTGTTGTCAGTTGTTTGCATAGCATCACAGTGATAGGGAGTGTGAGGGCTGCATAGTCGAATAGTTATGTGAATGTGACCATAGAGAGAAAGGGAATGGGTAAGGGTGCATGGATGTCAGTGTCAAGTGAGATGTGGAGGAAGAGATTGCTGAAGCTGAGTGCTGGTGAGGAAAGGCAATGGGGATCAGATTGAGGGTGATGGGAAATTCATACTCACTTTTCTAGTGCAGAGAAGGTCATGAAATCTTTTCCTGCACTGTATCCAGGTTCTGCGGGTGACTCCCAAAGAGTTGAGCTCCTCAGCCACCTGCATCCACACTGCCTTGGTCTGCTTGGGAGGCCTCTTCCTCCCTGTAGAAGGGAAGAGTACCTCCCTGTTGGCTGTAGCCCCATCTACTAATGCCTGCAGGGCCACCTCGTCAAAACGAGGAGCTGATCTGGGTCTCCTGCTAGTCATCTTTCCTGCAGGTCTCTCACACTCCACAGGCAAAAAGCTTGGCAGTCTGCAGAAGAAGCAAGGCTTGCTGTAGACCTTAAATGCAGCAGCAATGATGACGTCATCGGAGGCAACTTCCAGTCAGGAAAAACCCATTTGCCAAGGGTTCCCACACGTTGGAAATCAATTGGACAATTAAGTTAAAATTGCATCAATCTCCCACATTTAGATTCGGGTGGATAACACGAAATGCGGATAACATGACACCATCCCGCACCTGAGTTAAAATCCAGCCCCATGAGTCTAATTTTGTGTAATAACCTCTTGTGTGGCACCTTATCGAATGCTTTTTGAAAATCCAAATAAACTACATCCACTAATTCCCCCTTATCAATCCTACTAGTTACATCTTCAAAAAACTCTAACAGATTTGTCAAACACGATTTCCCTTTCATAAAACCATGTTGACAGTGCCGAATCATATTACGATTTTCTAAGTGCCGTAATAATAGATTCTAGCATTTTGCCTACTACTGATGTCAGGCTAACTGGCCTATAGTTCCCCATTTTTTCTCTTCCTCCTTTCTTAAATAGCAGGGTTATGTTTGCTACCTTCCAATCCATGGGGACTCTTCTAGAATCTAGGGAATTCTGGAAGATTAATACCAGTGCATCCACGATCTCCGCAGCTCCCTCTTTTAAAACTGTAGGATGCAGGTCATCAGGTCCAGGGGATTTGTCACCACTTAGTCCCATTAATTTCTCCAGTACTATGTCTTTACTTATACTGATTTCTTTAAGTTCCTCATTCTCTCTAGACCGTTGGTTCCCCATTATTTCCGGAATGTTTTTCGTGTCTTCTTCCATGAAGACAGATACAAAGTATTTGTTTAATGTCTTTACCATTTCCTTATTCCCCATTATAATTGCTCCTGTCTCTGCCCATTGGGCACGCATTTAATTCACTAATCTCTTCCTATTAACATACCTATAGAAATGTTTACAATCAGTTTTTATGTCTCTTGTCTCGTATTCTTTTTTCTCTTCCCTTATCAATTTCTTGGTCCTCCTTTTGCTGAATACTAAAATCCTCCCACTCCTCAGGCTTACTATACTTTTTTGCAACATTATAAGCCTCTTCCTATGATCTAATACTATCTGTAACTTCTTGGTAGCCACAGTTGGACCACTTTTCCTGTAAAGTTTTTGTGCCTTAAAGGAATGTATATTTGTTGTAAATTATGTATTAATTCTTTAAATGCTAGCCATTGCTTGTCTAGTCATACCTTTTAATGTAGTTTCCTAATCTACCTTAGCCAACTTGCCTTTCATACCTATGTAGTTTGCTTTGTTTAGATTTAAGACCCTAGTTTCGGATTTAACTAAATCATTTTCAAACTCAATATAAAATTTTTATTATATTATGATCACTCTTCCCTAAAGGCCCCTTTACTATAAGGTTATTAATTAACCCTTTCTCATTGCACAATACTTGATCTAAAATAGCCTGTTCCCTAGTTGATTCCTCAACATATTGAGCTAGAAAACTATCTTGCATACATTCCATGAATTTGTCCTCCACACTATTACTGTAAATTTGGTTTGCCCAGTCTATATGTAGATGAAAGTTCCCCATGATTACTGTATTACCCTTGTTACATGTGCCTCTAATTTCCTGATTTCTACTCTGCCATGCATTACAACTACTGTATGCTGGCCTTCATTACAAGAGGATTTGAGTACAGGAGTAAAGGAGTTTTACTCCAATTATACAGGGCCTTGGTGAGACCACACCTGGAGTACTGTGTACAATTTTAGTCTCCTTACCTAAGGAAGGATATACCTGCCACAGAGGGAGTGCAATGAAGGTTCACGAGATTGATTCCTGGGATGGCGGGACTGTCGTATGAGAAGAGATTGAGTAAACTAGGCCTGTATTCTCTTGAATTCAGAAGAATGAGAGGGGATCTCATTGAAGCATACAAAATTATTACAGGGCTTGCTAGGGTGGATGCTGGGAAAATGTTTCCCTTGGCTGGGGAATCTAGAACCAGGGACCACAGCCTCAGGATAAAGGGTAGGCCATTCAGGACTGAGATGAGAAGGAATTTCTTCACACAGAGTGTGGTGAATCTTTGGAATTCTCTACCCCAGAGGGCTGTGGAGGTTCAGTCATTGGGTATATTCAAAACAGAAGTCGATACATTTCTGACCAGCAAGGGCATTAAGGGATATGGCAATAGGGCCGGTGAGTGGAGTTGAGGCAGAAGATCAGCCATGATCGCATTGAATGGCGGAGCAGGCTCGAAGGGCCGAATGGCCGACTCCTGCTCCTATTTCTTATGTTCTTATGTTTGGTCGCCTATAAACAACTCCCACCAATGTTTTCTGCCACTTACTCTCCATTGTATTAAAACTGAGGTCCAGTTCAAAGCAGGGAACAATTGGATACCCTGGACACATTATGAACTTTTGGCAGATTCTTTTTAATATTGTTAAGAGTGGAGACCGCCACCTGTGCTCTTAAAACATTAAAAACATACCAGCCAGAGAGTAAGCATGTCTGTAAGCATGCATTCACAGAGCTCTTTCCTGGCTAAGCTTAGTGTAATTCTGATCTGCAGAATGTGCATCCCAAGTTACACCACCCAATCCCATTGAGGTCTGTCATGTCAGTCTTAGTGCAGTCTGATGAATACATTGTAAGGCCTTAGCATAACTTCACAAAGATCAAAGTTAACAAACATAAGCACAGATGAGGGAAGCGTGTTGTTGGGGGTTGGGGGTTAAAAATTCGAAAATGGGAAACCCAACCCCAACTTGCCCACTTCCAGTTTTAACGGAGCTGGGTTGGGGGCGGATGACTTGCCTGTTCTCCAGAGGTGGGCCATCACTTAAATATTTTAATGAGGCTGGAACTCCACAAACCCGCAATTCTGAGTATCCCGGCCGCTACACCTTCGCACCCCCCACCATCCCGCAAATATTGGGGCCATAGTACAATTCTACATTTCCTACATTACAGGAAACTTTTTTTTATCCGGCACCGATGGGACCGACGTGGTGCCGGTTCATCAAAAATTCCGGATAACCGAGAGCTATAGTAAAAGATACGGAGAGCTGAGAGCTCCGTATAAAGCAACAAACCCTGTTGCTTAGCAACAGGTGCAGAACAATGGCCACAAGTTCCAAGCGTCTCTGTAGCTTAGCAACAGCTGCAGCCACACCCTTACACAGCAACAGATCGAGGAAGGCAAGTACAATATGAAGTAAAACTTACCTGAACCTACTCCTGAATTTTGCCGGTTAATCGAGATTTCCAGTTATTTAGGTGCCGGTAAATCGAAAGTTTCCTGTACAACAGTGACTACACTTCAAAAGTACTTTATTGAATGTAAAGCGCTTTGGGAGGTCTGGTGGTCATGAAAGGTGCTATATAAATGCAAGTCTTTCTTATAGTCTCCCAGTCACAGCATCTAACTGCCTCTTGAATGATTCAAGAGTTTTGCCTCCACTACCTTACCTGGAAAACCATTCCAGATACTGATCACTCTGCATAAAGAAGTGCTTCCACACATTACTATTCATAGAATTGACAGCACTGAAACATGCAATTCGGCCCAACTGGTCTGTGCCAGAACTGTACATGGTACTCTAAGTGTGGTCTAACCAAGGTTACAGGTTTAACATAACTTCTTTGCTTTTCAATTCTATTCCTCTAGAAATGAACCCCAGTGCTTTGTTTGTACTTTTGATGGCTTTGCTAACCTGCGTTGCTACTTTTAGTGATTTGTGAATCTGTATCCCTAGATCCCTTTGTACCTCTACCCCATTTAGACTTTCCAAGGAGTAGGTGGCCTCCTTATTCCTTCTACCAAAATGCACCACCTCACACTTAGCTATATTGAAACTAATTTGTCATTTACATGCCAATTCTGCATGTTTATTAATGTCTTCTTGTATTTTATCGGTCTTCCCCAGTATTAACGATACCCCCCAATTTGGTGACACCTGCAAATTTTGATATTGTACTTCCGATTTCCGAGTCCAAATCATTTATGAAAATGGTGAACAACAGTGGTCCCAGCACTGATCCCTGTGGAACACCATTTCTGACCTTCTGCCAGTCTGAGTAACTACTTTTAACCCCTACTCTCTGTTTTCTGTTTTGTAGCCAATTTGCTATCCATTCTGCTACTTATCCCCTGACCTTAATCATAAGTCTACTATGCAATACCTTATCGAAGGTCTTTTGAAAGTCTATGAATATTACATCCATTGCATTACCCTTGTCTACTCTTTCTGTTACTTCTTCAAAGAACACAATGAGGTTGGTCAAGCATGACCTTCCTTTTTGAAATCCATGCTAACTAGTCTTTATTTTCAGTTTCTAGATGTTTTTCTATTACATCTTTGAGTAAAGATTCCAACACCTTTCTGACCACTGACTTTAAGCTAGCTGGTCTATAGTTCTCTAGATGTGTTCTATGTCCCTTTCGGAATACAGGAATAACAGTAGTTGTCCGCCAGTTCTCTTTCCGATTGAATTTTATATATATTCAACTTCATTTCGATTAGTTTGTACCTATATCCCTTTGTCCAGATTAAAATAGAGCTCTGAATTAAGCTTTACTATTCCACTTAAGTTTCTTACGTACCTTCACATTCACTTCCATTCAAGGCTAAAGCATCCGAGGGGGTGAAATGTGTCTTGACCTCAACGGAAAAGAAAATTAGGCAGTGTGTAAAAAGAGCTGCCGATGTGCTATCGCCGGTTTCGTGCTACCACCCAGCAATATTCCTTTTAATTTTCTTTTGGGTGCGTGGCCCATTCAAAATACCACGCATGCGCGGTTTTTCCTATTTAAAAGCCGGTGAGCTGGCTGTGTGGGCGCTGCAGGGCACCACGCACCTTAAAGGGAACATTGCCGCCCAAGATAAATTTGAACCCCCCACCCGAGTTCTTCTAATCTCTCCTCATTACTTGATCATCTGACACTTAGGGGGCGGGGGGGGGGAGGTGTATTTTAACCTGGAGAAGCGTGTGGGTTTGGGTGCGGGTGGGGGGAGGGGTTAAATCCAGCAAAATGCGAGTGCATCGGGAAGCTGGCTCCAAGCTGCCAGCTTCCACGTTTAACTCGAGCAGGTTGGGCTGGTTGCACGCAACCTGCTCAGGAAAGGCGGGTTGCCTATTAACATATGGTCATCGCTCAATTGGAGCAATATTTCATCACAGTTTTAAGTTTAACGTTGCATCCACAGGTATCCTGAGCTTCTTGAAACTTACCACTGAAAGCAAAGGCAAGAGCACAACGGCAAATGTGGGGGCTGATTAAAGTTCATGCAAATACTGCAATAAATACTCAGTACACACAGCTGCTTTCTTACCTACTAGTGGGAAAGGGTTTGTTCACTTTTGCTGAGAGTTTATTTTCTACACTTTAGAGGTTTTTTGAATCACATTAGGATGGGTGGTGCCTTGGCTGCCTTAGATTGGACCTCGGACGAGGCGCAATATGACCAGCACCAGCAGCAGCCTGCTGTTGAGAGACCTACAGCTGGAGAGCAGAGAGGAGAGCAGCAGAGGGGTGCAGCTCACAGGAGGCACTTCCCACAACACAGGCAGAGGCTGAGTTTTCTTGACATGTCAGAACAGCAGTGATTCAGGAGGCTCAGGTTGTCACGTCAGATGGTGGCAGACATCTTCAGGCTCCTGGACAAAGACCTGCTCCCTGCTGGACCTGGTGGCCACACGTTACCAGTGGCTGTCAAAGCCACTGCAGCCCTCAACTTCCTTGCCTCCGATCCTGCCAAGGCTCTGCTGGAGACATATTCAGGATTTCCCAGTCGACAGCCCACAAATGCATAAGACAGGTGACCGATAGCTTGTTTGCCAAGACTGGCAATTATGTAAAGTTCTTCTGCGATGACGCCAGTCAGAATGAGCGAGCATGCGGGTTTGCGTCATCAAATGCACACATTTGGCAATCCATGCACCCTCAGATCAACCAGCAGTATTCGTGAACCGCAAGGGCTTCCACTCCATCAATGTGAAGTTGGTCTGCAACCACAAAAAGATATTTCTGCAGGTGTGCGCAAGATTACCGGTGAGATTCCATGATACTTTTGTCTTGCGGCAGCCCAAGCTTGCTGACGTCTTTTGACCTGCAAGCACGCTTAAGGGGTGGCTGCTAGGAGACAAGGGATACTCACTTCAAACTTGGCTGATGACACCCGTCAGAAACCCAATCAATGAAGGCCAACAGCACTACAATGAATGCCACATAACCAGCAGATGTGTGATTGAACAAGCCATTGGCATGCTGAAGATGCGCTTCAGATGGCTAGACAGATCTGGAGATGCCCTTCAGTACACACCAGCCAGGGTCTCCAGATGGGTGTGGTGTGCTGTGCTCTGCACAACATTGTGCAGCAGTGAGGTTTGCACCTGCAGGAGGAACAAAACACAGAGCGCAGATTCATGTACAAGGACACCCAGGTCCTTCTGAACAACAACATTTCCCAATCTCTCACCATTTAAAAAATACTCTGCTTTTCTATTTTTCCTACCAAATTGGATAACTTCACATTTCTCCAAATTATATTCCATTTGCCATGTTGTTGCCCACTCACTTAGCTTGTCCATATCCCCTTGAAGCCTCTTTGCATCCTCCTCACAACTTACATTCCCACCCAGCTTTATATCATCAGCAAACTATATTACATTTGATCCCCTCATCCAAATCATTGATGTAGATTATGAATAGCTGAGGCCCAAGCACTGATCCTTGCGGTAGCCCACTAGTTGCAACCTGCCAACCCGAAAATGACCAGTTTATTCCTACTCTGTTTTCTCTCCGTTAACCAATCCTCAATCCATGCTAGTATATTACCCCCAATCCAATGAGTCCTAATTTTATTTAATAACCTCTTGTGTGGCACCTTATCGAATGCCTTCTGAAAATCCAAATATACCACATCCACTGGTTCCCCCTTATCTATTCTGCTAGTTACAACCTCAAAAAAGTCAAACAGATTCGTCAAACACGATTTTCCTTTCATAAATCTGTGTTGACTCTGCCCAATCCTATTATTATCTTCTAAGTGCCCTGTTACCACGCCCTTAATAATTTTCCCTACTACTGATGTCAGGCTAACTGGTCTGTAGTTCCCCGTTTTCTCTCTCCCTCCTTTCATAAATAGTGGGCTTACATTTGCTACCTTCCAATCTGCGGGAACCGTTGTAGAATCAATGGAATTTTGGAAAATGACAACCAATGCATCTACTATCTCTATAGCCACCTCTTTCAAATGTAGGCCATCAGGACCAGGGGATTTATCGGCTTTCAGTCCCATTAATTTCTCCAGTACTAATTTTTTTACTACTACTAATTTCTTTCAGTTCATCATTCTCGCTAGAACCTTGGTTTGCCACTATTTCCAGGAAGATTTTTGCGTCTTCATCTGTGAAGACAGACACGAAGGGCTGGATTTTGTCAGCTCCGAGGAGGCAGGACTGCCGGTAAAGTTGCAGGATTTGGGGGCGGCTGGCAAACCCGCCCCCAACCCGCCTCCATGCCCTTTTGCCAGGAGGCAGGAAGCCGTCCTGCCCCGGGTCCCGTCTCCTTGAGGCGGGAAAGTGATTAAATCCTATTAACTGCTTGTTAACAGGTAGTTAACAGGCAGAAAAAAGGATTATCCCTATTTTTAGCTCCGAAGTGCTGGCTTCCCAATCTCGGAGAACCCCGCCAGGGTGCAGTAGATGAGAAGGAGGTCTGCGGGGGTTGGAGGGGTTTGAAAGTGAGATGTAGATGTAAGTGATGGGTGCAAGTGTGGAGTGGTAAGTGTGTAAGGTGAGTGTTAAGTGTTATACAATGTTCACTTACCTTTGTTTCTGCCTACAGCCTTCAGCCGCTGTGGATCCAGAGTCCCGACATCTTCATTATAGATTTCACAGACTGACTGTTGGATTCTCTGAACCAACAGCCAGGTGATTTCTGCAAAGTTGAAAGGTTTGATGAGTCCTGAACACAAGGACTCATCAAATTACACAGAATGTCAGTGTTTGACAGCTTCACAGAGCTGTCAAATGCTGACATTTCTTCTTTCAAGAAATCTTGACAGATGGCATGTCAGATGTTGATGTGCTCTGTCAGTAACTTCCCCCGAATTGACCTGCTGGGCGGGCTTAACAAGGTCAATCAGGGGAAAATCCCGCTGGTTGGCCAGAAGCTGACAGAGGCAGGATTGAAAGCCGGCAAGCAGCAGTCCCGCCTCCAAAAGCTTCCCATTGACAAAATCCAGCCCCATGTATTTGTTTATTTTTTCTGCCATTTCCTTATTCCCATTATAATTTCTCCTGTCTCAGTCTGTAAGGGACCCACATTTACTTTCGCTAATCTTTTCCTTTTTACATACCTATAGAAGCTTTTACAGTCTGTTTTTAAGTCTCTCACTAGTATATTCTCATATTCTATTTTCCCTTTCTTTATCAATTTCTTGGTCCTCCTTTGCTGAATTCTAAAATCCTCCCAATCCTCAGGCTTACTACTCTTTTTGGCAACATTATAAATCTCTTCCTTTGATCTAATACTAGCCTAGAAATTGGGTATAGCCCTGCTTGAGGCATTAGAACTGGCGCTGCGCTAAGTTTATAGCCAGACGAAACTTATCGCTGCCTGGCGAGATATTGGGTTGCATCACCCCCAAAGGGGATTGAGGCGCTAACTCAGACGTTGCACGGGGCTCCTAAGGCGCAAAAGTTCAGGCGCTACCCAATATCGGCGCGGACGGGCGCAGCGCAGGTGATCTCAATTACCGGAGACCACGAGACTTCCAGGCGCCGGCCGGCTCTTAAAGGGGTGGGTCAGTCAGCCTGAGCTGCTACACTCAACGCCCTGTAGGCCTCAGAATCGGCGCTCGCCCTTCTCTGGCGCAGGAAACTTGGTGAGGATGGAGAAGGTGAGACAGAGAGCAGAGCGCTTCAGCACTGAGGCTCTGGACCAGTTGGTGTCTGCAGTTGAGCGCCGTCGAGATGTTCTGTATCCTGACAATGGCAAGAGGCCGAATCAAAAGGCTTACCGGCGATCTTGGAGGGAGGTTTCTCAGAGGGTCAACTCCAACAGCATGGCGACCAGGACCCCTGTTCAGTGCAGGAAGAAATTCAACGACCTCACTCGGGTCGTTAGGGTGAGTGTTGGTTATGCAAACTTCTGATTCCCTCCATCTGCACCTAACTTCGAGGACCCTGTTGCCATGATGCCCCAATGGCCATCTGTCAGCAAGCACCCATGGCCCTTTCTGGGCACACACATGGACATTTCACTCAAGGCCACATGTAAGGGCCCTTGCACCATGGGGGGCATGAGATGATCTCTCAAGGCATCATGTAAGGGCTCTTGCACCATGGGGGGCATCAGATGATCTCTCAAGGCATCATGTAAGGGCTCTTGCACCACGGGGGGCATCAGATGATCTCTCAAGGCATCATGTTACAGAACTTCCCCTTCTTTCCCCTGCAGTCCAAGCTGGCGACGATGCGAAAGGAGCAGCGTCGAACCGGTGGCGGACCTCCACAAGTGGTCGCTCTCACGGATCTCGAGGAGAGAGTGCACCAGATTCTTGGAGGACGTCTGTCTGGTCCTGTTACCACTGCAGCTGCCGACCCCATTCTCAACAGCGAGGGTAAGGCTCTCACCTTTTGCAGCTGTCTCCTTCCACTTGGTCCCCCTGCCAGCATGCTTCCTCGGTGTGCCGCAATGTGCCATGCCTTTCCGCCAACCTGTCCTTTTGCTAAAGCCACTCTTCCACCTCCCTGCTTTCAGATGATGCATCACCAACTGGGGCTCCACGCCCTGAAGCTGCCAGTGCCAGTGCCTCCGGAGGCGAGGATCAGGAGGAAGCCGGACTATCCGTTCCAATCTCAGGGGAGCATAGACATGTATAGACTGGGGATAGTAATTCCCTGGAGGGGAGGGGAGGGGAGGGGGCTCTGAGGATCAGGCAGTTGCCGGACCAAGTGGCATGCAGCAACGCAAGGGGGGTAGGCAAGTTCGGCCACCGTCTCCCCGGGGGGAAAGGCAGGTAGTGATGACTGCTGCACAGAGTGCAGAGGAGGTGCGTCGCCTGGCTGAAATGAGCACCCAGGCCCGGCTCAGGCACACTGAGCTGATGGCTGCAGTGGGGAGGATGCCTCAGTCAATAGATACACTGGCAAAGAGTGTGTTGGACTTCGGGGCAACAATGGAGAGGACTCTCCAGGGCTTCGGGGCAACAATGGACAGGACTCTCCAGGGCTTCGGGGCAACAATAGAGAGGTCTGTCGAGGGCTTCGGGCCAGCAATGGAGAGGACTCTCCAGGGCTTCGGGGCAACAATGGACAGGACTCTCCAGGGCTTCGGGGCAACAATGGAGAGGTCTGTCGAGGGCTTTGGGCCATCAATGGAGAGGACTGTCCAGGGCTTCGAGGCCGCTATGGAAAGGACTGTTCAGGGCTTCGGACAATCCCTGGAAAGGTCTGTGCAGGGCATGTCCAAGGCAGTGGAGCGGTCAGCACCGGCCTTGTCCGAAGCAATGGAAAGAACTGTCAAGGGCTTCTCTGAAGCACTGGCACCTGGCTCACAGGTCCTCACTGCTGCCATGCAGTCACTTGCCGGCCTCGTCCACACCCAGATTGAGGCAACGCGAACTCTCACTGCAGCCACCCTATCTGCATCAGCTAGGATCACCCCGGGCCCTTCCAGTCCCATACAAGGCCAGGAATCAGTGGAGCATGCGATTGTGGCGGATGAGCCGAGCCGGTCACCTCAGAGAGCCAGTGTCTCGTCCGACAATGGTGCAGGTGTCCTCTCTCGGCAGGTGACCATTCCACATGCCAGCACTGGTACGTCTGCAGTCCAGCTGCCACCACCTGCAGTGCACACTGCTTCCAGCCATGCTCAGATCAAGCATCCTGCGTTCGCACCCTCCAAGCCCAGAGGTCGGCCAGGCCGTCCCTCAGGGGCTTCTGCGCTTCCAGACAGTCAGCAGGCGTCCCCCAGCCTTCACCCCGCCACTGGGGTTCAATTACATAGGAGCAGCAGGGAGGGAAGGGGCCGAGCGCGAAAGAGAAGTCGTTCTCCATCAAGGGGCCAGCAGTAGAGGGAGGTGCTGAGACGTTTCTTTGGCCAAAATCAAGGAGACCCTCACCTGTTGGAATTGTTGGAAATAGTTTGTTTAGTTTGGCGGCTTTGCCGAAGAGTTAACTGTTATTTTGTTAGTTATGGTTTCTGTTGACATGACGTTGTTTTGCTGTAATGAAAGACTTTTGTGACAATAAAGAGAAGTTTAAATGTGCTATGGTGTACGTGACTAATTACAGTGATGCTGGCCTTCAGAGGCTTTGAAACATCCAAAGTGCGCAGCAGTTAAGACACTCATCATTCCGCCAGAGGGGCCTCAATACGAGTCCTAATGAGCCTGTGACGGATGGCCCTTCCACTTTCAGGAGCCCTTCCATCTTCCTCCTCCTCCTCTGCCTGCTTCTCCAGGGTCAGAGGGAAGGTGATGAATTGACGCCTTCGCCTATAAAGGGCAGCTGTAACTTGCCGGATGCAGCAGTGGACTGCAACCTGAGAGATATTCGTGATGTCCCCAATGGCTCACTGAAAGGATCCGTTGCCATAAAAATTGAGGCCAACAGTCAGTTTAGCGGCCATTGACAGAGAGGTCATGCACCGTAGACGCGGCTGCAGATCCTCAGCAAGCAGGTGGCACAGCTCAGTAACAATATCCATCCCGAATCGGAGCCTTCGCACACACTGCTCCTCCGACATGTCAAGGTATGACACCTGCTGCCTAAAGACCCTCGCAGCATGCCCTCGGATTGGCCGACCTCCATTGCCCCTCCTCCTTCTGGCCAATCCCGGCCCTCTCTCCCGCCGTCTCTCTGCCCCTTCACAGTGTTCGGCCATGAGGCCGTGGCCCTCCAAAGCATCTCCCATTCCGATGCCAGTTGGTCAAAAGGCTGTTAGGTGTAGTGCTCCAACTGCTCCGGACAGGTTTGAAGGTCCCAAGTACTCTAATGCTAAATTCCAAAAACTCTGCTCCACAGTAGCTCACCAACTCTCTCCACCAACGATCGCAATGAACAGGCCAAGTGGCTGAAGCTTCTGTACTAGAGCTGTCCCCTTTAAATAGCGCCCCCCGACTCCAAGAAGGGCCTGCTAACGCTCCTTCGAACTGTCACTAATAGCGCTAGGCGTAAAGGCTCCGGGCGCCACCCAATATCCTCTCAGGCGCCCCGAAAAGGCGTTGCACAATGAAATGACGTCATGATCTGCTTGCGCTCGCGGGCGCGCGCAAACACTTAGCGCAGGCGTTAAATGTATAGTCAATATGGGAGTTGTCGCTATCTTCATTGCGCCTGCCCCAACATTAGGTTACGCCCCAATTCTCGGTCTCTTTAGGCGCTAACCGCTGGCGCAAACAACCGAATTTCTAGGCCACTATCTTTAACTTCTCTTGTGAGCCACGGTTAGACCACTTTTCCTGTGGGGCTTTTGTGCCTTAAAAGGAATGTATATTTGTTGTAAATTATGTATTAATTCTTTAAATGCTAGCCATTGCTTCTCTACCACCATACCTTTTAATGTAGTTTCCCAATCTACCTTAGCCAACTCGCCCCTCATACCTACGTAGTTTGCTTTGTTTAGATTTAAGACCCTAGTTTCGGATTTAACGAAATCACTTTCAAACTCAATGTAAAATTATACCATGTTATGGTCACTCTTCCCGAAAGGCCCCTTTACTACAACGTTATTAATTAACCCTTTCTCGTTGCACAATACTAGATCTAAAATAGCCTGTTCCCTAGTTGATTCCTCAACATACTGATCTAGAAAGCTATCTTGCATACATTCCATGAATTCGTCCTCCACACTATTACTGCAAATTTGGTTTGTCCAGTCTGTATGTAGATTAAAGACCCCCATGATTACTCTATTACCCTTGTTACATGTGCCTCTAATTTCCTGATTTATTCTTTGCACTACATTACAACTACTGTTTGGGGGCCTATAAACAACTCCCACCAATGTTTTCTGTCCCATGTTGTTTCTTAGCTCCACCCAAACTGATTCTACTTCTTGATTTTCAGAGCTAAGATCCTTTCTCTCTACTGTCTTTATCCCATATTTTATTATCAGTGCTACCCCTCCTCTGTAGTGTATGTAACCTGTACTACCTTAAGAGGATACCTTAAGGTGATGGACTACTTTTTGATGGCTCCTGTACATTGTAGTACCGGTGGTGACCACACCGGTATATAAACCCTGCGGAGCAAAGTGTATCTCAGTTCAGCCCTGACCCTCAATCACTAAAGACCTGTTTACTTACTTCTGTAGTCTGTGTCCTGTTATTCAGTATAACTGCATTTGAAAACACAGACTCAACATCCTCCTTTTCCATTTTGCCTATCTCTTCCAAAAGTTAAGTAACCTGGAATATTTAGTTCCCAACCTTGGCCACATTGCAACCACATCTCCGTAATGGCTATTAGATCAAACCTATTAATTTTGATCTGCGCTATTAATTCATCTATTTTATTGCAAATGCTTCACGTATTCAGATATAGTGCCTTTAGCTTTGACTTATTTCTATTTTTCCCTGATGTCACCGTAGTCACTGATGCCTTATTACCTTTGTTACTCTCTCTGTCTCATCCTGACCCACTCTGCTTATTTTTACCCCAAATTCTACTCTGCTCCAGAGCCTTGACATTTCTCTCACTGCTTTTAAATTTACTCTTTCCTGAATCCTCCCAACCCTCATCTAACTGCCCTAGTTATTCAGTTTGCCAGGACATTGGTCCCAGCCCTGTTTAAGTGGAGCCTGTCCCAACGGAACACCTCCCTCTTTCCCCAGTACTGGTGCCAATGCCCCATGAACTGAAACCCCTTCCTCCCACACCACTCTTTGAGCCACACATTTGAACCTCTAATCTGCTTGTCCCTATGTCAATTTGCACGTGGCTCAGGTAACAATCCAGAGATTATTACCTTTGAGGTTCTGCTTTTTAATTTGGATCCTAGCTCCTTAAATTCCCTCAGCAGAACCTCATTCCTAGTTCTACCTATGTTGTTGGTTCCTACGTGGACCATGACAACTGGATCCTCCCCCTCCAAGTTCTCCTCCAGCTGCGAGGAGACATCTTTAACCCTGGCACCGTGCAGGGAACACAACCTTCGGAACTCTCGGTCACAGCTGAAGAGAACATTTCCTATCCCTCTGATTATACTGTCCCCTACCACAACTACATTCCCTTTCACTCCCCCCTCCTGCACCATAGTGCCATGGTCAGCTTGCTCATCCATCCTGCAGGCTTTTCCCTCATCCACACAGGCAGCAAGAACGTCATACCTGTTGGACAAGGGGAAAGGCTGAGGCTCCTCCAGCATTGCCTGAGTTGCAGTCACACCCTCCGGTCCCTGACCACTAACCAGACCTGTACTACTACCTAACCTAAGGGGCGTGACTGCCTCCTGGATCAAAGTGTCCCGGTATCTCTCCCCATCCCTGATGCCCCGCAATGACTGCACCTCAGACTCCAGCTCAAAAACCCTGAGCTGAAGTTCCTCAAGATGCAGGCACTTACTGCAAACGTGGTTGTCCGGGATAACAATGCTCTCC
Organism: Somniosus microcephalus; assembly: GCF_052327205.1. Lineage (NCBI taxonomy): Eukaryota > Metazoa > Chordata > Chondrichthyes > Squaliformes > Somniosidae > Somniosus > Somniosus microcephalus. Next base: position 162,994,469 of record NC_140999.1, on the reverse strand, counting down.
ACAAACTCCCACATGCTGCAGTTGAGGCACACCACCTGCACTGCCTATACGACCTTGTTTTATTTAATGAAATTTGTAATTAGGTAACTTAGTTTTTTTAAATTCATTTAAGGGATGTAGGCATTGCTGGCAAGGCCAGCATTTATTGCCCATCCCGAAAATTTGTAATTAGGTATCTTAGTTTACAGTGTAGTTTCTTGACTACTTACTTGATCTAGATTAAATTATGGGTACTGAAATTAAATATCTGCCTGTAACACAAAGCACTACAAGTAGTGTAGGCAAAAAGCAGCAACTCCTTCCCCATCTTCTCCAAATTCCCAATCTTTCCAAATTCCCAAATAAAACACTCTGTTTAAGTTCACTCTGTTTTAATCCCACTCTGTGCAGTTGAGAAAATGAGGAGGGGAAAGGTGATGAGGGCAATACAGCACCAGCTGCTCACATTGCTGTCCAGGATGCCATTATTAATGCAAGGTTCACTTAGGTTGCACCAACGGACCGATGTCTGAAGCACACACAATGGCCACTCTTCCCGTGCCCTCCCCCTCGCTCTCCAATGCCACTGACACAAAGCAGACCTGTAAACAGCCAACCACCCTTTGCGCAACCCCCCATTGGTCCCCGTCAATTCAAGTCTTCACATTCTTGATCAAGCAAGTTAAAAAGCGCTTGCCACCCAGCAACCAAGAATTGGCAAGATGGGAAAGCGGTGCAAAACATAAAATTTATGTGCTTCTACTAAAGAACGGAAACTTCACAACATAACATTTTTTCATACATCCATGTGCATACCCTTGTGCAATTACAAAGCTTTACTCTTCCTTTTCCTACTGCTCCTACGTGGTGCAACCCCTGTGGCTTCAGCAGAGGTAGAGGCAGACTGCTCAGATCCCTTCTCTGACTGATGAGATACTCTTGGCCGACGACCTCTGGGCCCCGCCAAATACTGCACCTGTGCAGTTGCAGACTCAGTCATCGGGACACGAGGCAGTATGTCGAGTACTGACTGGGGGCCGGGGGGGGTTGGGGGGAATGGGTGAGAGGTAAGAAGAGCTCTGAGTGCAGTCCCCACTTCCATGTCTTCTTTCGCCATCATCCCTCTCATGGGCCAGCCGCACTTCACTGCTACCACTCTGCCACGTTTGATGTTCCATGGAGTTGGCCACTCTATCCATGCAAGAAGATAATGTCGCAATGCCCTGTGACATCATTCCACTCATGCTTGAGGCAGACTGCTCCAGTCTCTCTGCAATCATGGTCAGTGCGCTTGGAAGGCCTGTCAGTACATCGCACATTGCTGCTCCTCAATGATTAACCTTTTCATTGACAGCCTCCGGGTACTGCATCTGTCCAGCTGAGTAGAGCTTGGAGGACTGAGCCCTCCGACACAGACTCTCCACAGATGTCCCTGCCATCAACATCTGCTCTTGCATGCTTGTGAAGTGTGAGTCACCAGGTGAAAACCCAACAATCTGTCTAACTGGACCTACCGAAGTGCAAGTATCTGAGCTGGTGCATGGTAAGCATGAGTCCTGTGATGGTGCACCCTCAGAACGAATCAGTTCCTCTGAGGATTCTTCGTCCGTGAGGTCCATGGACTCCTGCTGCATGTGTGAAGGCTCTGGGGAGAGAAAAGATATGAATTAGTACTGGCAAGGTAAGTATGTTGCAACTTATATCATTATGTAGAAGATCATATTTCACTCACTGTTGAAATCAAGTCAACATGACTGAGTGTTGTATGACATGTAGGTTGCTGATAATTAATTGTGTCAACAGGTAGCTGGGAGGTCCCCATCTCCGACAGCCAGGGATGCTGAAACACCACTGATCTTCAGTGCTTCCTCCTCTACAGTTGTTAGCTGTGAAATCTGTGGAGGCCCACCTCCATTCTCTCCCTCTCGCTAGTGTTCTGTGCTCTCTTCTCCTGCAACGGAGGAAAGAACAGACCTATGAGTGACTGTAATGGCATGTGTTCACCTGATGGATACACTGCATTTAGTGATCCAATGGATGCAGTGCATTTGGTGGGGGTGACTATCAGGGAGAGGCATGAAATTGCATAAGGGTGGGGGCGAGTGGCATTGGTAGATGGATAGATGGGAATGTGAGGAAGTGCATAGAAAGAGAAGGATGGATGTGCTTGCAAGGTAAGTGAGTGTGAGGAGTGATCTGATGGAGTGGGCTTGACTTAGCAGAGTGAGGGGATGGGGTGATGCGCACAGCAGGAAAATGTAGCACTGTGCTCACCTTTCCTGACCTAGTTTGGTCATTAAAGTGCTTCCTGCACTGAATCCAGGAGCATGGCACAATGCTCCTGCTGCTGACCTCCTGGGCCACCTCCAGTCACACCTTGGTGTCAGCAGCAGGTTTCTTCCGCCCATTTCTGGGGAAGAGCGTCTCTCTCCGGCTCCTCACAGCCCCCAGCAGTACATCAAGGGAGGCATCACTGATGTGGGGCACAGCCTTTGAGCACCCTGAATCCATTGTCACAGCTTGTCTTCTCTTGCTTCCAAACTCCTCCAAATTCCATCTTTAGTTACTGTAGGTGAGATGGCGTCATGCAGGTCCTCATTACGCCTGCTGACGCACATTCGACGCCAAACCCGAAATAAAATGACAATGAGGTGGCTGCATTAAAATGCCACTGACAAATGCGCTGAACTTACTTCCGAGTTTCCCACATGCTCCCGCCCCGCTCCCAAAGCACCTCCAAGTTAATATCGGGGCCTTGGAATCAGCCTCAACGTCCTTCTCTGCACCACTTCCAGGGCTTGGAGGTTTCTCTTGTGTTTCAGTTATCAGAACTGAACAAAGTGTTCAAGGTGTGGCCTAAGCAGAGCACTTTGTAGCTTCAGCACGATGACTCCAGACTTTTACTGATTTTACAATATAGATCAGGATTCTGGTTACTTTGTTGAATCTGCTCTTCAATAGCTGGGTATGGCTTTATTTATGATAGCAAAATACTGCGGATGCTGGAAATCAGAAATAACAACAGAAAACGCTGGAAAAACTCAGCAGGCCAGGGCAGCATCCATGGAGAGAGAAACAGAGTTAACGTTTCAGGTCGATGACCTTTCGTCAGAACGTTCTGACGAAGGGTCCCAGACCTGAAATGTTAACTCTGTTTCTCTCTCCATGGATGCTGCCCTGGCCTGCTGAGTTTTTCCAGCATTTTCTGTTGTTATTATGGTTCTATTTATGTTTACTGTCGCTCCCAGATCTTTTTCAGCCTCTCTCCTATCAACACCAATAATTAAGTTTGTTCCCCATTTTTTATTCTAATTCCAATATTTCCAATTAATTCAGTTACTTTTGCTGCTTCACCCCTTCCCCTTGCCCACCAAGCCAAAGCTTCCCCTGCCCTAGCCCTGATCCTGAGTCCTTCTCTCGTTTCTCTCCTATTTCCCCGGCCCCCCCCATTCCCCTCGTGCACTCTCCAAGCTTATCTTGTCCATGAGACCCACCTCATGCTCCCTTGACCCCATTCGCACTAAGCTGCTGACCAGCAAAATTTCCTTCCAAAATAACAACAGAAAATGCTGGAAAAACTCAACAGGCCAGGCAACATCCGTGGAAAAAGAAATAGAGTCAACATTTCAGGTCGAAACCCTTCGTCAGGACTGAAAAAACACAGGAAATGAAAGATTAAAAGGCCAGTTTGGGGGCTGGTAAATGGGGATGAACGAACAAAAGAGAAGCGAAGAGACATTAAGAGGTATTCAAAACGAGACGAGATGGTGATAGGACAAGTGGAGACAAAAGACGGCGCTAGATTAGGTGTGAAATGCGCTGGCAGAGTGGGAGACAGCTGCCATGTGGGAGAGAAAAAAAGGGGGAAGGGCACAAAACAAAGGTGTGGATAAAAAATATATGTAAAAAGTTTCCTTCCATATGCCCATTATAGCTGGCAATGTAAATGGTTCCCTCACCTCAGGTAATGTCCCACACCCTTTGAAAACAGCCATTATCACACCCCTCCTTAAAAAACTCCCTCTCAAAGTCCTTGAACATCTTGTCGCCTCCCAAATCAGTGCCAATCTTCCCCACAACATGTTTGAATCTCTCCATTCAGTTTTCCTATCCTGTCAGAGCACTGGAACAGCTTTAATCAAAATCACAAATGACATCCTCTGTGACAGTGAAGCATTTTCTCTCCTCATCCTCTTCAACCTCTCTGCAGCCTTTGATATGGTAAACCTCCTCCAATGCCTCGCCTCTGTTGTCCAGCTTAGTGGGACTGTTCTCATATGGCTCTACTCTTACCTCCTCAAAAATATATGTATCAAACTGTAACAAATCAGTTAGAGACATAGGTTAATAGAAGAACATAATTAGTATCATCTAATCTATCGATCTCTGTCTTGAATATACTCAATGACTGAGCCTCCACAGCCCTCTGGGGTAGAGAATTCCACCCTCTGAGTGAAGAAATTTCTCCTCATCTCAGTCCTAAATGGCCGACTATTTATTCTGAGACTGTGACCTCTGGTTCTAGACTCCCCAGCCAGGGTAAACATCCTCCCTGCACCTACCATGTCAAGCCATGGAAGAATTTTGTATGTTTCAATGAGATCACCTCTCATTCTTCTAAAACTCTAGCGAATATAGGCCTAGTCTACTTAATCACTCCTCATAGGACAATCCCCCCATCCCAGGAACCAGTCTGGTGAACCTTCATTGCACTCCCTCTATGACAAGTATATCCTTCCTTAGGTAAGGAGACCAAAACTGTACACAATATTCCAGGTGTGGTCTCACCAGGGCCCTATAAAATTGCAGTAAAACGTCTTTACTCTTATACTCAAAATCTCTCATAAAAAGGCCAACATGCCATTTGCTTTCCTAATTGCTTACTGTACCTGCATGTTCACTTTCAGTGATTTGTGTACAAGGACACCCAGGTCCTTCTGAACACCTACATTTCCCAATCTCTCATCATTTAAAAAATACTCTGCTTTTCTAGTTTTCCTACCAAAGTGGATAACTTCACATTTCTCCACATTATATTTCATTTGCCATGTTCTTGCCCACTCACTTTGCCTGTCTATATCCTCTTGAAGCCTCTTTGCATCCTCCTCACAACTTACATTCCCACCTTTGTATCATCAGCAAACTTGGACATATTACATTTGGTCCCCTCATCCAATCACTAATGTAGATTGTGAATAGCTGAGGCCTAATAGTACCCCACTAGTTACAGCCTGCCAACTCAAAAATGATACATTTATTCCTACTCTCTGTTTTCTGTCCGTTAACCAACCCTCAATCCATGCTAATATATTACCCCCAAGTATATGAGCCCTAATTTTATTTAATAACCTCTTGTGTAGCACCTTATCGAATGCCTTCTGAAAATCCAAATATACCACATCCACTGGTTCCCCCTTATCTATTCCGCTAGTTACAACCTCAAAAAACTCTAACAGATTCGTCAAACATGATTTCCCTTTCATAAATCTGTGTTGACTCTGCCCAATCCTATTATTATTTTCTAAGTGCCCTGTTACCATGTCCTTAATAATAGATTCTAGCATTTTCCCTACTACTGATGTCAGGCTAACTGGTCTGTAGTTCCCCGTTTTCTCTCTCCCTCCTTTATTAAGTAGTGGGGTTACATTTGCTATCTTCCAATTTGCGGAAACCGTTCTAGAATCAATGGAATTTTGGAAAATGACAACCAATGCATCCACTATTTCTATAGTTACCTCTTTCAAAACCCTAGGATGTAGGCCATCAGATCCAGGGGGTTATCGGCTTTCAGTCCCATTAATTTCTCCAGTACTATTTTTTTACTAATACTAATTTCTTTCAATTCTACATTCTCACTAGAGCTTTGGTTCTCCACTATTTCCGGGAAGTTTTTTGCGTCTTCTTCTGTGAAGAGACACAAAAGTATTTGTTTAATTTCTCTGCCATTTCCTTATTCCTCATTATAATTTCTCCTGTCTCAGCCTGTAAGGGACCCACATTTACTTACTCTAATCTTTTCCTTTTTACATACCTAGAGAAGCTTTTACAGTCTGTTTTATGTCTCTTGCTAGTTTACTCTCATATTCTATTTTCCTTTTCTTGATCAATTTCTTGGTCCTCCTTTGCTGATTTCTAAAATCCAATCCTCAGGCTTACTACTCTTTTTGGCAACATTATAAGCCTCTTCCTTTGATCTAATACTATCTTTAACTTCTCTTGTTAGCCATGATTGGACCACTTTTCCTGTGGGGTTGTTGTGCCTTAAAGGAATGTATATTTGTTGTAAATTATGTATTAATTCTTTAAATACTAGCCATTGCTTCTCTACCATCATACCTTTCAATGTAGTTTCCCAATCTACCTTAGCCAACTCGCCCCTCATACCTACGTAGTTTGCTTTGTTTAGATTTAAGACCCTAGTTTCGGAATTAACTAAATCACTTTCAAACTCAATATAAAATTCTATCATATTATGGTCACTCTTCCCGAAAGGCCCCTTTACTACAAGGTTATTAATTAACCCTTTCTCATTGCACAATACTAGATCTAAAATAGCCGCGTCCCAAGTTGGTTCATCAACATACTGATCTAGCAAACTATCTTGCATAGATTCCATGAATTTGTCCTCCACACTGCTACTGCAAATTTGGTTTGCCCAGTCTATATATAGACGAAAGTCCCCCATGATTACTGTATCCCTCCTGTTACATGTGCCTCTAATGCCCTACATTACAACTACTGTTGGGCAGCCTATAAACAACTCCCACCAATGTTTTCTGCCCTTTGCTATTTCTTAGCTCCACCCAAACTGATTCTACTTCTTGATTTTCATAGCTAACATCCTTTCTCTCTACTGTCTTTATCCCATATTTTATTATCAGTGCTACCCCTCCTCCTTTTCCATTTTGCCTATCTCTTCTAAGAGTTAAGTATCCTGGAATATTTAGTTCCCATCCTTGGTCACTTGGCAACCACCTCTCCATTATGGCTATTAGATCAGACCTGTTAATTTCTATCTGTTCTATTAATTCATTCATTTTGTTTTGAATGCTTCTCACATTCAGCTATAGTGCCTTTAGCTTTGACTTATTTCTATATTTCCCTGATGTCACCTTAGTCACTGATGCCTTATTACTTTTGTTACTCTCTCTGTCCCATCCTGACCCACTCTGCTTATTTTTACCCAAAATTCTACTCTGCTCTAGAGCCTTGACATTTCTTTCACTGTTTTAAATTTACTCTTTTCTGAATCCTCCCACCACCCCCCTTCATTAGTTTAAAGCCCCATCTACTGCCCTAGTTATTCAGTTCACCAGGACGCTGGTCCCAGCCCGGTTTAAGTGGAGCCCATCCCAAAGGAACAGCTCCCTTTCCCCAGTACTGGTGCCAGTGCCCCATGAACTGAAACTTGTTCCTCCCACACCACTCTTTGAGCCACACATTTAAACCTATAATCTGTTTGTCCCAATGCCAATTTGCGCATGGTTCAGGTAACAATCCAGAGATAATTACCTTTGAGGTTCTGCTTTTTAATTTGGATCCTAGCTCCTCAAACTCACTCAACAGAACCTCATTCCTAGTTCTACCTATGTCGTTGGTTTCTACGTGGACCATGACAACTGGATCCTCCCCCTCCCACTCCAAGTTCTTCTCCAGCCATGAGGAGATGTCTTTAACCCTGGCAGGGAACACAACCTTCAGAACTCTCGGTTGCGGCTGCAGAGAACAGTATCTATCCCCAACTATACTGTCCCCTACCACAACTACATTCCCTTTCACTCCCCCCTCCTGCACCATGGTGCCATGGTCAGCTTGCTCATCCATCCTGCAGGCTTTTCCCTCATCAACACTAGCAGGGAGAACATAATACCTGTTGGACAAGGGCAAAGGCTGAGGCTCTTCCAGCGCTGCACCTGGGGTCCCCTTACCTGCCTGAGTTGCAGTCACACCCTCCTGTCCCTGACCACTAACCAGACCTGTATTACTACCTAACCTAAGGGGTGTGACTGCCTCCTGGATCAAAGTGTCCAGGTAACTCTCCCCACCCCTGATGCCCCGCAATGTCTGCACCTCAGACTCCAGCTCAAAAACTCTGAGCTGAAGTTCCTCAAGATGCAGGCACTTACTGCAAACATGGTTGTCTGGGATTACAATGCTCTCCACCAACTCCCACATGCTGCAGTTGCAGCACACCACCTGTACTGCCATCCCCACCGAGCTTTTTAAAAAATTAAATTTGTAATTAGGTAACTTAGTTTACAGTGTAATTTCTTGACTACTTACTTGATCGAGATTAAGTTAAGTGTACTGAAATGAAATATCTACCTATGACATAAAGCACTACAAGTAGTGTAGGCAAAAAGCAGCAACTCCTTCCCCTTCTTCTCCAAATTCCCACGCTTTCCAAATTCCCAAATAAAACACTCTGTTCAAGTCCATTCTGTTTAATCCCACTCTGTGCAGACCTCTGTTTGTAATTTTAACAATGATGTTAACTCATTTATTTTAAATGTTTAAGCCCCTCTGTTACAACAGCAGACTGTTATATGAATGCATAAAGTGCTCCTCTGCTAATACTGCAAACAATCATTTCTAGCATTAAATGAATATTTACTGGACCCTCTTTTAGAAAAGAAGAAATCACCTTTAATTGCAAATAATATCTGCAAAGTATACTCCAGAAATTAAGTTGTAAATGTTACTTTTCTGTTTATTTCAAATCGACAAATTACAACAGATTTTAAAAACCTGAAAGGGGGTGTGATATAATTAAGTTTGAAGCTATATTTAATCAGTATTGTTCAGATGTTAACATTTCATTCATAATGTGTTACGAATGAAATGCTACCACCTGAGCGACTGATTTCTTGCAATGTCAGGTGTTATCAGGTGTTTTTAAACAATGCTGGAGGAATCCCGAATACATCATTTATTCTACAGATAAACAAGGCCTGATTAGTCAAGAGTGAGCTATAAGAGACCTTCATGATTAGGGCATATGCATTACACAATTCGCCAGTGAGGCTGCTACTTCTGCAACAAATGTATTATGCAATAAAACATAAAAACTAACATGTTGAATAAATTGCACAAATGATTTAATGTGGGTTATACTTTTGATATCGCATACAGATACAAATTTGCCATCACTCTATCCATCTGCCCAGACCCCTTCATTATTCAAACCACTTAGCTGAGTCGATACAAAAGCATGTAACATACATTTGGATTGTAGCACAGATATTCTCTACTTTTAACTGTTTCAGCCTAAGCTAATGCTTAGTTCTCTCCTTGAGCAACTTTGTACACAAATAAGAAGTGGTGCATTTTACTGAAATATTGATTATGTTTCGCGGCGAGATAAACTTATTAGACTTACAAAGAATTGGTTAAAAAAAAGTAATAATAGATGTTAAAGCAAAAACAGAAAATACTGACAACATTTAGCAGATCAGGCAGCATCTTGGTTTTGAAGAAAGTTAACTGGGCTGTTCCCTCAACAGATATTACTTGACCTTCTAATAAATGGTTATTAACTTTAAAATGTATTTCTTGCTGTTTTCTGTCAATTTTTATTTAATGGATATTATTGAAGAAACTAGTTTGAATGAGGTTCTGAGCCCAAATATACTTATTATAAGTAGACACGGTCAATAATTCAGGATGCTACAATGATAAAGTCTTTTCAACTCCATATTTGAATTCAGTTCCCTTCCAGTGTCTGGATCGGCAAATCCTTCATGACAGTTTCCTAAACATCATCAGCAGCTAGTGTTTTAACACAAACATTCAACAGAAAGTAAAAAGACAGAAAAATTAAAAAAAAATTCAACAATTCAAGATTATGTTCAACTTACAAAAATATTTTAAAAGTATTGTGGGAGTGAAATTCTACGTTTTGGCAAGGGGTGTGTACAAGCACTCAGTGTCTCTTTCATCACAATAATGTTCCACCCAAGTGCTGCAATACTTTTTTGAGACTTGACCAATATAACCATGTGATATTGGTTTCCCCAAAAGCTTTACTGAGACAATATGCATCTTTAGTTAAAAGTGCCAAAACACTTTTGAGAGTATGTTTGTATCTTAGAAACACAGTAAGCAAATATGTTGGGCTCATTAGAAATTGCAGGCTAAGCCATTGGTTTGCCACAGTACACAAATTCAATAGCACTCTTGATTACCCATTCTTGATTGTACTCATACCCATGGGACTTTAATTGATATGTGATAAGAATTAATTGTGTACCTGTGTTCTGCTAACCACATCTGTGTTCTGCTAACCACATCTGCATACCCAACACATAAGCGTGGTAAGCATTACCTGCAGTTTCATACCTCTGCATCCTGTCATCACATTGTGTTAAATGTGTGCATGTACTATTATAATTTTGTTCATGTTCATTTAAGAAATAACTAGACCTATAGTAATCCCATATATCAACACAACACATGACACATCAGTGACAACCTAAGGAGAGATGCTTGTATAACAGTGCTTGACCCAGAGAGTAATCCGCAAGATCTACTGTTCATCAGCAAAATTGAACAGTACATTAACAAGCTCTATTTATTGGAATATCCTCAAATAAATGCTGAATAAGTTTGTGTATTGAAAAACATATGGAATTTGTAGCATCATGAAAGTGCCTTGCACTTTGCAGAATCTGAGTGGAGAACTGCAATTTCCCCTCCCATTCGTGTCAATGTAGCTGCTATGATTTCCACACCTTCATTTTGACGGTGCCCATTCTTTTCCGAAAAATCAACCAACCCCCACGTTTTAACATAAATGCACCAATCTCATATCTTCATTAAATGGTACAAGGGGGGGGGGTGCAACAAACGGGGGAAAAAAAGGTTCCGGGAGCTTAAACCAGGACAACGAGACAACTTTGACTACAAATGGACACTTCTTGACAAATGTTGCCAGTGGAATTGTTGCGAGGTGTAGGGGAGGCGGAGGCTCGCGTGCGGAGACAAATCAAGGCACGGGGCGAGAGCGGGGAGCCGCACGCGCAGCCCGGTGCTGGAGCGAGGCGCCGGCACCAGCCCCGGGACCCGGCAGCAGCCACAAGTGGGAGCGGCGCGCGCTCTCCTGTTAGCAAGCAACAACAGGGGAAAGGTCAGCCCCGTCCAGCAAAAGTGCGGCAACTTGCAATGCTGCGGGCTACCCTGTTTTAACTTCCAAAAAAACCAGCCACTGGACACAGCACACAACGGAGCCGACCTGTTCTCGCCCCCCCCCCCCTAATTTCAGTTTTTAAAAATTGTGACAATTGAAAAACACACACACAAGAGAGATTAGCAAAAGGTCGCGATTTTTAAAAACAAAATATCGGTGCTCTCACTATTGGCGGGCATGCAGCAACAGCTAAGAGATAGTTCTGCATTTTACGGTGCACAGGTTAACGCACAAGAAATGTTAATTGGCACACAACATAATCTCAAAACGTTGGAAGATAATAAATGTAACACCACACTCCGTGTTGCTATGGGAGCATTTCTATCTTTTTTAAATAAAACGACCATACAAACATCTAAAATGATGTGTTATTTGCCTGGAACGCGGTGTATATTGACCTGCACTACACAAAAGGAAGACTTGTCAGACTGTGGGATCTGGAGCGGATACATCCTCTCAGGCTTAGCCTTAAAATTGACAGATCCAATCCCTGTGTACATATGATTTTTTTTTAATGTCAGCAAGCAAAGATGAAGATAATACTCACAGTTTTTCATTAAAATTCGGTGTATGGCTGTTTCGTTTTCTAAAGCACATCCGTTTTTTTTAGTCAGATCGACACCCAGGGCGGCTGGCATAGATCCGCTGCGCATGCGTTTCCAAGCGATTGACTTCCTCGCAGTTGTGTGGTTAATACGTCAAAGAGTCTGAGTCTGAGGAGCTCTGATCTTCAACAAGGGTTTCTCGAGGTCTCAGTGTCTCACCACCTTTCCTCGCACCTTCTGTTAACATGCAGCAAAACAAAATGCCAGTTTCAGTTTTGGGCGCATTTTAAAGAGCCCTCAAAATAGACACTCGTGCACAAAAATTAGACGCTATTTTGTTTTGAAAAACAATCAATTCTTGAAGAAGTTTAAGGAAGGAAGATAACAGGGTGCGATTCGATTTTCTGGCGCAACTGATTTCAGGACACACCCTAGCGTGATGACCGATGAGTGTTTAAAGTGAAGTGAAAGCAAATTAAGTTAAAGCTAGTAGATATGCTGAATAGTTAAACGCCAAGAAACAGCTTCTTCACCCAGCTTCTTTTGTATGGAAGTGTTGCGTTGCACAATAAGATTCAAATCAAAAGAACAAAAACTCCTCAGAAATAAAGGGAATATTTTAAAATAGGTCTGTTATCATACTATATATATGAATATATATATAGATTCAAAGAATATAGATTCCCTTCTTTGCCACGTATCGATTTGTATATACATTTTCGTCCGAGGAGAACTATTAACAATTCTAAAAATGTCAAAGCTAATACCAACATAAAACAGAAGCGATAAAAGACTAAACAGTGCATCCAATAATTTATAAATGTATCAGTTATCGGTATAATTAACGATGCACTTACACTCCACAAGTTTATTGTGGAGGGCTTCTCACCAACACTAAACCTGGTGTGAAATGAATGTTAATGCCCATACAGAGTCCATTGGAAAAGGGAGTAAGACTAGCTCCTGGGAGTGGCAAGTGGAGGCCCTGACACCAGGTTCAGACTGCAGTTACCATATAACTGCAGTGCCCTGTTGAGCCAACCCACCCGACAGTGACAGTATAAATTGGATGTGTATATGTATGTTGATCTTATATCAGTTCACACTAATAATTTCTGACAAGAAAACGGTTAACCTACATGTCTAATACCATTTTAATTTGTTTATCTTATATATACGTGTGGTATAAACATAACACTCTTATTTACGATGCTATGTTTTTTTAAAGTTTATTTTAGATAAGTGTGGTGCTGATTTTGTTTAAAAGGGACTAAAGATTAGGATGGGGCGACACGAAAAGATAATTTCCAGGCTGCTTAAACAGCATCCATTATTATCATCATATAAGCGTTGCGTGCCAATTACTTGATCTCCAGGCATCAATTTTTGTCTTTCAGTAAACAAAAAATATTTGGCTTGTCTTCCGTCAAAATACAATACATTTTCATGTAGTACAAGTACAAAGAATAATGTACAATCTCCAAATTAACACAGCACGTTTCAACTATTCGAGAAAGATAAGCCACTTCTATTGTACCTGGTGTGTGTGTTGTTAATGTATATTTGAAGTCGCTATTTGCATATATCTGACTCCTTTAAATCACCTGCAATTGAAAGCACTGGCAAAGCATTTGCACTCTCAGAGATACAAGCCACGCTAATTCGACACGTTTCAATGAATTGGTATTTTGGTCAAGAGTTTTAGATTTTAACTTACATAATCACTGTAATTTACATAATCATTGTAACATTAAGGCGCAAGGCACTCCTAGTAATCTGGCCTTTTACAAAAACTGTTCACTATTTATTTATGCATTATTCTAACATTCAGCAAAGCTTTTTATTTATAAAATAATTGTCCGTGTTAGCAATGCACGTTCAATATGTTACAAATTATCGGCTTCGTTCCTTATTTCGTACCAAAATTGGACACGAAATGCTTGAATTAAATTCCAAATTCATTTAATAAATACGCAAATTCTGTCACCACTTCACGGTCCATGAACGTTTTTTTTACATTCAGACTGTCAAAGCAAATGCTTTTTGTCTTCAGTCTCAGAAGGTGGCGCCAGATACCGCAAATAAACCCTGCAGCCAATTAACCAGCGACTAGTCGATAACCCAAATATTTCAGAGTTAAATTACTGTATTGTTTTCCGATCTTCCGGAGAGGTCTTACGATCCAAAAAAAGGAGCGTGTGTGTGATTGGGAAGCGATAAAAAGAGCGGCAAAAAATGTTTACGGTGTACCTGTGTGTGGGGAAGAGGGAAGGGGGGAAGATGGGAAGGGAGGGGGGAAGATAGGGGGGAAGATGGAAAGGGAGGGGGGGGGAAGATGGGAAGGGGGAAGGGAAGGGCGAAGGGGGATGGGGAAGGGAAGGGGGATGGGGTGTGATGAAATATGTCATTCATCAGACTCTGTACTTAACTACATATATTGTATTGCCTGCTCCGGTGTTTTACCTTGTATTGTATATAGTGCACCGCCCCCTTTCTCCCCATTGGATGTGTCGGCTCCGCCCATACTTGGCCCTACTTAAGACAAGTCCAGGCTTGTCTTGCAGCAGAACAGCAGAATGCTAGGTGAAGACACAGGCATCTTTCTTTGCTAATAAAAGCCTTGTTTTATTCAGTTAACTTTGAGTCTTGAAGTTATTGAGGCGCATCAATTTTATTAGCAAACTTTTAACGATGGATCAACTTTTGAAACCGGAACGCTTGGATTTGGACCCGCATGCTTCGGATGCATCGGCACGGTTTGGACACTGGTTCCAGTGCTTGGAATTTTTGTGGCCAACTCCGAAGCCGTCACAGCCTCTAAAGCCACCGGAGATGTGAAACTCGGGATCCTGCAGAATCGGGTAAGCCACCTGGTTTTTCCACTCATCCAAGACGCCGCCACCTACCTGGAGGCCTGCAACATTCTAAAGGCCCACTATCAGCGGCCTACCAACGAGGTGTACACCAGGCACCTGCTTGCTACCTGCACACAGCGACCCGGAGAGTCGCTAGAGGACTTTCTAGTCACCCTAAAAGTGCTTGGCAAAGACTGCAAATGCAAAGATGTGAAAGCCACGGTATACACAGACGAGCTTATTCGGGATGCCTTTATCGCAGGCCTTAGCTCTAAGTACATCCGGCAGAGACTGCTAGAGAAAATGGGCCTAGATCTGACACAGGCTGTGGACACAGCGCGATCGCTGGATGTGGCTCAGAAGAACTCTGACTCCTACTCGTCAGGCCGCGCGGCCCACACCGCCTCTGCTTCCCCGCCCGGTAGCCCAACACCGTCGGGGCCCTGCTCTCCCCCCAGAAGCCCTACGACCGCCGCGACGCATCGGGGCCCCAAATGCTACTTCTGCGGGCAGCCGAAGCACACCAGGAACCTGTGCCCGGCGAAAGGCACCACCTGCTGTAAGTGCGGTAAGAAGGGGCACTTTGGGAAGGTGTGCAGAGGGAACCCCGCAGGCAAAACCGCCACCGTCGCGTGCGCGCTGTGGGAGCGGCCATCTTGGACGCCATCTTGTCCGACCTCGTGGGGTCCGCCATCTCGCGAGCAGACATCGTGGACGCCATCTTACCCGGCCCCGTGTGGCCCACCATCTTGTCCCGATCAGGGCCCTACAGTGGCGTCGATCACAGTGGACCAGTCCAGACCGCACCCACTATCCAAATTGATGGTGGACATCGAGGTAAACGGGTGCAAGGTTAAATGTTTAATTGACAGCGGGAACACGGAGAGCTTCATTCACCCTGATCTGGTACAACGACTCTCTCTAACTATAGTCCCTACTCAGGGCACGATCTCTATGGCCGACAAAACCCAGATATCGACTATTGCGGGTTACTGCGCGGTACGATTGTCCGTTAAAGGAACTGTATATAATAATTTTAAACTGTTAATTATGAAGGATTTATGTGTGAGCGTGATCTTGGGCCTGGATTTTCAGTGCCACCACCAAAGCATCACGCTCAATTTCGGTGGGACCCAGCCGCCCCTCACAGTGTGCGGTCTGGCTACCCTGAAGGTAAAGCCGCCTTCGCTATTCGCGAACCTTACCCCTAACTGCCGGCCAATAGCGACCAAAAGCAGGAGGTACAGCTGGGAGGACAGGCGGTTTATCGCGACCGAGGTAGACAGGCTCCTGAAGGAGTGCATTATTGAACGCAGCAACAGCCCGTGGCGCGCCCAAGTGGTGGTGGTGAGGGGTAGCGAGAAGAAGCGGATGGTGATTGACTATAGTCAAACAGTCAACATCTATACCCAACTAGACGCCTACCCGCTACCCCGCATATCCGAGATGGTGAACCAAATCGCCCAATACCGGGTGTTCTCCACCATCGACCTCAAGTCAGCGTACCAGCTCCCTATCAGACCAGAGGACCGTTCGTACACCGCCTTCGAGGCAAACGGACGCCTCTACCAGTTCCTCAGAGTCCCCTTTGGGGTGACGAATGGGGTCTCGGTCTTTCAGAGGGAGATGGACTGCATGGTCGATGACCACCACTTGCAGGCAACCTTCCCCTATCTCGACAACGTCACCATCTGCGGCCACAACCAACAGGACCACGACTCAAACCTCGCGAGGTTTCTGAAAACCGCACAAAAACTCAACCTCACCTACAACGAGGACAAGTGCGTTTTCAACACCACGCGCCTCTGCATACTAGGCAGCGTGGTGGAGAATGGGGAAATCAGACCAGACCCCGACCGATTGCGCCCCCTACGGGAGCTGCCCCTGCCCAACACTCCCAAAGCCCTGAAAAGGTGCCTGGGGTTATTCTCGTATTATGCCCAATGGGTCCCCAACTACTCTGATAAAGCCCGCCCCCTCTTGAAAGCATCCTCTTTCCCGCTCTCTGCTGAGGCCCATGCTGCCTTCAAAAGCATTAAGCAGGATATTGAGCGGGCCACGCTACAGGCAGTGGATGAGAACACTCCCTTTCAAGTGGAAAGTGATGCGTCTGACTTTGCCTTGGCGGCCACCCTCAACCAGGCGGGGCGGCCCGTAGCTTTCTTCTCGAGGACCCTCCAGGGGCCCGAGATCAGACACTCCTCCGTGGAAAAGGAGGCCCAAGCCATCGTGGAGGCAGTGCGCCACTGGCGGCACTACCTAGCTGGCAAACGCTTCACCCTATTTACCGACCAGCGGTCGGTAGCGTTTATGTTCAATAATAAACAGAGGGGGAAGATTAAAAATGATAAGATTCTTAGGTGGCGGATCGAGCTCTCCACCTTCGAGTACGACATCATATACCGGCCGGGGGCCCTTAACGAATCCCCCGACGCCCTCTCACGAGGGATGTGTGCCAATGCCACCGGGGATCAGCTACAGACCCTCCACAACGACCTCTGCCACCCAGGGGTCACACGGCTGTTCCACTTCATAAAGTCCCGCAACTTACCCTACTCGATTGAGGAAGTTCGGTCCCTGACCAGGAACTGCCGCACTTGCACTGAGTGCAAGCCTCGGTTCTACCGCCCTGATAGAGCCCACCTAATCAAAGCTACACGGCCCTTTGAGCAGCTTAGCTTAGATTTCAAGGGCCCCCTCCCGTCCGTCGACCGCAATGTTTACTTCCTGAACATTGTGGACGAATACTCCCGTTTCCCATTCGCCTTCCCCTGCCCAGACATGACCAGCGCCACGGTCATTAAATGCCTCAACAGCCTGTTCTGCCTGTTCGGTATGCCAAGCTATATCCACACGGATAGGGGGGCGTCCTTCATGAGTGAAGAGCTACGCCAGTACATGCTGTCCAAGGGGATTGCCACGAGCCGTACCACCAGCTACAACCCCCGGGGTAACGGTCAGGTGGAGCGAGAGAACGGGACAGTATGGAGGGCAGTCACCCTAACTCTAAGGACCAAGGGCCTCCCTATCTCCTGCTGGCAGGAAGTCCTCCCAGATGTGCTCCACTCAATACGGTCACTATTGTGTACCGCCACTAATGCCACGCCTCATGAGCTAATGTTTGTGTTTCCCCGGAAATCCACCTCAGGCGTATCCATACTGTGATAATAATAATAACTTCCGGGAAGTTATGTGTCACTTCCTGTGAACTGTGAACTTTGTACATACATCACTTCCTGTCATACGTCACTTCCTGTTGGACTGGTATAAATACTGAACTGCTCAGTATTGTAAAGGGGCTTCTACCAGAGGCATGGTGAAGACCTCTCTTGTATATAGTGTGATTATAAGTTGCTTAAAGCTTACTTTAAAGTTACTTGATGTGTGAGACTCCTTTTTCTTACATCAATTTAAGCAACTTAGTATTTACACTCACAAATACTAGACCTTCTGACAAACTCGGAGTTAAGGATCCAGGGAACCACCCATCATGGAAAACATCCTTAAACCTACTCGCCTGGACTTGGACCCAAACACACCAGCAGCTGGCAGGGTATGGAAGCATTGGTATCGTACTTTTGAGAATTTTCTTGATGAATGTAAAGCAAATGCTCCTACTAAACTGAGGATACTTATCAACTATGTGACCCCAACAGTGTTTGAATATGTTGATGAATGGGATAATTACGATGAGGTGATTCGGGCACTTAAAAAAACTGTGTGCCAAGACTCCAAATCAGGTCTATGCTAGACATCTACTGGCCACAGCCCGACAAGGGCCAGGGGAATCGATTAACGAATTCCTTCAAGAACTTCGCAGGCTCAGCGTAGATTGTAACTTTCAGGCAGCCTCAGCTGAGCTGTACCGCGAAGAAATGATTCGTGATGCTTTCATCTGCGGGATTGCCTCTCCATTTATACGCCAGCATCTACTAGAAAGTAAAACACTTGAGCTACAAAAGGCTTTTGACCTAGCTTGTTCTCTGGATTTGGCAAAGAGAAATGCAGACCTCTATCAGTTGCCCAGACCTCAAGGGTAAATCATGTCTAACAAATCTGATCGAATTTTTCGAGGGGGTGACTAGTGGGGTGGATGAGGGAAATGCTGTGGATGTGGTGTACATGGACTTCAGTAAAGCTTTTGACAAAGTCCCGCATAGGAGACTGGTCAAGAAGGTAAGAGCCCATGGGATCCAGGGTGCCTTGGCGCGTTGGATCCTAAACTGGCTGAGTGGCAGGAGGCAGAGGGTGATGGTCGAAGGTTGCTTTTGTGACTGGAAGCCTGTGTCCAGTGGGGTACCTCAGGGATCGGTGCTGGGTCCCTTATTGTTTGTGATCTACATAAATGATTTGGATGAAAATGTAAAAGGTATGATCAGTAAGTTCGCAGATGACACGAAAATTGGTGGGGTGGTAAATTGCGAGGAGGAAAGCCTCCGGCTACAGGATGATATAAACGGGTTGGTCAGATGGGCGGAAAAGTGGCAAATGGAATTTAACCCTGAAAAGTGCGAGGTGATGCATTTTGGACGGACAAATAAGGCAAGGGAATACACAATGAGTGGTAGGACCCTAGGAAGTACAGAGGGTCAGAGGGACCTTGGTGTACATGTACATAGATCCCTGAAGGCAGCGGAGCAGGTAGATAAGGTGGTTAAAAAGGCATATGGGATACTTGCCTTCATTAGCCGAGGCATAGAATATAAGAGCAGGGAGGTTATGATGGAGCTGTACAAAACGCTGGTGAGGCCACAGCTGGAGTACTGTGTGCAGTTCTGGTCGCCTCACTATAGGAAGGATGTGATTGCTTTGGAGAGGGTGCAGAGAAGATTCACCAGGATGTTACCTGGGATGGAGCGCCTCAGCTATGAAGAGAGGCTGGACAGGCTGGGGTTGTTTTCCTTGGAGCAGAGAAGGCTGAGGGGGGACCTGATTGAGGTGTACAAAATAATGAGGGGCATAGATAGGGCAGATAAAGAGGAACTTTTCCCCTTAGTGGGGGGGTCAATAACAAGGGGGCATAGATTCAGGGTAAGGGGCAGGAGATTTAGAGGGGATTTGAGGAGGAACTTTTTCACCCAGAGGGTGGTTGGAATGTGGAACTCAATGCCTGAAAGGGTGGTGGAGGCAGGAACCCTCACAACATTCAAGAAGCATTTGGATGAGCACTTGAAATGCCATTGCATACAAGGCTATGGACCAAATGCTGGAAAATGGGATTAGACTGGACAGGGATGGATGGGCGGCGCAGACACGATGGGCCGAAGGGCCTCTTTCTGTGCTGTAAAACTCTATGACTCTATGACTCTATGACCTGCTGCTGTAACTGCAACCAGACAATGCAAGTGGTCTCAGGTGAACCCTATCATGGAGGAATCTAATCCTGATAATTCTGATGAAGAGGAGGATGACCCCACTTTAGCAGCCTCTTGGCAATCTAGGAAGGAATGCTTCTTTTGTGGAGATTCTTTTCACCCTAGGAAATTCTGCCCTGCTCGCAATGCGATCTGCAGTCATTGCGAAAAAAAAGGACACTTTGCTAAAGTTTGCCAATCAAGAGCCTCTACGAGGGCCTATCCAGCTAAGGCCTACCGAACTGCCCCAATTAGGGCCTATCAAGATGCTCCAGCTAGGACCTATCAAGCTTCCTCTCGAGCTCTCTCCCGAAGAAGCACACCGAGAGTTTCAGCCACTCTCTGTGCAACGACACCAATTGCAGCTGCTTGCCCACAGAACCTGTTTCATGCAGCTACAAAAGTTTCAATTAAAGGGCATATCTTAGATGCCTTAATTGACTCAGGAAGTACTGATAGTTTCATTACAGAACAGATTGTTGCAAAATTGAAACTACATGTCTTCCCATCGGACCAGGCAATTGCGATGGCTCAGTCATCACTTAATACCAGAACCTTCGGCTTTTGTGTTGTTGATATGACACTTAATGGTCGCCTGTATCCCTCCACCCGACTTTCGGTGCTCAAGGACTTATGTAGTGATCTCATCTTAGGGCTGGATTTTCAAAAACAGCATAAGAAACTCACCATTGAGTTCGGCAGATCCAAACCTGGACTTACTATTTCTAATATACTGTCTAAATTACCGTTTTGTGCATTATCAGCAGCTTCACTTGATGAACCCTCATTATTTGCCAGTATTCCTCCTCGATGCAAACCAATAATAACGAAATCGCGGCGCTTTAGTCAGGAAGACCAATCTTTTATTGAGGCTGAAATCTCTCAACTTTTAGCAGAGGATATCATCGAACCATGTTCGTCACCCTGGCGGGCTCAAATCGTCATCGTCAAGAACCCTCTAAAACCTCACAAACAATGACTATGCATTGATTATTCGCAAACCATCAATCAATATACTGACTTGGACGCCTACCCATTGCCATGCATTGATGATATGGTTAATAAACTGGCCGAATACAAAGTGTTCTCAACTTACGATTTAAAAAGTGCCTATCATCAGGTACCCTTGAAGGTCTCAGATAAGCAGTACACAGCCTTTGAGGCTAATGGATGGCTGTACCAATTTCGTCGCCTCCCATTCGGGGTTACTAATGGAGTGGCTGTCTTCCAACGGGCAATGGATGGCCTGGTTAAACAGGAAAACCTAAGGGACACTTTTCCCTATCTTGATAACATTACTATTGCAGGTCACGATCAACAGGAACACGACGCCAACCTCCAAAAATTTCGGGATGCCCTCCATCGCCGTAACTTAACCTTGAATGAATCTAAGTCTGTTGAGTCGCAACCGACCATCAACATCCTTGGCTACTGCGTAGGCAATGGTATCATTAAGCCAGACCCAGAAAGACTTCGCCCACTCCAAGAGCTCCCGTCACCTAAGAATCCGGCTTCTTTACGTCGGGCTCTCGGTCTGTTTGCATACTACGCTAAATGGATTCCTCATTTTTCAGACAAAATCCAACCCTTGCTGCATGCTAGATCATTTCCATTGGAAACAGCGGCTGTTGCAGCCTTTAACCTTCTCAAAAAACAGTTGGAGAAAGCGGCTCTTCACTCCATCGATGAGAATCTCCCTTTCATAGTCGAATGTGATGCCTCGGAGGTGGCGATCTCGGCTACTCTAAATCAGGAAGGTCGTCCTGTAGCATTTATGTCCAGGACCTTACAAGGTGCCGAGCTGCATTATCCTCCAGTTGAGAAGGAAGCCACAGCCATCACAGAGGCAGTACGGAAGTGGAGCCATTTTCTAGCTCGCCAGCACTTTACATTAATCATGGACCAGCGATCAGTCGCCTTCATGCTCGATAATCGAAAACGAACCAAAATTAAGAATAATAAAATACAACTTTGGAGGATGGAACTGGCCTCTTTTGGTTATACCATTCACTATCGACCTGGTAAGGAGAATGTGGCCCTGGACACCCTCACACGGGCATTCTGCTCCGCTATGTCGTCCTCTACTCTCACAGATGTCCATAATGGATTGTGTCATCCTGGCGTTACGCGCATGCTACATTTCGTACGATCACGGAATCTCCCTTTTTCTACTGGAGATGTAAAGAAAATATGCTCAGAATGCCGGCTTTGTGCGGAATTAAAACCTCAGTTCTTCCGCCCCTCAGATGGTATGCTCATACATGCAACCCAACCGATGCAACGACTTAGCATCGATTTTAAGGGCCCAGTGCCCTCTTCCACTCGGAACACATATTTGCTCATCATGATTGATGAATATTCACGTTTTCCGTTTGCCTTCCCCTGCTCCAATATGCTGGCGTCCACAGTAATCTGCTGCCTTGAGCAGGTATTTTCTCTCTGTGGCATGCCAGCTTATATTCACTCAGATCGGGGTCCATCCTTTATGTCAAGGGAACTCAAGGACTACCTCTCAGAACGGGGAGTTGCTACAAGCAAAACTACACCATACCATCCCATCGGAAATGGGCAGGTAGAGAGGTATAACGGTATCATCTGGAATTCCGTACGTCTTGCTTTAAGATCTCGGGGCCTACCAGACCAGCAATGGGAAGCAGTGCTTCCGGATGCATTGCACTCTATACGGTCCCTTCTTTCTACAGCCACAAGTACTACACCTCATGAGCGGTTCTTTGGATTCCAGCATCGCTCATCTCATGGGACATCACTCCCGTCATGGCTAACTACTCCTGGACCTGTACTACACCGAAGATACGTTCGGACATCTAAAAATGACCCTCTCGTAGACGAGGTCGAACTAACCGATGCCAACCCCACCTATGCAAACATACGATATCCCGACGGCCGAGAATCTACCGTATCATTACGGGATCTGGCTCCCTGCCCACCAGGACCTAGTGGGACATTGGGTGATGGTATTTTACCAGGAAACTCTTGGAACCTATCGGGTACCCCTCTCCAGGATCCTGATCGGACACCAACTAGCTTGGTGCCGGTAGAACCCCGTACTCAAAGTTGCGGCCCTCCCAGTACCGCGCACAAAAGTACTGATCCGCCACAGACCAGCTCTGCACCTCCCTCTGAACAGAGGCAGACCGACTTTGAACCTATTGGGGCTCGTACACGAAGCCATGATCTCCCCGACCCTTCACAGGGTAATCCAGGCCACACAGACTCTGACCAATGGCCAACCGCATGTAAGCGGACCAGCAACCCTCTACGACGGGAACCCAAACGGGTGCGACTCTTCCTCGTTCGGCGGCTGCGGAACAAAAGGAAGACCACAGCCTTCTAATCCGGCAGGAGGGAAGAATGTGATAATAATAATAACTTCCGGGAAGTTATGTGTCACTTCCTGTGAACTGTGAACTGTGAACTTTGTACATACATCACTTCCTGTCATACATCACTTCCTGTTGGACTGGTATAAATACTGAACTGCTCAGTATTGTAAAGGGGCTTCTACCAGAGGCATGGTGAAGACCTCTCTTGTATATAGTGTGATTATAAGTTGCTTAAAGCTTACTTTAAAGTTAAGTGTAAGAAATCACACAACACCAGGTTATAGTCCAACAGCTTTATTTGAAATCACAAGCTTTCGGAGCGCTGCTCCTTCTTCAGGTGATGTGTGAGACTCCTTTTTCTTACATCACATACCGTCATGGCTCTCCACCCCAGGTCCGGTACTTTTGCGGAAGCATGTGAGGGGCCACAAGACGGACCCTCTCGTGGAGCCAGTGCACCTGCTCCACGCCAACCCACAATATGCGTATGTCCGGCACGCCGACGGACGGGAGGACACTGTGTCCATAAAAGACCTCGCCCCAGCCGGTAACAACAGCAACAACGACAATGACTACAACAACAACAGCAACAACGACAACAACCACAACAACTATTACCCACCCACTCCACCCACTATTCTTTCATCACCCCCGGAAGAACACCAGCCAACGGTACCCCCACCACCTACTCCTTCAACAACCCCGGTGGCACCCCCGGCAGAGACCCAGGAGGTCACCCGGGACACCCAGCCGGCACCCGCGGCACCACAACCGTTACATCGGTCACAGAGAACTATCACACCCCCGGACAGACTAAATCTGTAGAAGGGGTGAATGTGATGAAATATGTCATTCATCAGACTCTGTACTTAACTACATATATTGTATTGCCTGCTCCGGTGTTTTACCTTGTATTGTATATAGTGCACCACCCCCTTTCTCCCCATTGGATGTGTCGGCTCCGCCCATACCTGGCCCTACTTAAGACAAGCCCAGGCTTGTCTTGCAGCAGAACAGCAGAATGCTAGGTGAAGACACAGGCATCTTTCTTTGCTAATAAAAGCCTTGTTTTATTCAGTTAACTTTGACTCTTGAAGTTATTGAGGCGCATCATGGGGAAAGGAAGGGGCAGGGGGAAAGGAAGGGGCAAGGGGAAGGGCAGGTCAGGGGAAAGGGGAAGGGTGGGGTAGGGAGGGGAAGGGGGAGTGGGGAGGAGGTAGGGTGGAGGGGGTGAAAGGAGGGGGGAAAGGGAGGGCAGGATGGAGGGGGAAAGGGAGGGAGGGGGGAAAGGGAGAGAGGGAGGGAGGGGGGAAAGGGAGAGAGGGAGGGAGGGGGGAAAGGGAGGGAGGGAGGGGGGAAAGGGAGAGAGGGAGGGGGGAAAGGGAGAGAGGGAGGGGGGAAAGGGAGAGAGGGAGGGAGGGGGGAAAGGGAGAGAGGGAGGGAGGGGGGAAAGGGAGAGAGGGAGGGAGGGGGGAAAGGGAGAGAGGGAGGGAGGGGGGAAAGGGAGAGAGGGAGGGAGGGGGAAAGGGAGAGAGGGAGGGAGGGGGGAAAGGGAGAGAGGGAGGGAGGGGGGAAAGGGAGAGAGGGAGGGAGGGGGGAAAGGGAGAGATGGAGGGAGGGGGGGTAGGGAGGGAGGGAGGGGGAAAGGGATGGAGGGAGGGGGAAAGGGAGGGAGGGGAGGGAGGGAGGAAGGGAGGGTTGTGGGGGAGGGAGGGGGGGGAAGGGAGGGAGTGAGGGGGGAAAGGGAGGGAGGGGGAAGGGAGGGAGTGAGGAGGGAAAGGGAGGGAGGGAGGGAGGGGGAAAGGGAGGGGGAGAGGTGGGGGAGGGAGTGGGGAAAGGTAGGGAGTGAGGAAAGGGAGGGAGGGGGAAAGAAAGAGGAAGGGGGTGGAATGGGGAGGAAGGGGAAGGAGGAAGGAAGGGGGAGGGGAAGGAGGAGAGGGAGGGAAGATGGGAGGGGGGAAGGGAGGGGATGGGCAAAGGAAGGGGGAAAGGTGGGGGAGGGGGGGTGGGAGAGGAAAGGGGAGGGGGAGGGCTGGAGGGGGAAGGGAGGGAGGGTGAGGTGAAGGGAGGGAGGGGGAAGTGGGATGGGGAAAGGAAGGGGAAGGGTGGGGGGAGGTGGGAGGAGGGGGAGGGGGAAGGGTGGGTGAGTGGGGAGGGGAAGGGAGGGTGGGGTGAAGGGAGGGGGAAAGGGAGGGAGGGAGGGAGGAAAGTGAGGGAAGGTGGGGGGAAGGGAGGGAAGGTGGGGGAAAAGGGAGGGAGGGAGAAAGGGAGGGAAGGAGGGTGAAAGGGAGAGAGGGAAGGAGGGGGAAAGGGAGGGAGGGAGGTGAGGGAGGGAGTGGGGAAAGGGAGGGAGGGAGTGGGGAAAGGGAGGGAGGAGAAAGGGATGGAGGGAAGGCAAAAGGGAGGGAGGGGGAAGGGAGGTGTGCAAGGGAGGGGGAAAGGGAGGGAGGGAGAAAGGGATGGAGGGAAGGCAAAAGGGAGGTGGGGGAGGGAGTGGGAAAAGGGAGGGAGGGAGGGAGGAGAAAGGGAGGGAGAAAGGGAGAGGGTAAAGGGAGGGAGGGAGTGGGGAAAGGGAGGGAGTGGGGAAAGGGAGGGGGAGGGCAGCACGGTGGCATAGTGGTTAGCACTGTTGCCTCACAGCGCCAGGGACTCGGGTTCGAATCCGGCCTCGGGCGACTGTCTGTGTGGAGTTTGCACACAAAGGGAGGGAAGGGTGGAGTGGGAAAGGGAGGTAGGGAGTGGTGAAAGGGAGGGAGGGAGGGGGGAAAGTGAATGAGGGAGGGGGAAAGGGAGGGAAGGGCGGAGGGGGAGAGGGAGGGGGAAAGGGAGGGAGGTGGGAAAGGGAGGTAGGGAGTGGTGAAAGGGAGGGAGGGAGAAAGGGAGGGAGGGAGGTGGGAAATGGAGGGAGGGAGGGAGGGGGCAAAGGAGGGAGGGAGGGGGGAAAGGGAGGGAGGGAGGGGGAAGAGAGGGGGGAAAGAGAGGGAGTGGGGAAAGGGAGGGAGGGGAAAGAGAGGGGGGAAAGGGAAGGAGTGGGGAAAGAGGGAGTGGGGAGAGGGAGGGAGCGAGGGGGAAAGGGAGGTAGGGAGTGGTGAAAGGGAGAGAGGGAGGGGCGAAAGGGAGGGAGGTGGGAAAGGGTGGGATGGGCAAAGGGAGGGAGTCGGGAAGAGAGGGGGAAGGGAGGGAGGTGGAAAAGGGAGGTAGGGAGTGGTGAAAGAGGGAGGGAGGGAGAAAAGGAAGGGAGGGAGGGAGAAAGGGCGGGAGGGGGAAAGGGAGGGAGTGGGGAAAGGGAGGGGGTGAGGGGGAAAGGAGGCGAGGGAAAGGGAGGGGGGATGGGGGAGGGAGGGAGGGAGAAAGGGAGGGAGGGAGGCGGGAAAGGGAGGGAGGGGTAAAGGGGGGAGGGGGAAAGGGAGGGAGGGGAAAGGGAAGTAGGGAGTGGTGAAAGGGAGGGTGGGAGAAAGGGAGGGGGGAAAGGGCGGGGGGGAAAGGGAGGGAGTGGGGAAAGGGGGGAGGGAGGCAGGAAAGGGAGGGAGGGAGTGGGGAAAGGGAGGGAGGGAAAGGTGGAAAGGGGAGAGAGAGGGTGAGAGGGAGGGGGAGAGGGAGGGAGGGGGAAAGGGAAGGAGGGGAAGGGAGGGAGGGGCGGAACGGGAGGGTGGCTGCAAGGGAGGGAGTGGGAGGGACAGAAGGGGAGAGGGTAAATGGGGGGGGTGGGGAAATGGGAGGGGGAGGAGGGAAAGGGGGAGGAGGGAAGGGGGATAGCGGGAAGGAAGGGGGGAAGGGGCGGGAGAGAAGGGGAAACGGGAAGGGGGAAAAGGGAATCGGGGAAGGGGGAAAGGGATGGGGAAAGGGAAAGCGAGGGGGAGAGGGAAGGGGAAAAAAGGAAGGGAACGGGAAAAAGGGAAGGGGCAGGGGAAGGGGGCAAGGGAAGGGGGGTGGGGGAAAGTAAGGGGGAGGGGGAAAGGGATGGGGAAAGGGGAAGGGGAATAGGGAAGGGGGACAAGGGCAGGGGAAGGGGAAAAGCGAAGGGGGCAAGGGAAGTGGGAAAGCGAGGGGGATGGGGAAAGGGAGGGGGAAGGGGGAAAGTGAGGGGAAGGGAGAAAAGGGAAGGAGGAATGGGGAAAATAGAAGGGGGAAGGAGAGGGGGAAGTGAAGGGGTAGGGGGGAAAGGGAAGGGGAATGGGAAGGGGGAAAAATGAAGGGGAAGGGGAAGGGAAGGGGGAAAAGGGAAGGGAGAAGGGATGAAGGGAAGGAAATAGGAAGGGGAAAGGGATGTGGGAAGGGGGAAAGGGAAGGGGGAGGGGGTAGGAGGAAAGTGGAGGGGGAAAAGGGAAGGAGGAAGGGGAAAAGGGAAGGGGGAAAGGAAAAGGGAAGGGGGAGGGGGAAGCGGAGGGGGAAGGTGAGGGGAGAAGGAATGGAGAGGGGGAAAGGAAGGGGGAATGGGGAAAAGGTAATGGGGAAGGGGAAAGGGAAGGAGATGGGGCGGAAAGGAAGGGGGAAAGGGAATGGGGAAGGGGAAAGGGGAAGGGGGGAAAGCGAGTGGGAAAGGGAGAGGGGGAAGGGGAAAAGGGGAGGGGGAAGGGGGAAAAGGGAAGGGGAAGAGGGGAAGCATGAAAAGGGAAAAGGGAAGGGCAGGGGGAAAAGGGAAGGGGAGGGGAAAAGGGAAGGGGAAATGGGAAGGGGAGGGCAGGGGGATAAGGGAAGTGGGGAAGGGGAAGGGGGAAAGTGAAGGGGAAAGGATAGGGGAAGCGGGAAGGATGAAAAGGGAAGGATGAAAAGGGAAGGGGGAAAAGGGAAGGGGGAAAAGGGAAGGATTAAAGGGAAGGGGGAAAGGGAAGGACAGGGGGAAAGGGGGAAAGGGATGGGAAAAGGGGGAAAGGGAAGGGGGAAATGGAAGAGGGAAAGGGGATAAGGGGCGATGGGGAAAAGGAAGGGTGATGAGGGAAGTGAGGAAAGTGGAGGAGGGAAGTGGTGAAGGGGGGAAGGGAAGGGGGAAAGGGAAGTGAGAAGGGGGTAAAGGATGTGGGAAGGGAGAAATGGAAAAGAAGGGGAAGGGGGATAAGTGAAGGGGGAAGGGGAAAAGGGAAGGGGATGGGGGAAAGGGAAGGGGGATGGGTGAAAGGGAAGGGGGATGGGGAAGGAGGCAAAAAAGGTGACTCAACCGTGGCTAACAAGGGAAATTAGGGATAGCATAAGATCCAAGGAGAGGACATATACATTGACCAGAAAAAGCAATAATCTTGAGGATTGGGAGCAATTTAGGATTCAACAAAGGAGGACAAAGGGATTAATTAAGAGGGGGAAAATAAAATATGAGAGTAAGCTTGCTGGGAACATAAAAACTGACTATAAAAGCATTTATAGATATGTGTGAAGAGAAAAAGACTGGTGAAGTCAAGCGTAGGTCCCTTGCAGTCAGAATCAGGGGAATTTATAATGGGGAACAAAGAAATGGCAGACCAACTAAATACATATTTTGGTTCTGTCTTCACAAAGGAGGACACAAATAACCTCCCAGAGATGCCGGGGAACATAGGGTCTGATGAAAGGGAGGAACTGAAAGAAATCAGTATTTGTAGGGAAATGGTGTTGGGGAAATTGATGGGATTGAAGGCTGATAAATCCCCAGGGCCTGATAATCTACATCCTAGGGTACTTAAGGAAGTGGCCCTAGAAATAGTAGATGCATTGCTGATCATCTTCCAACATTCGATGGAATCTGGAACAGTACCCATGGATTGGAGGGTAGCTAATGTTACCCCACTATTCAAAAAAGGTGGTAGAGAGAAATCGGGGAATTACCGGTAAGCCTGACATCGGTAGTGGGGAAAATGCTAGAGTCCATTATAAAAGATGTAATAGCAGAGCACTTGGAAAACAGTGACAGGATCGGACAAAGTCAACATGGATTCACAAAAGGTAAATCGTGCTTGACTAATTTACTGGAATTTTTTGAGGATGTAACTGGTAAAATTGATAAGGGAGAACTAGTGGATGTGGTGTATCTGGACTTTCAGAAGGCCTTCGATAAGGTCCCGCATAAGAGATTAGCGTGTAAAATTAAGGCACATGGGATTGGGGGCAAGGTATTGACTTGGAAAGAGAGCTGGTTGGCAGACAGAAAGCAAAGAGTTGGAATAAACGGGTCCTTTTCTGAGTGGCAGGCAGTGACTAGTGGGGTACCGCAGGGATCGGTCCTAGGACCCCAGCTATTCACAATATATATTAATGATCTAGACAAGGGAACTAGATGTAATATCTCCAAATTTGCAGACGACACAAAGCTGGGTGGGCGTGTGTGCTGTGAGGAGGATGTCGAGAAACTCCAGAATGATTTGGACATGTTGTGTGATTGGGCAGAAACATGGCAGATGCAATATAACGTGGATAAATGTGAGGTTGTCCACTTTGGTGGCAAAAACAGGAAGGCAGATTATTATCTAAATGGCAATTGATTGGGAGAAAGGGAAGTGCAATGAGACCTGGGTGTCCTTGTGCACCAGTCGCTGAAGGTAAGCATGTAGGTGCAGCAGAAGGTTAACAAGGCAAATGGAATGTTGGCCTTTGTAGCAAGAGGGTTTGAGTACAGAACAAGGATGTCTTGCTGCAGTTGTACAGGGCCTTGGTGAGACCACATCTTGAGTATTGTGTGCAGTTTTGGTCGCCTTATCTGAGGAAGGATGTTCTTGCCATGGAAGGAGTTCAGCGAAGATTCACCAGGCTGATACCTGGGATGGCAGGAATGACGTATGAGGAGAGATTGGGTCGATTGTGCTTGTACTCGCTGGAGTTTAGAAGAATGAGAGGGGATCTCATTGAAACTTATAAAATTCTGACAGGACTGGACAGACTAGATGCAGGAAGGATGTTCTCGATGGTTGGAGAGTCCAGAACCAGGGACACAGTCTAAGGATAAGCGGTAGGCCATTTAGGACTGAGATGAGGAGGAATTTCTTCACCCAGAGTGTGGTGAACCTGTGGAATTCTCTACCACAGAAGGCAATGGAGGCCAGTTCATTAATATATTCAAGAAGGAGTTGGATATATTTCTTAAGGCTAAAGTGATCAAGGGATATGGGGAGAAGGCAGGGACAGGGTCCTGAATTTGGATGATCAGCCATGATCGCATTAAATGGCGGAGCAGGCTCGAGGGGCCGAATGGCCCACTCCTGCTCTTATCTTCTATGTTTCCATGTTAAGGGGGAAAAGGAAGTGATGGGGAAAAGGGGAAGGGGAAAAGGGAATGGGGAAATGAAAGGGGGAAAATGGAACGGAAGGGGGAAAATTAAAGGGGAAGGGGGTAAAGGGAAGACGATGGGGAGAAAGGGAAGGGGGAAGGGGAAAAAGAAACGTGGAAGGGGGAACGGGAAGGAGAGGGGGAAGGAGATGGGGGAACGGATGAGAGGAGGGCAGTGGAAGGAAAAGTGGAAAGGTGTGTGTGTGGGGGGAAGGTGTGTGTGTGGCGGGGGGAAGGTGTGTGTGGGGGGAAGGTGTGTGCATGTGTGGGGGAGGGCAGGTGTGTGTGTGGGGGGGGTGGGAAGGTGTGTTTGTGGGGGGAAGGTGTGTGTGTGTGTGGGGGGAAGGTGTGTGTGTGGGGGGGGAAGGTGTGTGTGTGTGTGGGGGGGGAAGGTGTGTGTGTGGGGGGGAAGGTGTGTGTGTGGGGGGAAGGTGTGTGGGGGGGCAAGGTGTGTGTGTGTGTGGAGGGAAGGTGTGTGTGTGTGGGGGGGGAAGGTGTGTGTGTGTGGGGGGGGAAGGTGTGTGTGTGTGGGGGGGAAGGTGTGTGTGTGTGTGGGGGGAAGGTGTGTGTGTGTGGGGGGGGAAGGTGTGTGTGTGTGGGGGGGGGAAGGTGCGTGTGTGTGGGGGGGAAGGTGTGTGTGTGTGGGGGGAAGGTGTGTGTGTGTGGGGGGGAAGGTGTGTGTGTGTGGGGGGGAAGGTTGTGTGTGTGGGGGGGAAGGTGTGTGTGTGGGGGGGGGAAGGTTGTGTGTGTGGGGGGAAGGTGTGTGTGTGGGGGGAAGGTGTGTGTGTGGGGGGGAAGGGTGGTGTGTGTGTGGGGGGAAGGTGTGTGTGTGTGGGGGAGGTGTGTGTGTGTGTGTGGGGGGAAGGTGTGTGTGTGTGGGGGGGAAGGTGTGTGTGTGTGGGGGGGGAAGGTGTGTGTGTGTGGGGGGAAGGTGTGTGTGTGTGTGGGGGGGAAGGTGTGTGTGTGGGGGGAAGGTGTGTGTGTGTGGGGGGGAAGGCGTGTGTGTGGGGGGGGTGAAGGTGTGTGTGTGGGGGGGGGGAGGTGTGTGTGTGTGTGGGGGGGGAAGGTGTGTGTGTGGGGGGGGTGAAGGTGTGTGTGTGGGGGGGGAGGTGTGTGTGTGTGGGGGGGAAGGTGTGTGTGTGTGGGGGGGAAGGTGTGTGTGTGTGTGGGGGGAAGGTGTGTGTGTGGGGGGGAAGGTGGGTGTGTGTGGGGGGAAGGTGTGTGTGTGGGGGGGTGAAGGTGTGTGTGTGGGGGGGAAGGTGTGTGTGTGGGGGTGAAGGTGTGTGTGTGGGGGGGGAAGGTGTGTGTGTGTGGGGGGAAGGTGTGTGTGTGGGGGGGGTGAAGGTGTGTGTGTGGGGGGGGAGGTGTGTGTGTGTGTGGGGGGGAAGGTGTGTGTGTGGGGGGGAAGGTGTGTGTGTGGGGGGGAAGGTGTGTGTGTGGGGGGAAGGTGTGTGTGTGGGGGGGAGGTGTGTGTGTGTGGGGGGGAAGGTGTGTGTGTGGGGGGGGAAGGTGTGTGTGTGGGGGGGGAAGGTGTGTGTGTGGGGGGGAAGGTGTGTGTGTGGGGGGAAGGTGTGTGTGTGGGGGGGAGGTGTGTGTGTGTGGGGGGGAAGGTGTGTGTGTGGGGGGGAAGGTGTGTGTGGGGGGGGGAAGGTGTGTGTGTGGGGGGGAGGTGTGTGTGGGGGGGGAAGGTGTGTGTGTGTGGGGGGGAGGTGTGTGTGTGGGGGGGAAGGTGTGTGGGGGGGGAAGGTGTGTGTGGGGGGGAAGGTGTGTGTGTGGGGGGGGAAGGTGTGTGTGTGGGGGGGAAGGTGTGTGGGGGGGGAAGGTGTGTGTGTGGGGGGGAAGGTGTGTGTGGGGGGGGAAGGTGTGTGTGTGGGGGGGGAGGTGTGTGTGTGGGGGGGAAGGTGTGTGTGGGGGGGGAAGGTGTGTGTGTGGGGGGGAGGTGTGTGTGTGGGGGGGAAGGTGTGTGTGTGGGGGGGGAAGGTGTGTGTGGGGGGGAAGGTGTGTTTGTGGGGGGGAAGGTGTGTGTGTGGGGGGGGAAGGTGTGTGTGTGGGGGGGAAGGTGTGTGTGTGGGGGGGGAAGGTGTGTGTGTGGGGGGGAAGGTGTGTGTGTGGGGGGGAGGTGTGTTTGTGGGGGGGAAGGTGTGTGTGGGGGAAGGTGTGTGTGTGGGGGGGAAGGTGGTGTGTGGGGGGGGAGGTGGTGTGGGTGGGTGGTGTGGGGGGAAGGTGTGTGTGTGTGGGGGGGAGGTGTGTGTGTGGGGGGGGAAGGTGTGTGTGTGGGGGGAAGGTGTGTGTGTGGGGGGGAAGGGTGTGTGTGGGGAGGTGTGTGTGGGGGGGAGGTGTGTGTGTGGGGGGGGAAGGTGTGTGTGTGGGGGGGAAGGTGTGTGTGTGGGGGGAAGGTGTGTGTGTGGGGGGGAGGTGTGTGTGTGTGGGGGGAAGGTGGTGTGTGTGGGGGGGGAAGGTGTGTGTGTGGGGGGGAAGGTGTGTGTGTGGGGGGGAAGGTGTGTGTGTGGGGGGGAAGGTGTGTGTGTGGGGGGGAGGTGTGTGTGTGGGGGGGAAGGTGTGTGTGTGGGGGGGAAGGTGTGTGTGTGGGGGGGGAAGGTGTGTGTGTGTGGGGGGGAAGGTGTGTGTGTGGGGGGGAGGTGTGTCTGTGGGGGGGGAAGGTGTGTGTGTGGGGGGGAGGTGTGTGTGTGGGGGGGAGGTGTGTGTGTGTGGGGGAGGTGTGTGTGTGGGGGGGAGGTGTGTGTGTGGGGGGGAGGTGTGTGTGTGTGGGGGGAAGGTGTGTGTGTGGGGGGGAGGTGTGTGTGTGGGGGGGAAGGTGTGTGTGTGGGGGGGAAGGTGTGTGTGTGGGGGGGAGGTGTGTGTGTGGGGGGGAGGTGTGTGTGTGGGGGGGAAGGTGTGTGTGGGGGGGGAAGGTGTGTGTGTGGGGGGGGAAGGTGTGTGTGTGGGGGGGGAAGGTGTGTGTGTGGGGGGGGAAGGTGTGTGTGTGGGGGGGAGGTGTGTGTGTGGGGGGGAAGGTGTGTGTGGGGGGGGAAGGTGTGGGGGGGGAGGTGTGTGTGTGGGGGGGGAAGGTGTGTGTGGGGGGGGAAGGTGTGTGTGTGGGGGGGGGAAGGTGTGTGTGTGGGGGGGAAGGTGTGTGTGTGGGGGGGGAAGGTGTGTGTGTGGGGGGGGAAGGTGTGTGTGTGGGGGGGAAGGTGTGTGTGTGGGGGGGGAAGGTGTGTGTGTGGGGGGGAAGGTGTGTGTGTGGGGGGGGAAGGTGTGTGTGTGGGGGGGAAGGTGTGTGTGTGGGGGGGAAGGTGTGTGTGTGGGGGGGGAAGGTGTGTGTGTGGGGGGGAAGGTGTGTGTGTGGGGGGGGAAGGTGTGTGTGTGGGGGGGAAGGTGTGTGTGTGGGGGGGAAGGTGTGTGTGTGGGGGGGAAGGTGTGTGTGTGGGGGGGGAAGGTGTGTGTGTGGGGGGGGAAGGTGTGTGTGTGGGGGGGAAGGTGTGTGTGTGGGGGGGGGAAGGTGTGTGTGTGGGGGGGGAAGGTGTGTGTGTGGGGGGGAAGGTGTGTGTGTGGGGGGGGAAGGTGTGTGTGTGGGGGGGAAGGTGTGTGTGTGGGGGGGAAGGTGTGTGTGTGG